>NC_091803.1:30668760-30971790 GCF_041296235.1 Equus asinus
ACCCGGGGTGGGGGGGGGGGAGTTTGGGAACCCCAGAATTTGCCACTAGGTCCAACAGAAGCATGCGTAGTCTGTGGACCCCAACTTGTGGCTGGTATGTGAAGTGAGGGCAGTCTTGAGGGACTGAGCCCTTAAACCTGTGGACTGATGCAAACTGCAGGTAGTTAATGTCAGAATAGACAGAACCGAACTGTAGGACACTCGGTGTCAGAAGAAAATGTCATAGGTAAGAAATGGGTTCTCTCTTTCAATGTTAAACTTGATAAAACTGGATAAAGGCCAGCACTTCAAGAAGCTGCCCCATCCTTGTCTAACTGATAAACTGTCAGAACTTCAACTACTATTTTGCACACAGCTCCATAACTTCAATGTCTACACCGAGGTCCACTGGCGCAGGGCCTTTCCTATGAAGTAGACAGCCTATCTTCACAGCCCTTCAGACAACACAAGGTTTCCCAGGAGGGACATTATGAAGCAATGGGAAAAGCCTGGGCCTTGAAACCAGAAAGAACCGGGTTCAAAACCCAACTCTGCCATCTATTAACTGCACTTTTGAGCAAGTTTCATCTCTCTTAGTCTCAATCTTCTGTCTGTAAAATGGGGATATACCACCTACCTCCCAGAGTTGTTATGAGGATTAGAAGGAATAACATATTTAAGTGCCTAGCACACAATAGAAGCCCAATAACTATGAATTTCCTTCCCCTTCCTGTCCAAGGTCAACAAAAACCAGTCAGAGGAGAACTCAAGTTCAAGGAAATGCCTAAAAACCGCACTGTAGGTCTGGGCACCCAGCCATTCCCAAAAGAAATGAGTAACCAAAGACCTAAGGGAGGCATTTAGTGCCACTAAAAACAATCCGATAGGCTCCACTGATCAGGGTCCATGAACAGAGAACCTCTTCTACTACAGGGGGTGGTCAGATCAAGCCTGACAATATTGACCTTGACAGCTAAGGATTCAAAAATCACATTCTAAGTTTCTGAATGCAATCAAATCAGCCCAGACATTTCACCACTGACACCTTCTTGCATCCAAGCACAGCACAGGAGTGAACCAAACCATTCATTACGATTTCTACTAATGATACAAACCTAAACCAACGCCCTCTTTGTGTGAGATTTCAACATGTAGAGTGACAAGGCATCCTCATGTCCACGCAGGGAAACAATTTACACGGATTTGATGGAGCCTCAGCTCTGATTCCATAAACTATTGGCAATCTTCATTTCAAATACTCACTCCCTGTCAGTATTTTATAACTCTCAGATTTTAATAAAGCTTCAGAGGGTCTAAACAGCAGTTTCTTACTGGAAGTTACCAGGGTCCCCTAGGTCACCTTCCTGGTATACCCTGCAGAAGAGAGCGATCCTAGTGTTCCATGAAACGGAAGCAAATACTTGTTTAGGGTTTCAACACAGGTTATAAGGAAGGAAACAAAGCCTTTTAAAAGTCTCTTTGGTATTCAGCTGCAAAGGCCTCCAGACTCTCGAAAGCAGTTCACAGGAGGACAGGGTGGAATCCATCAGCGTCCGTCTGGCTAGCTGGCTGACTGCCCTGAGCGCTGTGAGCTCCTGCCTGACGTCCGTCCGCCTCCACACGGTAAACGGGCAGTGAAGGTACAGGAGACCAAAATCTGTCCTTCAGCACAACCTACCACCTCTGACTGTGATGTCCAAGTATTTTTCCTTTGGAAAAAAACTCCAAATCATTTTAATTCTATCTTGAATTCATCATCACCTGTGGCATAGCACAGTTTTGAGCTTTTAGAAGAAGGTAAAAAAATAAGTCAAACATACACATACTTGTAATTTTAAGTTACACCTTAATAATTCTGGATACTGTTATCTGTGCTTTTAAAAAACCTTGCAGTACGTCACCTGGAGAAATTGTCCTGGCTTGGTTCCACGGAGTTCTGTAACAATTCTTTTTTAGCTCCATCTATTGAGAAGCTGCTGAATGACTGTTATTACCAAGAACCTAGTTGGTGCGGCCTGAGGATCCTTTCAAGTTTCAACAGCTCTAAAATAGTTGCATTATCTTTAAGCACAAGGCGCAACGCATCGGAAAAACTACATCTAAAGTTTTTGTGGTTGTTTATATTTTTAAGTTCCAAGTCTGCCGATACTGAAAAGTGACAATATCTAGTCTCTCACTGCATGGCTCTATTTCTTCCCAATGAGTCAAACTACCCGTCTGGCAACCTGTGATTAGAATGTGCTGATTAGGAAGCTGGAAATTTTCTCTTGGGAAAAAAAGATCAGTAAATATTTCAGGCCTTCGGGTCACACAGTCACAACTGCTCAACTCTGCCACTGCAGCGGAAGCACTCAGAGACCAGAGGTGAATGAATGGGGGGGGCTCTGCTCCAACTAAACTTTGTGGACACCGAAATACGAATTTCAGCTAAGAAATTTTCACGTTACAAAAAATGTTGGCAACCATTTAAAAACATAAAACTATTCTTACTTCACAGGCTGTACAAAAAAGTCAGAGAGTCCAATTTGGCCTGCAAGCCATATTCCTGCTCCAAGTGAAGCCCTTGCCTCCTGCTCGCCCAAAGTGAAACATAATCCCGGTTCTAAAGCCAGCACACTGAACCAAGTTATTAACATGGTGCTGCTACGATAGTTTTAGAGCTGCTTTAGCTCCAAGGAGCCTTGTATCTCCAGGCTATAGTAACTAAATAGTAATTTTTAATGAATAAACATTGCCCAAGATCTCTCTTTTAACCATGAAATCCTCCACCATAATTTCTTAATAAAATAACCATAAGGAAAACTTGTGCTGAGTATGGTTCAATCAAATCCATAAACCTACTTTTATGTAACTCCAAAAGAACCAGATGTGGCTGCCTATGGAACCCACACACCCAAATGAACACCAGAAGACCTTGTATAGAGCTATTAATTTGAAGGAAGAAAAACCATCAGAGTTAAGTTACTTCACAAGCAACAGGGTTTATAAGGCAAACCCAGGATCCTGGAATACAAAGCAAATAAATCACCAACTCAACCACGTTGCAGAGGGTTACAAAAAATTTTATGCAAATTTATGATTCCCTTTAAAAACAGAAAAAGGGCAACTATAAATATTTGCTAAATAAATGCTACTTTTCTGAATGAACTCTATATTTCACTTTATCTCACTGGGGTTTCTATACACATTTTTCTTTTGTTCACTTTCATCTTTATTCATAGACAATATTTTCATAATGTGAATGGATCATCCCCAAATAATGTCTGGATTGATTATTCTAAGGAAAAGAGCCATTCTCCCCCTAAACATTCAGAAAGCCCCAGATTAGTCTCCACCTTGGAGAAACTGGCTGCCAAACTGTTAGTGCAACTGGTTAACAGACACACGCACATGCGCACACACAGGTGGGTATCTTCAAGGCATAACGAAGTAAATGAGGTATCTGAAACCAATATTAGTTTTCCTTAGAAGCTGCTTTAAAAAGGTACCCAGAAAGTATCCTCTGTTAGGAGATATTCTGAAACTCTGTCTACAGCTATAATTCTACCTAGGCTCCATAAAATCAAATTATTTAAACAGTTTTTCAATTTTTAAAAGATGCCCAATTCTTTTTTGAGCACTGAAATCATCTCAGGTGTGCTGCAGTAGAGGCGACCACAAGTGTTCAAATACCTGCAGCTAAGACTCAACCATAATTCCACATCAATGGAAATAAGCCTCCTTTTTATCCCACCCAGAACCTCATCACTACCACCTGTCAAAAAGGACATTTCTAACTCACTGTTTTACACCATTATCCACGCTCCGTAGAGATATGCGACATGTTGGTAACTGCACATTATGATTATGGTACTTTAGAGTTGTTTCTCTAAGAATCACTAGTGTAAGTAATTCATAGCAAAGAATGTGATTTTACACTTTAGGATCACCTACTAACTTTACGTGCAGTCCTAGTACCATCACAGGAGTAATTACCTAACGAACTGCTATAGCTGTAGGGTTACAAAAAATTTTATGCAAATTTATGATTCCCTTTAAAAACAGAAAAAGGGCAACTATAAATATTTGCTAAATAAATGCTACTTTTCTGAATGAACTGCTTTCTTTATTTTCATTAAAACACATGAAATCAACCTGAGGGTAACACCAGGCATAATAAGTAACACAGGAAAGTGAGAAATCCAAAAAAGTGGTAAGACACAAGATGGGGGATAATTAGTTACTGCTCTCTGGAAAGGCAGAATGTACTATAAATACCAGCTACTATAAGCCAACACTCTTGCAGAGTTCAAAAGCCTCTTTTCAATGAGTGTAATGTTAACTGCAAACTACATTATGGTCAAATATGAAATAGCTCACTCTTAATTCTACAGTTGACCTGCACATACTTCAAGTGGCACAAAACTAAGCTAACGAAAAGACTACCTGGCCGGTCATTCCACACTGGTCAAGATTCACAACTACAACTCTTACAAGAATTCAGTCCGGCCCACTTCTGTTTTAAAAATCCTTCCAGCAAAAGCTTGCATCACCTTCCTTCTTATCATATCTCCCCGATCAGACACCAACATGGAAGTTTAAAGGCTCTCTCTCCTAGAGAGGAGGGAAGGCTCTGTGGGATGGGCGTGAGGACCTGTCAAACACATTTTCTAAGTGCTTAGGGAAAATGTCACCTGAATGAGCCTGGAGAGTTAAACGGCTCACGACGCCCAGTTAAATCTCTTTATGACCCTTTGTATGTTTACAGATTCAACTAAACAAAAAGGGGGACGGGGCTCTCATTTTGATTCTCGGGGGTTAGGAAGGTTGTCGGGGTAACGGGTTTGGTCCGCTCTTTTGCCCCTCACGCCCCGGTGCCAGCGCGGCCCCCGTCGCCACGCGCCGGCCCATCCCAACCCCCACCCCGAGCCCCGGTGGCCGCCGGGAGCAGACGCCGCGGGGGCCGAGCGTCTGCAGTCAGCGCCCGGGCGGGGAACAATGCGGGGCTCCGGGCGCCCACGCTCGGCCCGGGGAGGGGGAGGGAGCCGTTCTCCGCCTGCGCCGCGGAACAAAAGGGGCCGGGCGCCCCGAGGTCGCGGAGCCGGCGCCCGGCAGGGAAAACTTTCGGAGGGGCCGGGGCGGCGGCGCTAGGGGCCGGGGCCCCCTCGCCGCGGCGCCCCGCACAATAGCCGGGCCGCGCACGGGAAGCCCGGCCGCCACGCCCCCGCCCGCCGCCCCGGGCTGCCCGCGTACCTGGTGGTTCTCCTTCCTGCCGCCCGCGGCCGCCGCCGGCCCGCCCGGGCCGCTCGTCATGTTCACGTACAGGGAGCGGGTGAGCGGGCTCCGCAGCGTCCACATCCTCCGCGCCAGCCACACGGACGCCAGGCTCAGGCACAGCCAGCCCGCCAACAGTCTCATCGGGGGCCGCAGCCGCTCGCTCCGATCACCGCCGGCGCCGCGGCGAGGAGGAGGAGGGGCCGCCGCCTCCGGTCGCCGCCGCCGCCGCCCGGGCTCGAGCCATCGCGCCCGACTTGCCCATCCAGCCCCTGCAGGGCCGAGGCGGGGGTGGGGAGGAGCGGAGCGGGCGGTGCACAGCTTCCCACCGCCTACTTCCGGTCCGCCCGCGGAACGCCGCCGCCGGCCGCGCCAGTTTCCACCCGGAGCACGGACGAGCGACCGGGGCGCGTTCTCGCCGGGACGCGCTCCCTCCTTCCAACGAGCAGGCCGGCCGGGAGGCGGGACAAAGGGAGCGCGCGTTCGCCTGGCGCGCGCCCGGTCCCGTCTAGACCGCGGCGCCGTATCCCGGCGGAGATGATTTTAATTGCTTTCCTTCCGAAGACTGTAACTGAAGCCTCCCGCTCCCTCCGGGGTGGTGCCCGCTGGGCTTCTGGCCTTTCCCTGCCTTACCCTTTGCTTCTGAGATCCTCCTCCCGCCCCCCGGCGGGACCTCCACCTGATCGTGCAGATTGCCCAGGGCGAGGAGGGGCCTCATCCCTTTCGCCCGTCGGGACACTTCAGACCAAGTTCTTGCCAGAGACGACGCTGCAGGTTCTTAACTGTCATTGGCTCAGCTGCATAGCTGCCTATCCTCAGTTAGAGTCAAGGAGCCCGACCCCCACCCCTAGGGCCTCCTGCAAAGCAAATGGGAATGAGGGGGAAGGGAAACCACCATCCCCCTCCCGACCTCTCCCCCTCCCCGCCAGGTGCCCCAGGTTTGGGGAACCTGGCAAGCTGCCGGCTGGACGTTTCTAAGAGGCCTCGGTGAAACCTCTGCCTGTGTTGGCAGCTTCTGCAGCTGGGGCACCTGCAAGAAATGCTTATTGTTTTTTGCTAAGGAAGATTCTCCCTGAGCTAACATCTGTGCCAGTCTTCCTCTCTTTTGTATGTGGGACGCTGCCACAGCCTGGCTTGATGAGCAGTGTGTACGTGGCACCCGGGATCCAAACCGCAAACCCGGCCCCAGAAGCAGAGCGTGGGAACTTAACCACTACCCACCCGGCAAGTAACGTTTTGATGTACTCATGACCCTGTCCAAGAATGAGACCCCAAATTAGAATCCCTGGTTGCTTGTTTCCTTAACACAGAAGTTGTACCCAACATTCTTAAAGTGAACTAAGCTCTAGGAGCCCTGTTTACCCAGGTGTTTCTTTGATCATTTATAGCATAGAGAGACCTAGCAATGTTTCAAAACTATAGGGTTACACTGTGTTCCTGTGTCTGAAGTCCTTCCTGCTGCTACCCAAGCTACAACTAAGGCGTAACATACAGTATTTCATGGGTCCTCTAGCTTTAACACCTTCCTAGGTTTGTTTAGAAAATGCTTTTTAATTTAACTGCACTAGAAGTAATGTGAATACATTTTATTTTAGTTCAGAAAAAATAAACCTTTCTGTTAACTCCAATATTGCACTTGAGAGATTGTCATTTATGAAAAGGTGATGTGGTGATCCACTGATAAAGAACGAAATTGTTCCTTACAAAACATTTTTATTAGCTTCTAAGAATCTCAGCTTGGCACCCTTCCCTAAGAGGGACATCCTGTTGCCTAAGGTGACTTAGGCTATAACAAAACAAAACAAAAAAACGGTGGGGCTGGCAAAAGAAGACGGTACTTTGTGTGCTTTCTTCCCAGTATGCTCCCTGACTGCTTCCTGCCAAAACCCCAAGGAGCCTGTGCTTTACTATATCTAGTTCAAACCTCTAGTGGTCCAGGCCCGAATCATCAAAAAGAAACTGGAGTAGCAAGTCCAAATAAGTCAATTTGCTTACCATGTCACCCTTCCCTCCTGTCTCTTGGGATCAGTATCACAGATAAAGCAGCTCTGTGCCAAAGAAAGCCATCTTTTTAGAGGGGGTGGGATGGGGAAGGGGATAAAAACAGCAAGAGTATATAAAAGGACATATTTCATTTCTGAAAACAAAGGAGACGAAAAGGTATGCCCTCCAACTATAAGCCTGATGAGCTGCAGCTCAGAGACTGCAAAATGTGTCAGATGAACAAGATACAACCAGATGGCTGATAGTCTGAAGAACTGGGGGTCAGGTGACTGCCACGAAGCCTAGCATCTCAAAGGAGCGGATTTTCACTTTAGACTTGAGCAACCAGCCTGGAAAAATAAACCACTCACACATTTTACACACTCTATAGTAATCACAAAATACACAAAATATAGTAATCACAAAATACACGTGTTCTTTACGCTTAGCAAGCACAGGAAGAGACCAAAGCACAGCGTGATCAAATGATTTGCCTAAAGGTAGCAGAGCAAAGGCAGTAGCAGACCTTTTCATAGAACCTGGTGTCCCAGCTCGCAGTCTTTCGATCCATCTAATAGGCCTTGCGCGCTCTCTCTCTTCTCAGAGAGCCTCTTGAATTACAAATGAGGAAGAAGGAAAACAACAAGAGCAAATATACTAAGCAGAAGTTCAGATTGCCCTCAGGCACTGCCCCCTTCCTTCATCTACTAGAATGTCACTACTGTATATTAAAACCTCAATTATCCATAATGGAGAGGGGAAGAGGCACAGATAACACATAAAGCCAAATATGAGCCAATCTCCTTTCTAAGGGGCTTTGAAATGCAGTCAGTGATATTCAAGAGACACAAAAATGACAGCCTCAGTGCTGAGCTCTGCTCACTGCCTCCTGACCAGCTCAGGGTCTAGCTTGGGTCACAGCTCTGTGCATAGGCCCGAAATCCTGACTGGATCACTTTCCTGTCTAGAACTCTAGGAAAGGGCACTTCTTGATATATGTAATTGTTCTTATCAGCTACAAGTTACAGCATTTTCTTGTTCTGGTTTCAATTACAAAGTATAATGTAAAGAGAACCCCGTAGGGAGAGGCACTTGGGTTTGCAGAGGGCACAAAATGTGCCAGTCACTGTTGGACACTGTCGTCTCCTTGAAGAGAAAATAGTCTAAAAAGAACTCATATAGTCACATTCTCTTTATGCTTCTTATAGATTTCTTTATGCTTCTTAACAACATTTTGGACTGTCAGAGAAAGGTACAAGTTTTCCCCAATAGATTCAGTAGGTGTGCCCTGTGGTTATTAAGCAATGAGCACCTCTGAAAAATAAAATTAGTAAATGTATCCAACAATTTTTTTAAATTAGTAAATGTAGGGGATTTTGGTCTGAATGTGGCTGATATTTCAGTAATATGCAATGCCATCCCTACGGTCTAAGCTAAGGTGAAACTGCAAACAGGTTAAACAAGAATTGGCAACAAAGTAGCAAAATTGGAGGAGGAGCCAGAAGACCTATAGAAGCAAGCACAAATAACGCAGTGCACTCTGGGAGATCTCCCACTGTGCTCATTAGCATAGTGGTGTGTCCTCTGCGCTCTTGAGATGGACTACCTGGGTTTGGAGCCTGGTTCTATGCTTCTTGGTTATGCAATTTGAGGCGAATAACTTCTCCTTTCTAGGTCTCAGTCTCCTCATCTGTAAAATGGTAATAATAATAATGGTTACCTATCTCACAGAGATGTGGTGAGGATTAAATTATTCTAAATATAAAAAGCTTAGTGTAGTGCCTCAACACACAGTAAGCTCTCAAAAAAATTGTTAATTTGCTCTTGTTTTCGCTATAACTGGATACATCAACCCTTCTGAGCCTCCCGTTCCTCATCTGTAAACTGAGGGCCATGATCCTGAGCGGCCTACTTCACAATACATCTATGAGAATCAGACGATCTGAAAGTTTCTACCAAGGTTATCATAATAAGGATGCTTCGTCCTAATGTGACTGTGGTCTCTGCGAAGCTACTCTCCATAAAACCTTCCCTCAGAGCCCCTGATGGGAGCTGCTCCTTATAAAGTGTCTATTCCCAGACCCCTTCCTGAGACTCTGAACTAAGGAAGTGAGGATGGAAGCGGGGAAAGGAATATAAAACACAAAACTGTAAAACATTCACACCTCAAATCACAAAGTCAGGCAGCAAACTCAAGTCATCTACTTGGCGGGGATGCCTGTCTTCTTAGTAGGAAAGCCTTGCCCGCTCTGATACATAGAACTCTTCCCAGCTGGCTCATCTGTACACTGCTGTGCCATTTCACCTGCCTAGAACCTTCCAAACCCACGGCTTCCCTCCACGGCAATCTTATACCTGTTTCAGTTTATGTGAGGGGTAACATCAGAAAGACAAAGAAATACCAAGAAAATAACTTTATTGAGGACATGCAATACTCCAGGCACTGGACTAAATGGAATAGAAAGCAAAATAAACACAATGCCTCCCCCTCATAGACCTTACTGTCTAGTGGGGAGGCATATCCAAGTAATCACAAAATGAAGATACAATCACAAACTGCTGAGTGCTAGAAAAGAATTGTATGTTGTTGGGAGAACTTGTAACAGAGAGACCTAGCTTAACTGGGGTGGGAGGGGGGAGTGTTCAGGGAAAGCTGCCCTGAGGAAATATGGCTTTGTGGCCCTCGTTTTGACATCTTCTTGCTAAGCTCGAGTTTCCGAGTTGCCCAAGTTCCTCTGGACCATAGGTGCACCCAGCAATTGTGAGAAAAGAAATGGGATACCCCTCCGAGCCTTCTGGGAGGTGAAGACTCACGGTGGGCCACCTAACGTACTTACATTGTGCATATACACAACTGCGCCTAGGGTCCTTCAAAGAAATTTGCACATAAAATAACTTAAGCCACTTAAAAGAATATATGTAGTTTTTTAAAAATATGTGTTTCAACTCAGCAAGGTCCTTCTAGCAGCAGGTTTGAGTCAGAGCTCTGATAAAAGAGTGAAGGCAGTTGTTTTCATTCACTTTCCAGGGCATTTTCAAAGGTCCAAAGATCTTCTTTCATCTTGTTTTGAGTATATTTTCAAAACATCCCTGTCCTTGGCCTCTTTATTGCTGTCTCCTGCATGTTTGTGGGTTTGGTCTCATGAATAGTTGCTTCCTCTCCACCCAGCATACCATGTAACTTCATGCCACTGTGTTTTCATATACTTATTTTGAAACTATAAAGCCTTCTTATTTTGTGACTATAAAGCATTCAAACTTGTGATTTATATGAAACACATGAAAAAATTGCATGGTACAATGAGAAAGCTTTTAAAACTTAAAATCTAAATATTTCATAGTAGACAAAATATGTACATGTGTACATAAACATAAGTGATCTTGAAGAGTTTGTGTAACATACCACAGAACCACATCTCTGCTGGCATGAAAGAGGACCACTATCTCATTTTTGCACAACCACAAACTGGTCTGAAAATGAGGAAGAATGCATTTATGAAAGAGGATACTTGAGCAATCAACCAACCTGAAAAATCAGACAGAACTATCTCCCTTCTCTGGCGAAAACTGTGATTGATTTTTTTAATAGCCACAACTAATGTGAGTTGTTTTAAAACTGAGCCTAGCATCGTCCTTAAACTTATTGTGTGCACAAATCATTAAATCCAGAGGAAAGGCATTTGGTTATTAGAGAACCAAACCCTCAGCAGAGTGAGACGCCCACGGCTGCTTTTCTCCAATCACGATTTCCCCTTACCAAACATCCTTTGTGCCATACAGTTTCCTAAAACTGACAAAGTCAACCCTGGAAGCAGCTATTAAGCTATTCTACGATAGAAACTTTATTTCTAACTTCATTAGCTTTCTATGCTCAAGTCTTTCCAAAAAAAGTTTTAGATATGTCAGGGACACGTGGGCATCAGAGGCCAGCAGCTTTTCCGACACCAAGAAGACTCTTTTCTTCAGCCAGCAGAACTCAGATTCCACTTTCCTCCTGCCTCTCACCCCAGCCCCGGGGGCGAGGGTGGGAATGGGGGAAGCCAGCTTTGCTTAGGAACCCCACTAACGTGTAGTTTGGTGTTTGTGGATATAAAACAGGCTATTCTCCCACCAGGAAAAGTCAATTTTATAACAAAACTATAAATGAATGTTAAACAGACATCTCACAATTTTTAATAAACGCTTTAGTTTGTTAAATGCACTTTTTTTTTGCTTTCATCAGGAGACATGTTTACAGCTAAGTTTCACCACATCTACAATGCTCATCATGATTATTCAAAGGAATAAGTCTTCAGGAAAAAAATCCAAGTTACTCCTGTAGGATTTGATAGTACAATGGACTCATTTTTAGAATCTCCAACGCCCTGTTTGATTCATAACCTGGAGTTTCTCCATTATTGTGCTGTAAATAGCAGTATATTCATGGATGTATTTCCATCTTGGCACATAGTAAATCACATCATATTTGAGGACATCTAACATTTATTAGCTCTTTTACCCCGTTTAGAACTTATATCTATTTGGACACAAGTATCAGGAACACATTATATTTTTGACGTATACGTTTAAGGACGTTTCAAGGAAAAAAATTTGAGTCAGGTCTTTCTGAAATGGTAGGCAGTACATGGAGTCAGTCATAAAGTTGCCCTGAAAAAAATTCTGGAAATGAGGAAATATATAAAATTTCTATCTGAGAATCACACTTGTAAAAAGCATGCATATAATAGATTAAAGAGATGCAAAGACACCTTTAAAAAAGGCAGGTCCCCAAGCCAAGACTCCGCTGCAAATTGACTGCAGGAAGGTAATAACATATTTATAGAAATAACAGCTCATTGTGGGAAAGAGTTGAGTCAAGTTTGAAAACACAGGAAATGGAAAGTCAGGCTGATTTGGCAGCCGATCTATATCACCAGCCCCGGACACAGTACCCCAGGCCACTCTGCTCAGTGCACCAGGTGTCTGTGTGGATGGAGATGCGTGCATCCATCATATCAAGGCTCCATGACATATCCATTAAAATCATCCTAAATCACCATGTCCTTCCTTCCATGCTCAACATCCTTATATAGGGTGGGAATGTGCTGATGGGAGAATGTAGTGCCTGTCTCATTGATGGTTAAGTTTCTCAGTATAAATTAGTAAATAGCTTTATTTGGCACTGTTCTGAGTCTGGTCCATGCTAATGTGCCTGTGAGAGATGATTCCATTCTCAGTGTACCCACATGTCAGGTTTCTATACCAATAAAACTTCAGACAATGATGATTTACCCACATGATGCTCCTTATGGAAACTGAAGATGACCAGCGAGCCTTCCTTCACCGAACAGACATCAGACCTCACTCACTGAAAAGTACAATGGACAGGAATGAGAGCTTTCCCAGATCCTTCAAGTATGCTTGTGGTTCTCCTTCAAGGTCTGTTTTGTCCCACCACACACTCCCAGTTCCTGATCCCCATGTCAATTTATCCAGCTCAAAAACATGCAGAAAACTCAAATTCTAGTTGTATCTCTAATATTTTCCATGTGACGTTGGAATATCACTAACCCCAACTATTTTGTTGTAAAAATGGTAATTAATAAAGACCACCTGTAGATAAAGTTATGGACCTGGATCAGAGACTTGTAAAGTCCCTTCCAGTTACAAGATCTGTTCGTTCACCTGCTTACTGTCTTTCATGAATTATGAGTTTTGTGCATTTTTTCTGAAATGCTAATATAAACATATCTGTACTTACATAGTACACAAGAGAAGTGGTATAATTTTCTGCATTTTTCCGCACACTTTAAAAATAAATCTCACAAACTCAAAGTTCCATTACACTGCATAAAATAGGAAATAATTCACTACAAATAGTACATACCTGTGACAAAGTTTCTAAGTGAAGACATCTTTTGCTTTTAGAGTTGTGTGCTTGACAAATTGTCAGTTCCTTATGACCCCAAACCAAAATCCTTGCATTTCTTCTCCTCCATATTCTTCACCCTCTCCCTTAGCCTGACATGCTGTTTCATAGTACAAGGCTTGCCCAGTCCCCTGGGAGGAAAAGTACTCCAGAAATGAAAATAGATGTATTTCTACCCCATGAAATTCTAGATCTGGGCTACAGCCTCACTCTTTATGAAAAAGAGCCCCCTACAACAGCGCTGCAAGAGTACCACACATGCCACCAACAACAACGACTGCACATAGTAGGCGCCAGACATGGTGCTGTGTCCTAAATGTGTTCTCTCTTAATTCTCATTGCAATCTAATGAGGCTGATATTATTATTACCACCTTTTTTTTTTTTTTTTTTTTACAGAAGAATCTAAGGCACAGACAGCTTCCATTGCACAGCAAATGAGTGACTGAAGTAGGATTTTAAAGTAGACAGTCTGATCGCAGAACACACATTCTTCCCACAATGCTCTGCTGCCTCCTAGCGTTGCTCACCAGTCCTCAGCGCACAGGCATCAGAAGCCCCAGGGGTGCGAGCAGGTTCCGGTGCCGTCCCAGGTGTAGTGATTCCGAATCTTCCTGTAAATGGGGAGTCTTCAACATGACTCACGAGGGAGAAGACAGAGAAGAGGTCCTTAGCAGAAGCAATATGTACTTTAAAGTATTTAATAGTCATGAAATTATTTTTAATAAGGTAATTATTTTTAGTGTTGAGATAACCTAAAAAAAAATGACATTTGTAAATAGCAAGTCAAATAGCAGTTTGTGTAATCACTTCAGGAAAACCTTCCAAAATAAAATAAAAACAATTTCTATGATCTGTAAATTTAAGTCAGGCAATTCACCCTCTGTAGTGTACAATTTATAAGTTTTGACAAATGCACACAACTGTATAACCAACACCACAATCAAAATAGAGAATATTTCCATTACCTAAAAAAACTCCCTGCGTCCCTTCGTAGTCAACCCTTCTGCCCACCTTCAGGTCCTGGCAACCACTAATGTGTTTGCTACCCCGCTAGTTTTGCCTTTTCCAGAATTTCATATAAATAAAATCATACAGCATATAATCTTTTGTCTGACTTCTTTCAGTTAGCGTAATGCATTTGGCATTCCTTCATGTTGTGTCTATCAGTAGATCAGTCTTTTTTACTGACGTGTAGCATTCCACAGTGTAGATGAACCACAATTTGTTTACCTATTACCCAGTTGAAGGACATTGAGTTGTTTCCAGTTTTTTTGGTGATTATGAAGAAAGCTGCCATAAACAATTGTGTACGTGTTTTGTGTGAATGTAAGTTTTTGTTTCTCTTGGGCAAACAGCTAGCAGTGGGATTTCTGGATCATATGTCAAGCTCATATTTAACTTTATAAGAAGCTGCCGAACTATTTTCCAAAGCAGCTGTACCATTTTAATTCTTACCAGGAATGTATGAGAGTTTTGGGTGCTCCACAACCTTGTCAGCGTGTGGGATTGTCAGTTTTTATTTTAGTCATTCTAATAGTTATGTAGTGGTATCTCATTGTGGTTTTAATTTGGATTTTCCTAATGACCAGTAATGTTAAACATTTTTTTCATGTATTTATTTTCCATCTGTATATCTTCTTTGGTGGAATGTCTGTTCAAATATTTGCCCACTTTTTATTGGGTTGTCATCTTTTAATTGCTTTTGAGAGTTATTTATATATTCCACATGCGAGTCCTTTATCAAACAGGAATTTTGCAAATATTTTCTCCCAGTCTGTGGCTTACATTATTATTTTCTTAACAATGTCTTTCAAAGATCAGAAGTTTTTAATTTTTTTCAGATTTATTGAGGTATGATTGACAAAAATTGCATATATATTTTTAAGACATACAACATTATTAGTTAACAGTATTTTTTGGTGAGGAAGACTCGCCCTGAGCTAACATCTGTTGCCAATCTTCCTCTTTTTGTGCTTGAGGAAGATTAGCCCTGAGCTAACATCTTGTGCCAATCTTCCTCCACTTTATATGTGGAGGCTGACAGTAGTGTAGTTCCACACCTGGGATCCAAACCTGTGAACAGTGGGCTGCCAAAGTGGAGCACGCCGAACTTAACCACTGTGCCACAGGGCTGGCCCCTCCAACACTATTTTTTAAAGGTGTACAACAGGATGATTTAATACACATTGCAAAATAATTAGCAACCAAATTAATTAACGCATCCATCACCTCTCATAGTTACCTTTTTTGTGTGTGGTGAGAACACTCTGTGAGACCTACTCTCTTAGCAAATTTCAAGTATACAATACAGTGTTGTTAACTATAGTCACATTATACATTAGATCCCCAGAACTTAGTAGTCTTGGAGTTGGAAGTTTGTCCTCTCGGACCAACATCTCCCCATTTCCCCCACCCCTATCCCCTGGCAACCACTGTTCTGCTCTCTGCTTCTATGAGTTTGACATTTTGAGATTCCACCTATGAGATCATACAGTATTTATCTTTCTGTGTGTGGCTTACTTCACTGAGCATAATGTCCATGTTGTTGCAAATGGCAGGATTTCCTTCTTTTTTATGGCTGAATAATATTCCATTGTATATATATACCACAACTTCTTTATCCATTCATTCGTCAGTAAATACTTAGGTTGTTTCCATGTCTTTGCTATTGTTAATAATGCTGCTATGAACATTGGGGTGCAGATATCTCTTCGACACAGTGTTTTCATTTCCTTCAGATGTATTCCTGGAAGTGGAATTGCTGGATTATATGGTAGTTCTACTTTTAGTTTTTCGAAGAATCTCCATACTGTTTTCTATAGTGGCCGTATCAATTTACGTTCCAACCAACAGTGCACAAAGGTTCCCTTTGCTCCATATCCTCACCAGCATTTGTTCTCTGTTGTCTTTTTGATGATAGGCATTCTAATAGGCATCTTTTCTCAATCTTATTGGTTTCTGATCTTTATTATTTCCTCTTTCTGCTTGATTTGGTTTTAATTTGCTCTTCTTTTTCTAGTTTCTTAAGGTATAAGCACAGATTATTGACTTGAGACCCTTTCTTCTTTTCCAATGTAAGCATTTAATGCCGTAGATTTCATTCTATGCACTGCTTTTGCTGCATTCCACAAATTTTGATATGTGTCTTCATTTTTGTTCAATTTAAAATACTTTCTAATTTCCCTTATGACTTCCTCTTGACCCAAGAGTTATTTAAAAGTATGTTTTTAACTTCCAGATATGTGGGGATTTCCAAGGTATGTTGGTTGTTGGTTTCTAATTTAATACTATTGTAGTCAGAAGACATACTTTATATGATTTCTATTCTTTTACATGGTGTTGTTTCACTTATTGCCCAGGAGATAGTCTGTCTTGGTAAATGTTCCATGTGCACTTGGAAAGAATGTGTATTCTGCTGTTTTGGGGCAGAGTATTCTATAAATGTCAATTGGGTCAAGTTTTTTGATAGTATTATTAACTTCTTATATATACTTATCAATTTTTTGTCTACTTGTCCTATTGATTACTGAAAGAAGCAAAGTCTCCACCTATAATTGTGGATTGGTCTATTTCTCCATTCACTTCCATCAGTTTTTGCTTCATGCATTTTGAAGCTCTGTTGTTAGGTGCATACACATTTAGGATTGTTATATCTTGTTGGTAAATTGATCCATTTACCATTATGTGACCTCCCTCTTTATTTCTGGCAATATTCCTTCTTCTGAAGTGACTTTGACATTCATATAGCCAATCCAACTTTTCTTTGATTAGTGTTTGTATGTTATATTTTTTGATCCTTTTACTTTTAATATATCTATGTCTTCATATTTAAAGTGGGTCTTTTGTAAATATCATGTTGTTGGATCTTGCTTTTTAAAAATTTAATATAACAATTTCTGTCTTTTAATTGGTATGTTTAAATCATGTGTATTTAATGTAATATCGATATGATTGAATTTAAATCTATCATCTGGCTAGTTGTTTTCTACCTGTTTCACTTTGTCCTTATTATTTTATTTTATCTCCTCTATTGGCTTATTATTCATGCCTCATCTTAAAGAAATATATTTAATGGTTGCCCTAGAGTTTAAAATATATGTCTTTAATCACATTCTATCTTAAAATAATATTATACTTCTTCCCATATAGTATGAGAACCTTACAAAAATATATGCCCAATTCCTTCATCCCATCTCTTAGGCTGTTGTTGTCCTACATTTTATTTTTGCATATACTGTAATTACACAAGGCATTACTGCTATTTTTGCTTTAGATGGTCAGTTACCTTTTATTAAAAATTTTATTGAGATATTGTAGATTTACATGCTGTAGTAAGAAATAATACAGAGAGATCCATGTAATTGTTACCCAGTTTACCCTAATGGTAACATCTTGCAAACTATAATACAATATCACAACCAAGATCGACACTGATACAATCCACTGATCTTACTCAGATTTCCAGAGTTTGACTTGTATTTGTATGCATGTGTATGTTTAGTTCTATACAATTTTATCACATGTAGGTTCATGGATCCACCACCACAGTCAAGATACAGAACAGTTCCATCACCACCACAATTATTCACGTTGCCCTTTTATAACCACATTCATCTCTGTTCCTTTCCATGCCCCATCCCTAACCCCTTGCAACCAGTAATCTGTTCTCTATTTCTAAAATTTTATCATCTCAAAAAAATGTTACATAAACAGAGTCATACAGTATGTAGCCTTTTGTGACTGGCTTTTCTTCCCTCAGCATAATTTCCTGGAGTGCCATCCAAGCTGCTGTTTGTATCAATAGTTTGTTCATTTTTACTGCTGAGTTGTAGTCCATGGTTTATATTTATCACAGTTTGTTTAACCATTTACCTGTTGAAGGACATCTGAGCTATTGCAATTTTTGGCAAGTATGAATAAAGCTGCTATGAATAGTCATTTAGAGGTTTTTGTGTAAATGTAAGTTTTCATTTTTCTGGGATAAACGCCCAAGAGTACAAAAGCTGGGTTTCATGGTAACTGCATGTATAGTTTCATAAAAAACTGCAAAACTGTATTCCATCATGGCAGTACCACTTTACATTCCCACCAGAAATGTATTAGTGATCCTCAATTATCTTTTACAGTGATCAAAAATAATTTTTAAAAAGCCTTTTATATTTATCTTCGTTTTAATCAGTTCTAGAGACCTTAATTTCTTGGTAGAGATCTAAGTTTCCATCTGGTGACTTTCTTGAACATTTCATGTAATGGAGGTCTGTTGGTAACAAATTCTTTCTGCTTTTGTTTGTCTGAAAAGTCTTTATTTCACCTTGCTTTTTTCTTTTTTTCTGTTTTTTTTTTTTTTTTTTTTTTGCTGAGGAAGATTAGCCCTGAGCCAACATCTGCGCCAATCTTCCTTCACTTTAAATGTGGGTCACCACCACAGCATGGCTGATGAGTGGTGTAGCTCCACACCCAGGATCCAAACCTGTGAACCTAGGCCACTGAAATGGAGCATGCAGAACTCCACCACCATGCCACAGAGCCAGCCCCTTAATTTTTAAAGATATTTGCACTGTGTATAAAATTCTAGGTTAACAGGTTTTTTCTTTCAACATTTTAAAGATGTCATTTCATTGTCTTATGTCTTGCATAGTCTCTGACGAAGAGTCTGCTGTTGTTAATTCTGATTTTCGTTCCTCTATATAAGGTGTCTTATTTCTCTGTCTGCCTTCAATAGTTTATCTTTATCTTTGGTTTTCATCAGTTTGAATTTGATGCATCCAGGCGTTTTCTGTTTTTTATGTTTATTTCAATATTTATCTTGGTTCTCTGAGCTATTTGGATCTTGAACTTCTTGTTTTGATGTTTTTCATTATTTTTTCTTTTTTTTTGAGGAGGCTTAGCCCTGAGCTAACATCTGCTGCCAATCCTCCTCTTTTTGCTGAGGAAGACTGGCCCTGAGCTAACATCTGTGCCCATCTTCCTCTACTTTATATGTGGGACACCTGCCACAGCATGGCTTGACAAGTGGTGCATAGGGCTGCACCCGGGATCCAAACTGGGGAACTCCGAGCCATTGAAGCAGAATGTGCAAACTTAACTGCTGCACCACCAGGCCGGCCCTCATTCTTTTTTAAAATCCTGGCTATCATCTCTTCAAATATCTCATCTGACCTGTTCTAAATCCTCCTCCTCCACTTTCTTCTTCTTCTTTTGGCATTCCATTAAAATGTGTGTTTGTCTGATATTGTTGCAAAGCCCTCAGATGCTCTGCTATTTTTTCTCTCTCTTTATGTTTCAGCTTGAGTAATTTTTCTTGACTTATTTTCAAGTTCACTGATTCTTTCCTCAAAGGATACTCTGCCCATTAAGTTTGCACAAATCCAAACTTCTTCATAATCTGTAGCTCCCCTTTCAGAACAGAGTGTGAATTTATGATTAATTGGCCTCTCTGGAAGATAATGCAGTCACCATCTCCAACCCTATCTTTCCACATCTCCAGGCCCTGAGAGGAGAACTGTGCTGATTTCAGAGAAAGTGACATGAAAGCAAATTCAGGAAATATACAATTTTGTACTCTCTTACCGCAACACCCTGGCTTGAATCAGAAAACTGAGAAAGTGAATCAGGTCAACCCCATCTACACCCTTTATGCTTATTGAACATGCCCACCCACAGACCAACTAGTGGCAACTCAGGGAGTACTCTTTCTATATACACCCAGTGGCATGCTGGAGTCTGCTCACACTGGCTGGTGAGAGCCGTTGTTAACTTTTCAGGAATTTCTCAAGCTGGTTTTTAAACACAGTCATTATTTAAAAATAATATCTAGAAGTTTATAATTAAATTATTTTTAAAACAAAAGTGATAAATACTCAAAACATTACTTTCTAATTACTACATTTTACTCTTCTTTATGCTCTTCATGTTATTAATATCTGTTGTATCTGTATGCTGATACAACATACGTATATGATGTATGATATTTATTTTGTTTTCTAATTTTATAACGGTATGCTACTGAGCATCTCTTCCCAAATCTGTGTTCAGTGATACCACATCTGTAGCTTGAAATTAACCATGGTGGATGTACTTATACCATAGAAATCAGTATAAATTATTGCTTTGTTTTGTTGATTGTCTAGACCAGGAGTCAGCAAACATTTTCTGTAAAAAGCCAGATAATATTTTAGGCTTTGTGAGCCACACAGAGTTTCTGTTGCACAGTCTTCTTTCTTTGTTTGTTTTCACAAGCCTTTAAAAGTCTAAAAATTATTCTTAGATCTCAGACTGTACAAAAACAGGCCACAGATTGGATTTGGCCCCTGGGCTAAAGCTGAATTCCTATTTCTTCACAACCAGAGCCCTACAACTGAGGCGGTCAGCCACAGAAATCCGGGTTATATGAGTTCTCTTATCCTGGTCCCTGAATTTCCCAAATCTGACCACTATTAATCACAGGAGAGTCTACAGATGATGTTGATGCAGTCGTACTCAATGAAAAGGAAAAAAAAGGCTATCTTATTAATAAAATCAGTCAAAGAATCAATAGGAAGCTTAAAAACATAAAAAGAAGTGGCATACACAGACAGGTGAGCTCCCAGAAGTCCAAAGCAACTCACGCAGCATCCAAGGGTGGAGAGTGGCAGGCTGTGTCCCGGTCTAGAAAACTACGTGGAAACAACCAACAGACAGGCCTTACCTCATAACTTTCTTATTACAGAGTCAAAAAGCCTAAAACATGATGGGTTTTTTGTTTTGTTTGTTTTGTTTTCTAAACAAATTAGTGGTTCTAAAGAACAGTTTTGCCTTCTGGTATAATGTAAACTCTGTAAGAAGAGACAAACGACTGACATTTTGTCTGCATCTCATGACAGCCGGCATTGACCTTAAAGAGCCTCTGCATAGCCTGTCTTGTTCCTCCTTGAGAATGGGCTCCCAACCAGAATCGGAATCATGGCAATGCCCAGCAGGACCAGGCAAGTCAAATTAAACACAGCATCATAAAGACCGAAGTTGTACTAGGGAAAAAAAAGATTTAAGACATAGTTTCTCCAGTGGTTTCTTTTCTTATCAGCTTAAAGCTATATGACAAAAGGTTTCAGAAAAGTTTTGCTATCTATTGAACCCATTTAAAAAGTAACAAAGTTTATCAAATAATTTTGATTCTTTCATATAATTGAATAATTGAATAATCCCCACCTTTCAGGTTCTCATGCTAGAGGAGGCTGATATGTAAACCCATGATCACAAGGCCCCGTGAGAAGAGCTACGGCTACAGAGAAGGACCACGTGCAGAGCCCAGGAGGACGGGGGCTGCTCATCTACACACTCATAATACTCTAGTCTTGAAATGACCCTCCAACGGATTTTAAACAGTGATGGGAGTTGAGCATTCACTTTTATTACTGAATTTACTTCTATTCAACACAATTAGAGGTTTTGAGAGGAAACCAGGGTTAATAATAATATTTACAAGTGACATGGCCTGGTTTTCCACCAAGAACTTCCATTAAGCCCAAAGGTTCCTATGGCTCTTGATTATAGTCCAGATGGATCATATTTGTTCATGTAAATCATTTGCAGTAAAAGGGGGCCGCTGATTCTTCAGGGGCTGATTATCTAGTCTGCAGCTTCTTTTTGGTTACCTGGGCTATCTAAAATAGCACCTCATTAATTCAGCCAAGTAGAAATAAGTGAAAAGATCAAACTCACGATACAAGAAGAGGAGGAAGTTTGTTTACATTTTCATACTAAAACCAGTTGCTATTACCAGAACCTATGTATCATTCATTCATCTAAAAAAAAAATAGGCACTGTGTGATTACCAATGTGTTAGGCCCTGCGCCAAGTATGAGGTACTCAATGGTAGGCAAAACTGATAGAGGTCCTACCCTCATGGAGCTTACCTCCTAGTGCAGGAGAGAGGTCTTAACCAAATAATCACACATAAGACTGATTTACATAGGATGACATAAGATGACTGTGAAAAGAGCTGTGATGGAAAAGCACAAGATATTAGATGCAGCACATAGCCAGAGAGTCTGGCCTACTCTTGCCAAGTGAGCCCAGAGAAGGCTCCTCTGGAAAGTACTATTTGAGCTAAGTTCTGAAGGATAAGTAGGTGTTAATTAGAAGGCCTCTGCCTAAAATCATGTGCAAAACCTCCAACCCGCAAGGAAATGTCCTTGGTGCTCTGGATCAGATTGCATTTGTTAGCTATGGCCATCCCTCTTGACTGCTCCACAAGTCCACCCTTCACCTCAAGTCCTACTGGGTCCAAGAAGTGACTGATTCTGACTTACCCACCCTTTGCTGTTCTGCGGCTACTTTCTGGGTTCTGAGACAACCATAGAGTCTTGGATCATAGGCTGGACCATGCAATACATACTGACCGTAGCCTCTAGAAGTAACAGAGGTGCCAAGGGTGGTGTTGGGATGTGGCTTACACTTCTGCCTCACTCAAACTATCTATAGAAAAATCTCATTTCTGGGGCTACGGGGTGTTTTGTCTTCCCAGCATTCCGTCCTTTAAGAAAATCCTCTCCCCTCTTGCAAAGTAAGCCTGTCTCAGTCCTAAAGATCCAGTGGAGGCTGACTCCCTTACGCCCACACCCAAGGTGACACACGCCCAGACCTGTTCAAAGGACTCCAGCCCAGGCTACAGGGATGGGCACATGACTCACGCAGAGCATTTCAGGGTCCACCTGGGGACTTTTGCTATGCCACTGGGATGAATGTACATGCTTCCTCTAGGATCTTAGGCTGTTAGGCCCATGTGAACTTGGAGTTTTCTTGCCACCATGTGGTAAAAGCTTGCACTCAATACAGAGGGAAGTCAGGGACAGAGAACCAGGTTCCCGACATCAATTGAGTACCTACCTGGATCCAGCTCTGCCTGAATGTTCAGTTATATGAGCTGGTAAAGTCCTTTTTTGTTTAAACCCTGCTTTGCATTTCTGTCACTTGCAGCCAAAGTGGCCTGAATAATGTACCTTTCCCGTTGGCACTTACGTCCAAATTACCATAAATTGGCTGCTTCTGACCACTATAGGGAAAGGATTCAGTGATTTCTAAATGGCCACTCTTAACAAGGACACAAGAAGTTTGAAACAGCTGAGCACAGATTTCGAAAATGAGAAGACAAGGTCATGACTGCACTTTTGAACTTGATGTTATAGGTGCGCATGAGCATGAGACTTCTCTCGCCACCTTTGACTCTCACTGATTGGAACCACAAGACAGACCAGATGGGACAACTGGGCCAACAATGGGTGCAAGATGCCAATGAGGCAATGGAAACCCAAGTTCCACTTTGAAGCAGCCTAAATCACACATTTCTCAAATACAAAGAAGAAAGGAAGTGGCCTCATCAAGACCTTTAAAGGGGGAAAAACCCACAGAGCCACGGCCGTGAGCTGTGAGTCACAGGATTACTAGAGGATGTGCTCAGAAGCCCAGGGTTTTATGAAAAGACTGGTTTCTGCTTGGCCAAGGCACCTCCGTGCTTTTTATCTGAGTGTTTGGTTAGCAGCAGGAGCCCATTATCCTCCGGCACTCTCGAGTTCTAACAGATTCCAGTTTCAGAAACATCAAGAAATTGGATTCCAGCTGCCAGGGGTTCTCTCTGGGAGATTTTCGATCTCCAAGACAGAATTGTCTGTTTCTCTTTATTCCGTGGTGAGAGGGGGCATGGGGAACACCTGTGACAATCTGCAGAGGCAAAGCCTCGTGTCAGCACGCTGAAAACCCTGCAGAGAGAAAGCCTTAGGCTGGAAGTTCAAGGGCAGGCAGGGGAATGAACATTTAAATGAATAAAGCAATTTGATAACGACCATGTTGTGGGCTCAGAACCAAGGCTTTCAGGCTTACGTTGTTATTACTGAAACTGTAACCATTTTAATGGCTTCGTACTCTCCACAGCCAACATCCTTTCCCTACCACTTCATGGAATTACTGGATGCTCTTCAAAAATTTCCTTGATTTTTCTGTGCCTTTCTTAAGATTTTTCCTTTCTCTTAAGATGTTATTCTAATCTGGGAGAGATGCCCATGATGTAGAGAATTTCTTCTCTTCTCTCACATTACAACCACCCTACTGGGATGTGGAGGAACCTATTGACCAGTTGGGTCTTTATACTTTCAGAATGTCAATTCTAACCTCAACAGCATATGAATGAACCTCTGGCAGAAAAATAATTCCTAAGCCCTGCTTATAATTTCACTCAACAAATATTTATCACACACTTACTGTTTTCCATGCTTGTGATTTAGGGTAAATAAACCAATAATAATCCTTACCCTTAAGAAAGGTTACATTCTAGTGGAGGCAAAGACAATGGGCAAATACATTTAATTTTAACTTGTAATGATAACAATTGCACCTCTGCTTATGGAAAAATTTTTGCATCCAATTTTCTCTTACAATGCTCTAATTTCAAAAGAAAAAATATCTACCTACAGGTTCTAATATTCTAAAATATTAGTGGCTGGTGTCTGTTTCCCCATTTTCTTGCCTTAGATTACACCTGTTAAACCATTTGTAGATTCAGCTCTATGAGGCCAAGAGGGCCACATAAATCATCCTCATCTCACTTCTAATCCTATCATACCTAGGATCTTGCACATCACAAAACTAAAGCAAAGTCTGGCTCCTTTCCACTCTCCTCTTTCGCTATCACTGTAAGCTCAAAAAAGTATAAAGTTAATAAAGTTGCTTCCTGATAGAATCCGTGGAATATGTTTCTGGTCATTAGTATAAAAATAGACAATCTTATCAAAGGAGTTGCTGCCAAAATCAGTAGCAATGAGCGTTCCTGCAGAGAAAAGAGGAGCTCAGGATGGAAAAGCCCAAAGAAGCCAAAATAGACCGTGGTACAGTCTCTTGAATTAGAGTCAGGAAAACTTCAGTGCACCTCAAGAACAGAGAGGAAATTTCTCCTTGCCAGGGTCAGCCTGATGAATCCCTCGTAAGAGTAACGATAGCACAACATATATTGCCTGTTTGGTACTTTGTCGTTGCTACTAATTTTCACAGTCACCTGAAGAAGACACCAAGGCTTCATTACGCTCCCCAAAGTTCCACTGCTAGTAAGTTTGGAGCTGAACTTTTTACCTAGATCTGAGCTAAAAAAAAAAAAATCTCTCTAGGAAAAAATGGTATTTATAATATAAGTTTATCAGAAGGAAAACAAAAGCTCATTTTCTAAGAAGAAAGTCATGTACTCTCTGTGGAAATGAATTCAGAAACTCTCACAGAAAGGCAATGGCCTACAACAAACATCAAGAACACAAATAGCTTGATAGATGACATTGCTGATGTGGAAATGTGACGATTTAACTCCCGATATACCTGTTTTTCTTTGCCAGAGGTTGGGGCCTATTGCTAATGTTTCCTATAAAGACTAAATGGAAAAAAGTAAGAGCATAATACTTCTCCCAAGTCCCCCCACCACCAATGTTGATTATCTCCTCCTTTAGACATAATCTTGTCCTCAGGCAGTCCCTTTGCAATGAAACATTATGATTCTTATTTACAGAGAAAGAGAAGTGAGCTACGGGGAAGAAATCAACAATGTCATTGATAATTCTGTGGTAAAACACAGGGTATATATTATTGTAGTCCTAAGAACT
Organism: Equus asinus; assembly: GCF_041296235.1. Classification (NCBI taxonomy): domain Eukaryota; kingdom Metazoa; phylum Chordata; class Mammalia; order Perissodactyla; family Equidae; genus Equus; species Equus asinus. The sequence continues at coordinate 30,694,503 of NC_091803.1, forward strand.
TCTGGATAGAATTCCGTACACAAAGTTTCACATCATAGCCCGATTTCTGATACACTATTATTAAACTGATTTAGACTCAAGCATTATCTTTTGGCCAGATGTTCTTAATTTAAAATGCTACAGATGCTCACATTAATTACAGCTGGCAAATGGACTTATTATAAGAACACTGTTAAAGACTAACTGATCATCCCAATATTCCTTCTAGCAACCCCAACAAATGTTTATGCTTATATGTACACAGTTATTGAAGCTGTAATATTTCAAATATGTTTTTAATCCTATCTTCCCAAATAGACAGTGATGGGTGAAAGGAAAACCGCATCTCACCAAAGTACAAAATTTGAGGCTCTGAACACATGCAGTGTTCTAACTGTCAACTATTTCTGGCTCTTCCAGTGGTCCTATAGGAGGCTGCATGAGCTCTTCACAGGAGGGCTTCTTTATTTTCATTTTCAAGATTCTATGCTTCAGTCACCTCATAGATCAAGAACATGTAAAAACAACAATAAAGAAATTTACAATAAGCATTTCAGGACTACAGCAGAATCAACAGTTTGGTGTAGAATTGATACTTAGAAAGAACAAAATCCACGAGCACCAAGTATAATGCATAAGACTAGCCCATTTCTAGTCCAGGTAACGTAATCATTAACACTGAATAAAACCACCTATTAAGTCCTACTGAAACAGAAGTCATTAAGCAAACAGGAGCGATGCCTGCCTGAGAATTTCCAGGCTGTTGCTCTGGTAAGTCTCTGTGGAAAGCACTTGTTTTTCTAAAAAAAAGTTTTAAAATTGATTTTAATGATTAGCTACATACAATTAAACACCAAGAATATTTTCATTACTTAAAAGACAAAGCCTTGGGGCTATTTTGTGTCAATTATTCACCCTGAAGCAACTCATGATGGATCTGCGTCTTTGCTGGAGTTCAAGACAGCATTGTTTACTATGTCATCAAAAGTCACTTTCTAAACTTTTGTTGCAAGTATAATTTTGGAAGTATCTATTGTGAGGCTTTCAGACAAAAGAGAAGAAAAAGGAAAGCTGCATATATAATATTTAAAAACACACTTACTTAGCAGATTGGTCCAGAAGACTATTTTTTTTTTTATTGAGTTATTGATAGGTTACAATCTTGTGAAATTTCAATTGTACATTAATGTTTGTCAGTCATGTTGTAGGTGCACCACTTCACCCTTTGTGCCCACCCCCCACCCCACCTTTCCCCGGGTATCCACTAAACTGTTCTTGGTCCATAGTTTTAAATTCCTCATATGAGTGGAGTCATACACAGATTATCTTTCTCTTGCTGGCTTATTTCACTTAACATAATTCTCTCAAGGTCCATCCATGTTACTGCAAATGGAATGATTTTGTTCTGTTTTGCAGCTGAGTAGTATTCCATTGTATATATGTACCACATCTTCTTTATCCATTCGTCTGTTGCTGGGCACTTAGGTTGCTTCCACGTCTTGGCTATTGTAAACAGTGCTGCAATAAACATTGGGGTGCACAGGACTTTTGGGATTGCTGACATCAGGCTCTTTGGATAAATACCCAGTAGTGGGATGGCTGGATCGTATGATAGTTCTATTTTTAGTTTTTTGTGGAATCTCCATACTGTTTTCCATAGTGGCTGCACCAGTTTGCATTCCCACCAGCAGTGTATGAGGGTTCCTTTTTCTCCACAACCTCTCCAACATTTGTTGCTATTAGTTTTAGATATTTTTGTCATTCTAACGGGTGTAAGGTGATATCTTAGTGTAGTTTTGATTTGCATTTCCCTGATGATCAGCGATGATGAGCATCTTTTCACGTGCCTATTGGCCATCAGTATATCTTCTTTGGAGAAATGTCTGTTCATGTCTCCAGCCCATTTTTTGATTGGGTTGTTTGATGTTTTGTGATTGAGTTGTGAGAGTTCTTTATATATTAAGGATATTAAGCCTTTGTCAGATATATGACTTGCAAATATTTTTTCCCAGTTAGTGGGTTGTTTTTTTGTTTCAATCCTGTTTTCATTTGCCTTGAAGAAGCTCTTTAATCTGATGAAGTCCCATTTGATTATTCTTTCTATTGTTTCCCTTCTCTGAGAAGGCATGGTGTCCGAAAAGATCCTTTTAATACTGATGTCAAAGAGTGTACTGCCTACGTTTTCTTCCAGAAGCCTTATGGTTTCAGGTCTCACCTTTAGGTCTTTGATACATTTTGAGTTTATTTTGGTGAATGGTGAAAAAGAATGGTCAATTTTCATGCTTTTACATGTGGCTTTCCAGTTTTCCCAGCACCATTTGTTGAAAAGACTTTCTTTTCTCCATTGTATGCCCTCAGCTCCTTTGTCAAAGATAAGCTGTCCATAGATGTGTGGTTTTATTTCTGGGCTTTCAATTTTGTTCCATTGATCTGTGCACCTGTTTTTGTACCAGTACCATGCTGTTTTGATTACTGTAGCTTTGTAGTATGTTTTGAAGTCAGGGATTGTGATGCCTCCCGTTTTGTTCTTTTTTCTCAGGATTGCTTTAGCAATTCGGGGTCTTTTGTTGCCCCATATGAATTTTAGGATTCTTTGTTCTAATTCTGTAAAGAATGTCATTGGGATTCTGATTGGGATGGCGTTGAATCTGTAGATTGCTTTAGGTAGAATAGACATTTTAACTATGTTTGTTCTTCCAATCCATGTACATGGAATGTCTTTCCATCTCCTTATGTCGTCATCCAATTCTCTCAGAAAGGCCTTGTAATTTTCATTATATAAGTCCTTCACTTCCTTAGTTAAATTTACCCCAAGGTATTTTATTCTTTTTGTTGCGATTGTGAATGGTATTGTATTCTTGAGTTCTTTTTCTGTTGGTTCATTACTGGAGTATAGAAATGCTACTGATTTATGTAAATTGATTTTATACCCTGCAACTTTGCTGTAGTTGTTGATTACTTCTAACAGTTTTCCAATGGATTCTTTGGGGTTTTCTATATATAAGATCATGTCATCTGCAAACAGCGAGAGTTTCACTTCTTCCTTCCCTATTTGGATTCCTTTTATTCCTTTTTCTTGCCTGATTGCTCCAGCCAGGACCTCCAGTACTATGTTAAGTAAGAGTGGTGATAGAGGGCATCCTTGTCTTGTTCCTGTTTTCAGGGGGATGGGGTTCAGTTTTTGCCCATTGAGTATGATGTTGGCTATGGGTTTGTCGTATATGGCCTTTATTATGTTGAGGTAGTTTCCTTCTATGCCCATTTTGTTCAGTTTTTATCATAAATGGCTGTTGGATCTTGTCAAATGCCTTCTCTGCATCTATTGAGATGATCATGTGGTTTTTATTCCTCAGTTTGTTGATGTGGTGTATCACGTTGATTGATTTGCGGATGTTGAACCATCCCTGTGTCCCTGGTATGAATCCCACTTGATCATGATGTATGATTCTTTTGATGAATTGCTGAATTCTGGTTGCCAAAATTTTGTTTAGAATTTTTGCATCTATGTTCATCAGTGATATTGGCCTGTAGTTCTCTTTTTTCGTGGTGTCCTTGTCAGGTTTTGGTATCAGCGTGATGTTGGCCTCATAGAATGTGTTAGGAAGTGTTCCATCTTCCCTAATTTTTTGGAATAGCTTGAAAAGGATAGGTATTAAATCCTCTCTGAAAGTTTGGTAGAATTCCCCAGGAAAGCCATCTGGTCCTGGGGTTTTATTCTTTGGGATGCTTTTGATTGCTGTTTCAATCTCTTTCCTTGTGATTGGTCTGTTCAAACTGTCTGCCTCTTCTTGAGTGAGCTTTGGGAGATTGTAGGAGTCCAGGAATTTATCCATTTCCTCTAGGTTATCCATTCTGTTGACATATAGTTTTTTGTAGTATTCTCTTATAATCTGCTGTATTTCTGCAGAGTCTGTTGTTATTTCTCCTCGCTCATTTCTGATTTTGTTTATTTGAGCTTTCTCCCTTTTTTTCTTTGTAAGTCTGGCTAGTGGTTTGTCAATTTTATTTATCTTCTCAAAAAACCAGCTCTTTGTCTCATTGATCCTTTCTACTCAGAAGACTATTTTTTAAGAAATAGATTTTATTTAGGTTTCCTGCAAAGTATCCAGAGATGACACGGTAATTCAACAAATAAATTGGCAGTCTTTGACCACTGGGAAAATGTATCTTTCTATTTCAGAATGTCCAGTAGGCAGCAAGAATTTGGCCAGGACTATAAGACAGGGCTACCACATGGAGTCGGGCAACACACTGCATCTGGTACCACGTGGAGTCAGGGCAGCACGCTGCATCTGGTACCATGCGGAGTCAGGGCAGCGCGCTGCATCCGGTACCACTCGGAGTCGGGCAGCACACTGCATCTGGTACCACGTGGAGTCAGGGCAGCGCGCTGCATCTGCTAACAAGCAGCTGAGTGCCAAGCTTGTGCTTCTCCTGTGGTCTGTGCTTGTGTTGACTTTGCTCACTGTACTGGACTTTCCTGTCTGCCTCCCCCACCTACGCTATGCGAGCTCCCAAGGGCAGAAAAGCGTCATGTCTTATGACTCTGTATTCCAGTGCCCAGCTCAGTGCGAACACCTCACAGGTACTCCATAAATGTTTGCTGACCAAAGACTGCAAGCATGCTTAACTGGCCAAATAGAAGGAATAGCCCTCTTTCTATAATATACTAGAATTTCATTGTCGTTTATTTTTTGTGAAAAGTGTGGACTTTGTTGCAATTTTTTAATAAGAGCTACATGTGTAAAATAATTAAGATAACTGATTTCTAATATTACTAATATAATTAGGAGAGATTAGAGGTTGGTTTTCTTGCCCAAGTGCCCCGGTTATGAATCTCCATTAACAATCAACTTAACCATTGCACATTACATTTATAGGCTGCTGTGAATAGTACATCCTTGGGTCAATAAGAAGAAAATAGATCTATTAAATTTAGGAAAATAATCTGCTCTGTAGAAGCTACATTTCTCTAACTGTATCAAGAAATCACAAACCATCTTTCACAAATGGGAGAAGGAAGAATAATTCCCCTGAACTATACAGTTCTGCACATTGTAACAGTAAAACATTAATCAAATATTAGAAAACTCACTTTCAAGTACGACATTTATTTTAAATAGACATTTTTGCTAAATTCATCACACTGGTGAGTCTCAAAGCACTCTCTAATCATCTAACTGTACCCCGCTAAGTGCACAGTTGGCCTGTGGACTTCAGTCGGACACTTTCAGATCAGCATGAGCTATGTGAGGCCACCAGATGCCAAATGTTAAATTATCACTCAAAAATAAATGATACTTGAGGACCCTAAATAAGTTTATACCTCTAAAAATGATTACTGTACCATGAGACTAATTTGCCAGCATGTCTGGTTGTCAACATATCTGTGCCCAAGTCAACAAGAATTAGTCTCTAGGGCTTCTGTTCCCAAGGAGGTAAATCTCTAGGTTTTCCACATCGGCTGCACAATAGAGTAAGCCGGGAGCTTTAAAAAATACTGACGCCTGGACCTCATCCCTAGAGATTCTGATTTAACCGGTCTAGGGTGTGGACTAGGCATCAGGGCTTTTTCAAGCTCCAAGGGAGTCTAATGTGCAACACAGTTGAGAACCATTCCTTTAGGGCATCTGTTCTCAAAGAAAATCCAGAGGAGCACAAGCTAAGCACACCCCTCCTTCCTCCATTGCTCCCACATCGATCAGTGAATGAGCTTGGAGCCTTTTCTCCCCCAGATTCTGTCCCTCTCCTTTTTCAGCCACCACGATTTTCTTCTATGACATTGCTTGAGCTTGTAATGCTTTCTGGATTTTGAGCAACTTCCTCAGTGCAGGTGGGAAACGTTCTCAGTAGATGGGAAAGCTGAGACTAAGAAAGAGTTCCTTCAAATTCTACAGAAAAATGTGTTCCAGAACAGTCCACATTCACTTCCTTCACATACTCAAGTCAGGTCTTAACACACAATTGCCCAATTGTGAGACACGCCTCCACAACAAAGTATCACCAAGTTCTGCTGGTTGTCACTCCTCAATCTCTCTTGTGTCAGTCTCCTCCTTGCCTTCCATGTTACGTCACTTTAACTCAGTCCCACACCAGCGTTTCTCATATACAATGAATTCATTAGCTTTCAAACTATGCTTTCTCTGCAATTCAGCTAATCTCCCTTCAAACCATTCTCCACACCACATGGTGATCTTTTTAAAGACAAATCTGATATTATTACTCCTCAGTTTAATAACAATAATATTCCATTCTTTTAGGATCAAATCTGCATTTCTCAAACTCTACTAAACCATTTGCAGTTCCTCCAAGCATGTCACATGATCTCACGCCTCTCTGTCCTGGCACAGACTACTGCATTTTCACAATTCATCCGAGAGACCATTTCTTTGCTACCCAGTCTGAATTATATGCTCAGCTAGTGTGCACTCCCACAGCATCCCACTCTTACTTCTACCAATAACACCTAAGACACAGCATTATGATTTTCACTATAATTGACTATAATTCAGAGTAGGGACTGCATCTTTTGTCTCTTTGCTCTTTGGGCTCAGCACACGACCTGGTATATAGTTAAGTGTTCAGTAAATATTTATTGAATGAATGACCGTCATTGCACATGGCCATGCTTTACACGTACTGTTCCTTTTCCCGGGTACATCCGCTGTCTACTCACAGTATAAACACCTCCACTGAAACCTGGCTGAAGCATCTTCTCCTCTGTAAGGCCTTCCCAGACTTAGCTCCTGAGGCAGTGCTGATCATGCCCACCTTTTAGCCACCATTACGTACTTGTAATCATAGTACCTACCACTCTGTGCTGCAATGATCTGTCCTCACTTCTCTCTCCCTTACTAGATTGTAGGCTCCTTAGTGGCAGCAATCCACTTCATTTATCTTCATATTCTAAGCACTGTTACATAATAGGTGACATGTAACTAAGCCTTCATTTTGCTCCCCTCTAATCCTTGTTTTATACAACTGCCAGAATATTCTCAAACAAAATTCAGGTTATGTTTTTCCCTGGCTTAAAAGTCTTCAATGACTAGGTCCTTCAATGACTAGTCTTTCCCAAAGTACAGCATCTATACTCCTGGGAGTACACATGAGGCTTTTCAGATGACACACAATAGTTCTTTTTATTTTAATGATTGAGTATTTTGTGTTAGAAAAAGTGAAATCCACCAAATGAGTGATTTCATGTATACTTTTACTTATGACACAAGATTCTCTTTAAGTTAGTGATTTAAAATAAATTTAAAGAAAAATATTTATTAAATAATAGTACAAAGGGGCTGGCCTGGTGGTGTAGTGGTTAAATGCACAAACTCCACTTTGGTGGCCTAGGGTTCACAGGTTTGGATCCTGGGCATGGACCTATATACTGCTCATCATGCCATGCTGTGGCAGCATCCCACATACAAAACAGAGTAAGACTGGCACAGATGTTAGCTCAGTCACAATCTTCCTCAAGCAAAAAGAGGAAGATTGGCAATGGATATTAGCTCAGGGCCAATCTTCCTCACCAAAAATAAATAAATAAATAAATAGTAGTGAGAGTACTGGTATAACAAAAGTCAAAAAGTCATCATATTTTGGAAATCCTGATATACAGGATTAAGAAAATCTAAATCCAGCATCAGGTCCTTCACACCAGCCCCTGATTACCTTCCAGCCTCACTTCCCTTCCAGCTGCCATCAAGCATGATCTACCATATGCTACTAAACCACAGGTTTCCCATGTCTTAGTCCTTTCCCTCATTCAGTTTATTCTCAACACAGCAGCCAGAGGGATGCTGTTAAAAGGTAAGTCAAATTGGGTCATTACTCTGCTCAAAATTCTCCAATCAGAATGCTTTTACTTCTAGGAGATGCATGCTAAACTATAAGATGTATATAAACTATAAAATGTATAAAGTGCCACTATATCTGCAATGTAACCTTAAAATGGTTCAGAGAACAAAATACACACATACATATAGATACAGATAAAGCCAATAAGACAAAATGTTAATAACTGTTAAATCTAAGGAGTGGGAATATGGATTTTCTCTGTATTTTTCTCTCAACTTTTTTGTGTGTTTGAAAATTTTCACAATAAAAATTTGTGAGGAAAAACAAGATGGCTTGATGTATAGATAGAGGGATGGGTACACTGATCAGTATGTGATAAAACCAATACAGCAAGGTGTAAATAGTTGAATTTAGGTGGTGAGTATATGAATCTTCACTGTACAACTTTTTCAACTTTTTTGTATATTTGAAAATGTTCCTAATAAAATGTATGGGAGGGAGTTGTAAGAAAAAGTTTTAAAAAGAAATCCTTGTCTATGTAGAAAATCAAAAAGAATCAACAACAGCACATAAGACCTCCAGAAACTAATATGCAATTATAGCAAGGTTGCAGGATACAAAGTTAATATACAAAAGTCATCTGCTTTCCCATATACCAGCAATGAACATGTGGAACTTGGAATTGAAAACATATTACCATTTACATTAGTACCCCCAAAATGAGATACTTAGGTGTAAAAGTAGCAAAATATGTGCAAGATCTATATGAGGAAAACTACAAAACTCTGACGAAAGAAACCAAAGATGAACCAAATAAATGGAGAGATATTCTATGTTCATGGATAAGAAGACTCAATACTGTCAATATGTCAGTTCTTCCTAACTTGATCTATAGATTCAAAACAATCCCAATAAAAATCCCAGCAAGTTATTTGGTGGATATCAATAAAGTGACTCTGAAGTTTATACAGAAAGGCAAAAGATTAAAAAACAGCCAACACAATACTGAAATCAAGAACAAAGCCAGTGGACTGACATTACCTAAAGCTACAGTAATCAAGCCAGTGTGGTATTGGCAAAAGAACAGACAAATAGATCAGTGGAACAGAATGGAGAGGCCAGAAATAGACTCAAATAAATATAGTCAACTGATCCTTGACAAGGGAACAAAGGCAATACAATGGAGAAAAAAAAAACAGTCTTTTCAACAAATGGTGCTAGAACAACTCCACATCTACATGCCAAAAATTAATCTAGACACAGACCTTACACCCTTCACAAAAATTAACTTGAATGGATCATAGACCCAAATGTAAAACTCAAAACTATAAAACTTCTAGAGGATAACATAAGAGAAAATCTAGGTGACTTTGAGTATAGTGATGACTTTTTAGATATAACACCAAAGGCACAAATTCATGAAATAAATAATTGATAAGCTGGATTCCATTAAAATTAAAAACTTCTGCTCTGCCAAAGACACTGTCAAGAGAATGAGAAGACAAGCAACTGGGAGAAAATATTTGCAAAAGACATATCTGATAAAGAACTGTTATCCAAAATATACAAAGAAATCTTAAAACTCAACAATAAGAAAATGAACAACTCAGTTAAAAAATGGGCAAAAGGCCTGAACAGATACCTCACCAAAGACACACAGATGGCACATATGCATATGAAAAGATGTTCCGCATCATATGTCATTAGGAAGCTGCAAACTAAAACAACGAGATACCGCTATATACCTATACATTAGATACACTATACACCTCTACACTATACATTAGAATGGTTAAAATCCAAAACACTTCGAGAAAGAGAAAATGTGAACAGTTCAAATGGCCCTGTCAATCACCAGAGGGGAAACAGAGAAAAATCAAGCATCCTATGTACTTATAGTCTGTCCTCCAATTATCAAATAAAATAAATAGATCAGTGCAATTGCTTTAAAAAACAAAAACCAAAATGAAAAAAAAACCCAATCTGACTTCTTCCAGGTTTTCCCCACTTCCATCCACCCTTGAAAAATTACCCAGAGATGATTCTTTTTTTTTTTTTTCAAAGATTGGCACCTGAGCTAACATCTGTTGCCAATCTTCTCTTCTCCTCCTCCTCCTCCCCCTCTTGCTCCTCTCTTCTCCTCCTCCCTAAAGCCCCCCAGTACATAGTTGTATATTCTAGTTGTAGGTCCTGGTTCTGCTATGTGGGACGCTGCCTCAGCATGGCTTGATGACTGCGCCCAGGATCTAAAGCAGTGAAACCCTGGGCCACCGAAGCAGAGCGCGTGAACTTAATCTCCCGGCCGCAGGGTCAGGCCTCCAGAGAGATTCTTCTAAATGTCACTTGGCTGGCTACTCAAAGGCCTCCAATGCCTTTCTGCTGCTCAGCAGATTCCCCTTCCTGAGAACCAGGGTGGGTGGCTCAGGAGGACAAGGTCCTTGGAATCAAACACATTTGGGTACAACCTTGGCTTTATCACTTGGTCATTACAGGACCTGGATAACTCACAATTTCTCTAAGTCACAAGATATATCACTGCAAAGATGCAAATGTTACCACCCACTATCTAGGTAAACAACATGCATGAAACACTCACTTTACACGTAGATGACACATATAAAGCACCTAGAACATGGCCCAGGATTCCAGAATCTTCTGACAGGCATTTAATTCTACTGTTTGACCCCAAAGCACAAACTTATCTTCTATTTGCATGACGTGAGAGGTCTGCTGCCCTCAGGCCACACTTCTCTCTACCACCGATGCTGCATTCACCATAAGAGACACCAGCTTTTGAGGGCCTACTGTGTGCCCGACAGCCACCCTGGTTCTCAACAGACAGCATCACTTAATCGTCACAGTCTATGAAGCCCATGCAGAATGCATTAGCCCCACTTTGCATCCTACGCACTTCGCCTCATTCTCCACTGGCTTTAGAGGCTCCTTCCACTGAAGACTCAGAACACACAGGTTAAACCTCTGTTGTGACACACAGTTTGCCTGGCGGTAGTTAGGTTCTTCTCTAAGCCTTAAGCTTCTTGATAGGCTCATATAGAATCTTGATCATCTTTACATTTCCCCCAATTGCTAGGTCAAAGTACCCCCGCCAACTTTCAGACTCATGTCATCACTGGCTTCCTAAACATTTCTAATCAGAGTTAAACTCCTCCCCTTCTCTGTTCCTCCTCCTGGTCTCCAGGAATAGTAAAATTGTCAAGAGTTAGCAGACCAACTAGACCTGAGAAGTCAATGTATTCACTTCTAGCTGAATTAGAACCCACATCAACATGTGTATTGAGAAAATATTACAAAGAAAACAGAAGCCTGAAATCTTACCTTGACACTCTGGCGGCCTTCCTAGAAGCGGGAGAAACAAAATTACATTTAATGTGAAACATATTATTTTTTATAAATCTACGGTTCCTGACCATACAGTCAAAATAATAATCCAATGGTATTATGATAATGGTGTAGTTCAGCATAATAAATTCATGGAAGTATAAGCAAAAGAAAGAATTTCCTATTTAATTGGTGATATTTCATAAGCCATTTCTGATAAAGAGAATTAAGGTAAATATCTTATTTTGGAACAAAAGCTCTACTTACATTCTACTAAATGCACACCAATGTACTTCACTTTAAAAACGGAAATGGCAGACACTTTAAAATTGATATGCTAATGCACCATTCACCTGGCATTATTTTTGTCAACTCCAACAGCCATAATAAAGTCCAGAACCAAGGACTGTTTTCAAGCCTCCAAGACAACAAAAATAAAGGCAAAACCTTTGGACTAAGATATGCCTTTTCACTCACCAGAAACACCTTAGAAATCTTTTATTCAGTGTTGACTATTTGCTCAACTAACAAACAATTCCAACAAATCAGGTCTTATGATCTTTCCCAGATCACTAACGACAAAGGTTGTCAAATCAGAAATGAAGCAGGAAGGGCTGGCCCTGTGGCGTAGTGGTTAAGTTCAGCTCACTCTGCTTAGGTGGTCCTGGGTTCGCAGGTTCAGATCCAGGCATGGACCTATACCACTCATCAGTCATGCTGTGGCAGCGACACACATACAAAATAGAGAGTGATTGGCATAGATGTTAGCTCAGGGCTAATCTTCCTCACCAAAGAAAAGAAAAGAAATCAAAGGGAGATGGCTAGAGAAAATGCACAAGCAACAATAGTAATGACAGCTAACATTTCCAGAAAAGCAAAAAGTCTTCCCAAACCTGAGTCATCTCCTGAAGACATCACTGAATTACTGCTCAGTAAAACCCAGGCGGGGCCCCAATTAAACAACATGTAAAGACACATTTTCTTGGCCTCTAGAACATATTTCCCCAATCAAAAGTTATAAATGGTCATCAGATGCTGAGTTCAGCCTGGAAAACTTGACAAGAATATCACTGCAGTATCAAAACACCACTTATAATATGTTTTCACAGGAAACGCATCCAGAGAAGGCCAATGGGAAAGTCACGGATGTTCCTCTAACATCACATGCTGCTCAGCAGACATTGAGTTTCCTCTACCTGATGACACCCTACCCACAGGCAGTGACAAGCAGGAGGAGCAATGAATGGCAACTGAGAGGAAGGATGAGGATGCAAGAGTTAAGCAACTCAGCTGAGGGGCAGGATCAGGACCAAGACAAGAGTCCCCTGAAAATCAGAGCAGAGGGGCATTTCAAATGAGAGAAGCAGTGGGAACATGAAGTGCTTTCCCCTTCTCCCGCTCCAAGCTCTGTTGTACTCTGATTCTCTTTCTTCTGAAGGAATCCCTTGGGCAAGGGGGAAGAAGATATCCCAGGAACCCACAAGAAAGACCTTTGCTTTCAAGGAATTTCCCAAGCAATATGCATGGGGAAAAATTCATTTACAATGATAGGTCCATTACAATTAAGAAGTTCAGAAATCTGTTCTTAATTTTAGAATGTTTGCACCCAAAAGTCTGCCACTTTGGTCAGTTTCAGTCATTTGCAAAGCTCACTTATACAGAATAATTTGTTCCCAGTTATGTTAGATAACTGAGGGATTGGGTGGGACCATCACCAAACATACTCATGTCCTGCTCTCTCCACAATTAACATATTAAAAGAACCTAAAATATAAATCAAGTCCAAGGATGCCTTGGACATGAATGTGTGGAGAGATGAGGGGATATGGCAGAATGTGAACAGAAGATGCTTCTTTGTCTGGTATCAGAAATCATTTCACTTTATTAAGGTGAGTTATGCATATCAGTTAACTGTGCCATAGAGTTGGTCTTAGTCTAACCATGTCTTCAAGTTTCATCCTGGTCTATTGAGAAAAGATTGCTTATACATGTTTGGTGAGTAAAATGCTTTTCAAAGAAAAGGGCATTTGCTAAACACAATAGTATACAATCAAACCAGAAAATTTTGTAAACAGATACATTAAGAAAAATAAAAAATTATCTTGTCCTCTACAGATAAGTACTTTTTCTTATCATTCTATGGTAGTTTCATGCAGCATTTTTTTCATTCTAGGTATATATAGAAGCATATACATTTTTAAATACTCTGTATAGAAGCTCACGGTTTCTGCTTTTTCCACCTGACATTAGCATTGTCCATTTCCTGAAATGTCTTTGAAACATACGAATTTTAAAAGCTGCCTGATACAGTCATCCCTCAGTATCCTCAGGAGATTGGTTCCAGCGATCTGGTATCCATCCCCCAGCGGATACCAAAATCAGAGGATGCTCAGATCCCTTAGTTGATACAGAACCTGCACATACAGAGGGCCGACTGCATTTCACTGTGTGGATGTACAATAATTTAACAATTCTCCTACTAAGTGTCATTTAGGTTGTTGCTACATTTTCACTGTAATCAATACTGTCCTATTAAATATCTTCATACAAGGTCTTTAAATGCATGCCTTTCATGAGGATGAATTCATTATTTCATGAGGATAGATTACAAGAAGTGGAATTATATTCAAAAAAAGAAAATGAACATTTTTAAGGTTTCAGATAAATATTATTAACCTGTATCTAAGAATGGTTATGAGAATTCACAATTCCCTAACAGTGTATGAAAGAGGCTATCAAGCAGTTAATATTTATCTCTTTTTGATAGAAAGGATTTAGAGCTTGAAGTTTTCTTATGGAGTTTATAATTGTTTATTGAGTCCTTTATTAAAAAAGATTAGAATATGTTACAAAGTTGCTTCCATTTCAAACATTAATTTGTGTACTTGTTAATAATCTGAAAGGAAACAAATGAAAAGGCCAGTGACTATAAAACCCCCCTGCATATTTATGATTCAAAGTCTACCTAAAAGTACTGTAATATACTCACAGCAAGGACAGTGTTCCAGAAGTAAATGGCCAATAGAGCAGTTCCCAGGTAGGCAGCATCTTGAAGCAGGGCTCAATTTCCAGTTCACCTGGGACCCTACCAGTTCTTGTGTCTAATGCTGGGCCGGAATCTCTCTCAATCACACCTTTCTTTTGATAAGTTGAATTTTATCACTTGAAGGTCAACATAAGACAAAAAAAATTAAGTCAAAAGAAATATGACTTTAATCAGAAATAATCAACTTTTGAGGCTTGTATAAACCAAAGTGGTGATAATGTCTATGGCACTAATATGCGTAATTTCTCTAAGATCCTAGATTTTAATTTTATTACATTTAATGTAAATAAAGACAAAGGTTTCCACTTAGCATGTGCAGACTGCTCCTGAGAACTGTTCTGCACTGAATGCTCTGGATTTAACTGTATGTTCTGGAAAACTAGATACCTTACTTAGTTCCAAATGTTGCCTTGAAGACAGTACATTAAACAAACAGAAGCATTCACTCAAAAGAATATGGCTCAACAGTGGGAATGAATTATTTACTAATTCATGCAACAACATGAGTGAATCTCAGGAACACTGTGCTGAACAGAATAAGACAGGTACAAAAGAGCACATACGGCACATGTTTATTTACATGAAGTTCTAGAACAAGCAAACTTAACCTATGATGAGGTTAGGCACTGACTGGGAGGAGGGTAAGGGAACATTCCGGGATGACAGTAATATTATATATCTGATGAAGTTGGATTATACTGGTATATGTATTTGTCAAAACTCAGATTTGTGTATTTCACTCTATGTAGTTTTACATTAAAATTAAAATATGTAAATAAATATTGAACTCTAGTTACTGGCAGGCATGCTGAAGAATTTAGGAAAAAATATACTCATGGCTGCAATTTAATTTGAGATACATCAAAAACAAGATGGACTGATGGATGGGTAGAGAAATGTATGGATAGGTATGTCATAAATCAAGTTTAGTAAAATGTTAGTGAATCAATGTTGCTGTGTGTTTGAAAATCCCCATAATAAAATGTTGGTGGTAATTAGCAAGACCAAAATGCCACGTCAGTGATTGTTCTATTGAACGAGAATTCCAAAAATAATTGTTATTAATGTACTAGATATTTAAAAAAATTTTAGCACATTCCCAATTGGGCTTTTTCTCAACCAGTTCATCATGGAACTGCAAACTCCAAGTACACACTGGACAGTCCTGCAGAGGTGCTACTCCAGGTTTATGTTTTAAGGGGCATGACCAAAGGGAAATAACCAGCCCCATGGCTTTTTTCAGGTAGAGAATGAGTCAATTGTGGTATATCCCATATCAAGGAGCCCTACACAGCAATGAAAAAGAACAAATTATTAATAAATAAAATATTATGGGTAAACATTTAAATGATTTTGCTGACAAAGAATACAGAGTGAAAAAAAATCCTATATGACTCCACTACATAAAAATCTATAAACTATACACCATTCATTGAGGGTAATGGGTGTGGTAATAAAGGGAGGTGAAGGCAGATGGAGGCGAAGGAGCCTGAGAAACCTTTTGGATGCGTTCGATATGTTTATTATCTCATTGTGGTGATAGTTACACGGCTGTACACATATATCAAAATTCAACAAGTTGTATTCTTGAAATAAGTCCTACATATTATACACCACCTTATTCCTCAATCTAGTAGCAGAAAGAAAAATTAAATTCACAAACTGTTAGAGTTTTTTATTTTCCTGACAAAACATTTCAAACATTTTTAAAAAAATAGTTAATAGAATTTAACTTACAAATCTTTAACCCAACTTGTTTTTTTTAATTTATTTTTAAATTTTTTTATTGCAGTAACAGTGGATTATAATATTATACAGCCTTCAGATGTACATCGTCATGTATTTCTAATTCTGTGTAGATTACACCATGTTCACCACCCCAAAACTAATTGTAGTCCATCACCACACATGTGAACCTAATCACCCCTTTTCCTCTCCCCCCTCCCCCCTTCCCTATGGTAACCACCAATCCAATCTCCATTGCTATGTGTTTGTTTGTCATTGTTTTTATCTTCTACTTATGAGTGAGATCACATGGTGTTTGACTTTCTCCCTCTGATTTATTTCACTTCACATAATACCCTCAAGGTCCATCCATGTTGTCACAAATGGCCGGATTTCATCATTTCTTATGGCTGAGTAGTATTCCATTGTGTATATATACCACATCTTCTTTATCCATTCATCCCTTGATGGGCACCTAGGTTGCTTCCAAGTTTTGGCTATTGTGAATAATGCTGCAATGAACCTAGGGGTGCATGTGTCTTTGTGCATCTGTGTTTTCAAGTTCTTTGGATAAATACCCAGCAGTGGGATAGCTGGATCATATGGTAGATCTATCCTTAGTTTTCTGAGGATACTCCATACTGCTTTCCATAGTGGCTGCACCACTTTGCACTCCCACCAGCAGTGTACGAGAGTTCCCTTCTCTCCACATCCTCTCCAACACTTGTTTCCTGTCTTGTTAATTATAGCCATTCTGACTGGAGTGAGGTGGTATCTCACTGTAGTTTTGATTTGCATTTCCCTGATAGCTAATGATGTTGAGCATCTTTCCATATGCCTGTTGGCTATCCGTATATCTTCTTTGGTGAAATCCCTGTTCAGATCTTTTGTCCATTTGTTAATTGGGTTGTTGGTTTTTTTGTTGTTGAGATGTATGAATTCTTTGTATAGTTTGGATATTAACCCCTTATCTGATATTTGGTTTTCAAATATCTTCTCCCAATTGTTACGTTGTCTTTTCGTTTTGTTGATGGTTTCCTTTGCTGTGCAGAAGCTTCTTAGTTTGATGTAGTCCTATTTGTTCATTTTTTCTTTTGTTTCCCTTCCCTGGTCAGACGTGGTACTTGAAAATAGGCTGCTAAGACCAATGTCAAAGAGTGTACTGCCTATGTTTCCTTCTAGAAGTTTCATGGTTTCGGCTCTTACATTCAAGTCTTTAATCCATTTTGAGTTGATTTTTGTGTATGGTGTAAGATAATGGTCGACTTTCATTCTTTTGCTTGTGGCTGTCCAGTTTTCCCAACACCGTTTATTGAAGAGACTCTCCTTGCTCTATTGTAGGCTCTTGGCTCCCTTGTCAAATATTAGCTGTCCATAAATGTGTGGGTTTACTTCTCGGCTCTCGATTCTGTTCTATTGATCGGTGTGTCTGTTTTTGTGCCAGTACCATGCTGTTTTGGTTACTATGGCTTTGTAGTATATCTTGAAATCAGGGAGTATGATACCTCCAGCTTTGTTCTTTTTTCTCAGGAATCCTTTGGCTATTTGGGAATTTTTGTTGTTCCATATAAATTTTAGGATTCTTTGTTATATTTGTGTGAAAAACGTTGTTGGAATCTAAGCCAATTTGTTGTTAAGAAAAATAAATAAATAAATTACAAGCTTACCTTGGAATGGAAGCCTAGGTTTTCTTTTGTGTCTCCATGAACTACTTGGCTATAATCCTTTGAAAAATATCCAAAAATACACCCTTCCTGTAGGAATGAATGTGAAAAAAATTAAAATTCTATATTCTAGATATAAATAAGAATAGTATATATAGACATGAGCATAACTAAGGTAGGCAGATACTATTATAATTACACTGGAATTAATCTACCAATAAAAATTAAATATAGAATATCCTAAAGACCAAACATCTAAAACCATTGATATTTTCTTTCAACATTCATTTTCATTTTGAACCAGGGCACATAATGTCAGATTTCTGAACTGCATAAAAGATTTGCATAAGAGAGGAATCTTGCATGTTCTATGGTTAAAACTATGAGAACCAAAGCTAGTTAGAAACACAACTCTTAGAGTGGCGAGCCAGAACTCACTGTCTATTTCACAGTATTGCTCCTAAAACAAGCAGAGTCGGCTGACCCAGAACTCGATGAGGACAGCAGGGGCCAGAGCCTGGCCAGGCTGCTCAAGAAACCTGCACTTAGGTCCCCTGTTGGCAGACAGGACCGAGTTCCCCTCAAAGAAATCCAAAGAAGCTGTTATTTAAACCACAGTGTGAAGCAGCAGGATGAAAAGGAAGGAACCACTGATGTCCGAGGTTTACTCACAGTCGAGTTTCGGTGACCAGGAGACCCCAGCAAGAGGAAGAGCAGCCTCTGCGCCTCCATGTCCTGGTTCTCTCAGGCGGCACTCAAGGTGCCAGGGAGGAGGTGGGGGCGGGACAGGGGTGGGGAGGGGGTCTGGGTGTGGGCAGGGTTGGAACTGAGAATGGGGACAGGGAGGGGTGTGGTAAAAAAGAGAGAAGTTGGGTAGGAAAAGGGCTGAGGGGGTGGTGTGGGGGGCACAGAGCAGACCAAGCCTGAGAGGGGTGGTAGGACGTTTCAGAGAGGTCAGTAGGTCAGCAGGTCAGTGGGACACAGGACAGGTGAAGTGGACTCTCAGTAGCAGCTGGAGGAGATGAGCCTCCTCTGAGCCTTCTCCTGTTGGGTGCGGCCTTAGCAACCCAGATGCTTTATAGCGTAGTGCCCCTTATCCACGGTTTCACTTTCCTTGGTTTCAGTTACTTGTGGCCCAAAAATATGAAATAGAAAATTCCAGAAATAAACAATTAATAAGTTGTAAATTGTGCACTGTTTTGAGTGGCGTGATGGACTCCCTCGCCGTCCTGCTCTGTCTTGCCCAGGACATGAATCATCCCTTTGTTGGATCCCAAGCCATTGACATAGTCTGCTCCTGACATTGAACCATCGATACGGTCATGGCTTAATGATCCTCCTTCTGAGTATGGTCAGAAGGTCAATACAGCCTAACGTCATGTCACAATGCCTATGGCATTCACCTCACTTCACCTCATCAGGTAGGCATTGTATCATCTCACGTCACCACAAGAAGAAGAAGGGCGAGTGCAGTACAATAAGATACTTTGAGGGAGAAACCACATTCACATAACTTTTATTACAGTACACTGTTGTAATCATTCTATTTTATTATTAGTGATGGTTGTTAATCTCTTACTGGCCCTAATTTATAAATTAAACTTTATCACAGGTATGCATGCATAGGAAAGAACATAGAGTATATAGGGTTTGGTACTATCCACAGTTTCAGGCATCCCCTGGGGGTCTTGGAATGTATCCCCCTCAGATAATTGGGGACTGTGGTACTCTCTCTTGACCAATCTCCTGCCTTCCCCTTGTTCCATCATAGTGGACCCCATGTGACCTCATTTATAGAACACCCCTCCCTGACCTGATTCCCCGCCACACCTGATCCTAATGACAGTTCCTCTCTGGAACCTTCCAGGACCTTGTGATTCTGGTCCTTCCCAACTCAAACCCCCTCTTTCTGGAACTCTCCTGATTTCCCCACAGTCAGCCTTGGGTGCAAACCATATACAACAAATGATGACGGAACTGCAAAAAGAATCAAATACACAAGCAGAGTAGGAGATGGTTACCCTCCCTCTCAGCAATTCACAGACTAAGCAGACAGAACATCAGTAGGGATGCAGAAGATTAGAACAGCAAAGCATCTTAGCCTGATAGAAATATATACAGAGAGAAATTATTACACCAAACAACTGTGGAGTATACATTATTTTCAAGCACATGTGGTACATTTACAAAAATTAAATAAAAATTAAACCTATTTGGATATAAAGCAAATCTCAATATATTTCAGAGGAATGAAATCACACAGAGCATGTTCTGAGATCATAAAGTAATGGTGCTGGAAATCCATGATAAAAACACAGACTGGAAATTTCCATAAGTTTGGGAATTGAGAAGTACCCTTAAGAATAAGGGTCAAAGACTATATTGGAACTGAATGATAATGACCATAATAACATGCCAATAAAATACGTCTCCACCTGCCCTGGGAATTCCACTCTGTGACAAGATTGTATGGTCTCAAAATCATCCCCGATTAAACAGACAGGTTCACACCTGAAACAGTGATGAACATGTCACTTGTCTGTCACCCTGCTGCCTGTTAGCATCAACTTTACATTATGAACCTCAGTGGGGAAAATCCAAACTCACTCTCACGATTGATCTCCAGGAAAGTGAGCATTTTAAGAGAGAAAGTTCATCAGCTTCTCTCCTGGGGGACCTGGGGACAACACCCAGGGAGCTTGGTAGCACCAGGAGTGATGGACGGGGAGAGCCAAGCAGGTGGACAGGGGCTCAGGCACCCAGATGACTAGGACAAACCCCACTGGAGATCATCTCTCCTGGGCCCCGTCCTGAGCTCCCTAAGGCGCTGTTCTGCATGATTGCACACAGTGTTTCCCCAACTTGTTCAGGCCCATAGCAGCTTAAAATCATTGCTTTAAATCCCACCACTTTTATTATTATGTAAATTTATAGCAAACAGGAAATATTCTATCACTGTTATAATGGAAAATAAATGTCTTTTACCACAAATATAAAGAATTCATAAAAAACAAGGAAAACAAAAACAAAGACAACAAAACAACAGTGCCTATTAATTCTGTTTAGATGCTGTTGGCTGCCTAAAGAGCCCCAGAGATGGGCCGTCCTGGATACACAAGGAGAGACCAGTATAGAAGGCGTGGAAATCAGACCAGCCCAGAAGTGAACGGGACAGAGGCCCAGTCTGTAAGGGACTGGGGACTTCCACGAAGGATGCCAGGGTCACCCTGATCATAGCTCCAGCAGGGACGAGGGGGAGAAGGAGAAGTGACAGAGGTTGGGGGCCGGGAACAGGGGAGATCATTCCTGCAGCCGAGGAAGCACTTGCTCCCCAAAGCCAGTGTGAGCCTCCCATGCAGGGGAGCCCTTCATGGCCCCTGGAGGGCAGGCCAGGAGCCTTGGGCTCGAGACCCAGCTGTGCTGCTTTCCAGCTGTGTGACCCTGAGCAGGTTTCCTTCCCTAAAATGAGAGTGTCCATGCCTGTATCCAAAGACTGTAATAAGGACAACAAGAAGCCTCATGCTGAGCCCCTGTGCACATCAGCATCATTATCTCCCAGGGGCATCTGTCCTCCCAGAACTGGTGCCTTGAAGGTGTGTAGCCATTAAAGGCCATAAAGATATAACCAAAAGCCCCACCTGTTAGTGGCCTGTGCTAAAAACTGCTTTTTCTCCAGAGGAAAAGGCTAGTGCTGTTGGCTACCTAAGCTTCACTCTGTTATCCTATGAGATTTGGGGAGCAGAGCACTGTGAACCACTCAGGGGGACCAGCCCCATCCATTAGCGCTTGTCACCTTCCTCAGATTCTTTATGGGGTTGTCCCTGACTTCACGTGCTGCTGCCGCTCCTTGGTGAGCTGGTCTCAGTCCTGGGACGGGAACTACGGGGTAAGGACAATAAACGCCTTCACCCCCTGCAGCGCAGAACCAGATGGCGGGCTCAGGTTGAGTGCCAACCACTTATATGGTTTGAAAAGTAAATGTTCATGAAGGAAAGGAAAGAGAAGTTGACTTTTGAGCCGACAGTGCTTAAGCGCATGGCGGCTTTGGAAAAGGATGGGACCTGGCTCAAGTCCCAGGACTTCCAATCTCCACTCTACACCGTGGAAACTTACTTAAGCTCTCGTAACCCCAGTTTCTTTCTCTGTGAAATGGGGGCAGTAAGGTTCATTCTTCACAGGGTTTCTGTAAAGATTCCATGAGATAATGCATATGAGACATCTGGCTAGTTTAAATTTATCATTATTCCTATCATTTTTCCTATGTATATATTTTTTCCTATATACATATTTACTATTATTGTATGTTTTTGGCTGAAGGCCAGTGGGTATTTAAGAAGTATTGGTGATTTATTATTTTTATATTATTAATTGCACAGAGCCTCATATACAGAAGATGCTCAGTAAACACCTGTAGAGTCAATGAATGCATGCTCTGGAGCCAGACTGCTTAGATTCCCATTCTGATTCCACCACGGTGTCATTTGAGCAACTTACTTAACTTCTTTAGGCCTCTGTTTCCTCATCTATAAGAGTCCTGAACTCATTAGGTTGTTGTGAGGGATAAATGAGCAGGCACATAATAAGAGTTCATTAAATATTAGATGTCAGCAGCAGCGGCAGCATTTTTAGTCGCAGATGAGGCCACAATGTCCCCTGGTGGCCAGACAGTGTAAATGCACACACATCAACTGTGCCCCACCCCCACCCTAGGTTCTGGGTACATCAGAACTGGGAGTTTCCCCCTGCACCTGCCTTCCCCAGTGCCCACACACAGACACGATGACCTCTGTGTCCTCTTCCTCACCTCCCCCCAAACTGGCTTGGGCTGTTCAGCAAGCTGGGAGCTCCGCCAGGGCATTCTCCACCTCTGCAGGCCCCATGAGATACCTGGAGGATCAATGGTTCCTTTTCGGTTTCTGAGCAGATGCCAGGCCTGGGGGACCCAGCCCCTAAGTCTCATGTTTTGGAGGGTCACATCTTCCCTTGGTATGGAGGATAACTGTCACATGGAGCCAGATACCTGTGACCTGGCTTTGTCATGGGCCCAAAACATAAGACCTGAATTCCATGCTAAGAAATACAAGACTCATATGCTGCCCACAGCTGCTCATCTCACTGCCTCTGGTGAGGGAGGAGAGCAATGTTCTGGCCTCCCCGAGCTCTAAGGCGTGGCTCAAGCAGCTTCCTCCAGCGTGAAATCTACTGGAAGCCTCAAGTTTTATCTGAAACATTCATGCAAATTCTGCATCCTATTCCTCATTATATTATCATGTTTTAGAAAAAAGAAAAAAAGACCCTCAATTTCCTAAATAAACAGGGGAATTTGGTGCTGTTGGATAAGGTGATCTTATTTTTTCTTTTATTAAAAGTCACATTATTTTAAAAATCTTTCCCATCCTTCTTTCTGCCCTCCCCCCATGACTGCCAAGTATTTGTTGAACAAGTATTAAGTGCCTTCTATGTGCCAGACATGACTTAAGCTCTTAGGGATACAGCAGAGAACAAACATCGTCCCTGCTCCCAGGTAACTTACGTTCTTGTGATAATAATAAAGGTTAACATGAAGTAAGCTGTTACGTTGTGACAAGCGTGGTGCAAAGTCATTTCTACACATTATTACACTTAGACTTCACAATGACCTCAGAAAGTAGGCAGTTATTTTTCCCAGTTTTTCTCTTAAGGAAAACTGAGACTCAAAATGGGGAAGTAATTTGTCCAATGCCACACAGCTAGCGTTGGGGCCTCGAGACTGAATTAATACCTGTTTCATTCTAAAGGTCACGCCATATGTTTTCTGGCACGTGGACTGTGATTTTAACACAGTCAATGAGGTTTTCATGAGATGATTTTCCTCTCTGAAGTTGAACATTGCCTCCTACACGTCCAATCGAATTACTGCCTCAGCGCATGGGTTTTCTCGCCACCCTAATGTGCAGATGCCACTCTAATGTGCAGCCAGGTGGCACATGGAGGTATGAACAAGGTCAACATTTCTGATACTTTGAACTAATTTAAAAATGTGAATCTGGTGATATTTTGAACTAGAAGTGACGAGACGCAGATTCCAAGTCTTTTAAGGAACAGCAGAAAAAACTTGCAAAAGGGCCTCTGCACCTCTGTGTCAGGGTTTCTGATTCAGTCATTCATCCATTTTATGAATACTGAGGGAAAGCTCACACTCTTCTACGCAAAGGACATCATGGTAAGCGAAAACACACATCCCCTGCCTTCATGGGGCTTACATATGGCAGAGCAAAAAGGTTTAATCAAATAATTGTGTAATAAAAATACAGCTGAAATACAGCCATGAGCCACATAACGATGTTTCAGTCAACAACAGACCGCATATATGATGGTGGTCCCATAAGATCAGCACCATATAGCCTAGGCGTGTAGCAGGCTGTACCATCTAGGTTTGTGTAAGTGCACTCTATGATGTTCACACAATGACAAAACCACCCAATGACACACTACTCAGAATGTATCCTTGTCATTAAGCAACGCGTGACTGCTCTGAAGTGAAGGACTGGGATTCTGTGAAGATACATGTATATATATATATTTTTTTTTTTTTGAGGAAGACTGGCCTGAGCTAACATCCGTGCCCATCTTCCTCTACTTTATATATGGGACACCTGCCACAGCATGGCTTGCCAAGTGGTGCTAGGCCCACACTCGGGATCCAAACTGGCGAACCTGGGCCGCCGAAGCAGAACATGAGAACTTAACCACTGTGCCACCGGGCCAGCCCCTGTGAAGATATATTTTTAAAGGGAATTAACTTCTTTTAGGGGTCAAGGAAGCCTTCCCTAAGAAAGCCCTGCTTGCCCTGAGACCTGAAGGCTGAATAGGATTTCACCAGGTGAGGGGGCGTCCTGGGCGGAGGGAGCAGGTCGCACTAGAGGAACTCTCAGAAGGTTCGTGCACAGACTACAGAACAGGGGGTTATGATGCTGAGAGTCATCGGAAAGGTGGGCTTGGTCCAGACCTTCCAGGCCACTTAGAGTCAAGACGGTAATTGTCGCCAATATCCATTCCCCCTTCTCTGACATAGTAAGAAAACAAGCTGGGTTTAGGATGAATAATATGAGGCTCAGAGAAGCTAAACAACTTGCAAAGATCACAGAGTCACTTTGGTGGGAATTTTTAATTGAGATATTACTCAAACACCCCAAAATTTACCATTTTAAGTATATAATGGGTGGTTTTCAGTATATTTGTAAGGTCCTGCAACCATCACCACCGGAAGCACTTGCTTTTAAAGCACTACCTACTTTGGCCTCTTTTCATCCTTAGAAAAATTATTTTAAAATAATATTTTTAAATTGAGTTTAAAAATACACATTTCAAATTACACATATCTTTTTAAACAGCTCAATAAAATTTTTACACGTGTATGGCTCTGTGGAACCACCTACCAGATCAAGATGTTCAGGTCATCTCCAGCTGCCTAGCTGGCTCCCCATGTCCCTCCTACTCAGTATGCCCCCCCCAAAGTAACCACTAACCATTCTTAAAGCCCCATAGTAGGTATCAGAAAGGTGCTGACTTAGGGGGCTGGCCCCGTGGCCGAGTGGTTAAGTTCGCGTGCTCCGCTGCAGGTGTCCCAGTGTTTCGTTGGTTCGAATCCTGGGCGCGGACATGGCACTGCTCGTCAGACCACGCTGAGGCAGCGTCCCACATACCACAACTAGAAGAAACCACAATGAGAAATATACAACTATGTACTGGGGGGCTTTGGGGAGAAAAAGGAAAAAATAAAATCTTTAAAAAAAAAAAAAAAGAAAGAAAGGTGCTGACTTAGAAGGGTCAGGTGTCAGTCCTGCATGGTATGAAGCAAAGAGGCCTGACCAGATCCACACCTGCTCCCTAGGACAGGCCTCCTTCTCAGAGGTGAGCAGAAAGGTCCTGAGACACCTCATCCATCTTGGAAGGGATGGCGGCCGCAGCTCTCATGGCCCTGGTGGTGTGGGGGCTAGGAGACTTCCTTCCTGGCCATAAAAGACTCAGTTGGTTCCGACTGAACTGTGGGAAGGGACCATTGGGATCCCCATTACCCCAGGCCCTCCATGGGCTGGATGATGCTGAGGGAAGCTGCATTGGCCATCAACACAATGATACTCACTAAAGAACTCACCGCTTACATCACTGATCGCTGTGACGGCTTCATCATGTGTCAGCATGGCACCCACACGCATTGCCTTTACCCATACTTAACCTCCACATAAAGAGAATAACAGAGTCACACTTCCACCCATGATCCAACTGTTCCTCGTACAACTGAAAACACATGAACTCTTTCCCTAGACAGATTTGCCCTTGGGTGATGTTCTCAAACACCCCTCCCTGCTTCACTCAGGGGTGCATGTTCCTGACCTTCCTTTCAACAGTCTTGTTGCTGGCCTCTCTTGTTGACTGTCCATGAGTAGAGATTTCAAGATGCCAAGAAAGTTGATGCTGGAGATATACTCAAATCACTCATGGAGCAGCAAAGGAGGATGTCAGAGAGTTAGGCCAGTTATATTTGAAGGTGAGAAAACAAACAGGGGGAGTGATGTTTTAGGACCTTCACAAAAGAAGGATAATTAAGAGAGTCAGTCTCCTGGGAAAATTTTTGAAACTCTCAAATATTTTTCATAAAAAAATGACCACCTTTATGATGGTGTTGTACAATTAGGAGTGAATCAAAAGATGTCATTATAGTTGACATATAATTTTGTCAGAAAATTTATACCCAAACTTCTCTCCATCAACACTTGACTCTTTGTTTATTCCAGGAATGAGCACATAGTTGCAATTGTTATAACTTAAATGTTATTAAATATGAAGTAAACTTAACTTTAAACACTTCAGATTTTTTCAGGGCAAATTCTCAACCAAGTTTTTTTTCCCCCTCAAACCATACTATTAAATTTTGGACTCCCATGTTTAAAATCAAATATTAAGGAGCAAAGGAAACAAATTATCCTCCCAAGAGAACAAAAAGAGAAGCCACAGACTGGCAGAAAATATTTGCAAAAGACACACCTATGGGGGCTGGCCCTGTGGCCGAGTGGTTAAGTTCGCGTGCTCTGCTTTGGCAGCCCAGGGTTTCGCTGGTTCGGATCCTGGGCATGGACATGGCGCCGCTCGTCAGGCCACATTGAGGTGGCATCCCACATAGCACAACCAGAAGGACCCACAACGAAAATATACAACTACATTCTAGGGGGATTTCGGAAGAAAAAGAGAAAAAAAAAAAGATTGGCAACAGTTATTAGCTCAGATGTCAATCTTAAAAAAAAAAAAAGACATGTGTAAAGGATTATTAACTAAAATACACAAAGAACTCTTCAAACTCAACAGTAAGAAAACCACCTGACTTAAAAAATGGGCCAACGCCAACAGACACCACACCAGAGAAGATATACAGATGGCAAATAAGCGTATGAAAAGATGATCCACGTCATACGTCAGCAGGGAAATGCAAATTAGAACAACAGTGAGATACCATGACATAACTATTAGAACAGCCAGAATCCAAAGCACTCATGACACCAAATGCTGGCGGATGTGGAGCAACAGGGACTCTCATTCACTGGTGGGGGGAATGCAAAATGGTCCAGCCACTTTGGAAGACAATTTGGTGGTTCCTACAAAACTACACATACCCTTACCATGTGATCCAGCAACTGTGCTCTTTAGTACTTACCCAAAGAGCTGAAAAGTTTTAGCCACACAAAAACCTGCACATAGGTGTTCACAGCAGCTTTATTCATAATTTCCCAAACTTGGAAGCAACCAGGATGTCTGTCAATAGATAAATACATAAGTAAACTGTGGTACATCCAGACAATGGGATATTATTCAGCGCTATAAAAAAATAAGCTATCAAGCCAGGAAAAGACATGGAGGAAACCTAAATGTATATTATTAAGTAAAAGAAGTCAATCTGAAAAGGCCACATTCTGTATGATTCCAATTAGATGACATTCTAGGAAAGGCAAAATGATGGAGACTGTAAAAAGATCAGTGGTTGCTGGGGTTTAGGGGGGAGGGAGGGATGGATAGGAGCAGCACAGAGGATTTTTAGGGCAGTGAACCAGTCTGATGATACTATAATGGTGGATACATGCCATCATAAATTTGTCCAAACCCACAGAATGTAGAACCCAAGAGTGAACCCTCATGTAAACTACAGACTTGGGGCAATAATGGTGTGTCAATGTAGGGTCATCTACTGTAACAAATGTACCACTCTGGTGGGGGCGTTGACATGGAGGAGGCTATGTGTATGTAGGGGCGGGGGGTATATGTGAAATCTCTGTACCTGTTGCTCAATTTTTCTGTGAACCTAAAAGTCTTTAGGAAAAGGTCTATAAAAAAAGTCATCCTCAGATTTCTACTTCTCTGAAATCTCTGTTTTTAGTTCTGTATGTGTCTTTCCTGTGGTTCTTTATCCACATACAAGCAAATGAATATTTTTATCCCATTATGCCAAAGCAGCCTCTCTATATGTAATTTTCACCTTGTTTCATTGAATTGCTGGGTTATAGGGTAGATGCCTGTCTACTTTTGCTAGACTGCCTCTCATGTGAATTGTACGAATTTACATTTACACTCCCACGACCAATGTGTAAGAATGCCTGTTTCCCCTCAGTCTTGCTGACAGAGTGTGTTTTCAAACTTTTGCATTTTTTGTTTATCTAAAGGCGAAAAATTGCATCTTCGTCAGTTTTAATCTGTATAAACCAAAACACCAAAGTGTTTTCCACAGCAGCTCCCATAAGTGGACAGACAACAGTGGGCCTGACCTCTCACTTTTGAGCTACTCTCACTTTAACAGTATCTTATACTCGCTACTCCCCTTTTTTAACCATAGATCAGTCAGAGTTCATTTGTGGGGCTCTTCAGGCGGGCAACAGCATCTAAATATAATTTAATACCTTTGTTCACCACCCTGTTTTGGTTTAATTTCAGTTTAGCTTTGCTTTGGTTTTTTTCTTTGGTTTTGGTTTTTGGTGTTTTTTAATGGTTTCTCTATATTTCTGGAAAGACACATTGGTTTTGCCTTTATATCAGTGAGAAGAACTTTAATTCTTACAATCAATCCTAATATTAAAAAGTGATAGGATTTAAAACAATACTTTTTAAGCTGCCATGGGCCTGAAAGAGTTGGAGAAATACTGTGTGCAATCAGGCAGAAAAAAACCTTAGGAAGCTCAGCTCAGGACAGGGCCCAGGAGAGGGGATCAGTGGCGGGGTTTGCCCTAGTCACCTGGGTCCCAGGTCCCTGTTCCCCTCCTCCACACTCAGCACCAGCACTCCTGGTGCAACCAAGCTCTCTGGGTGTTGTGTAGGAGTCCCTTCAAGAGAAGATGATGAACTTTCTGACTTAAAATGCACAAGCTTCTTCGAGATCTCAAGAAGATAAAGCATGAGAGTCAGCTGGGTGTTTTTCCCATTTATGTGTAAACCCACACTAACAGCTAGTGAGGTGACAGAGACAAGTGATATTTCCACAGCTGGTTAAGGTGTCACACCTTCCCTGTTAACAAAGGATGAACTGAAGACCATAAAATCTTTCCAACTCAAGGTGAAATTCCCAGGCCAGAAGGAGGTGCATTTGAATGCCCTATTTTCATCATCATTTTCATTCAGTTCAGATACAGTATCCTTCCCTTTGAGATCACTCTTTTATCCTTTTGTTCAAAACGTACAACTCAATTTCCAAACTTATGGGGAAATTCTAGTTATCATTTCCTCAATGATCTGGCACAACTGCTTATGACCTAAGAACATATTCTGTGGGTTTCATTCTTCTGAAATACATTGAGACTTGTTTTATAGCCAAAATAGGGTTGAATTTTGTAAACATACCATGTGTGCTTAAAAATAATGTATCCTAGAGCTGTTAGGTAAAATAATCTATGTATTTCTATGTATAGATGTATACATATTTCTACATGCATGTATCTCCGTATCTATATTTATTTGTAATATTTTTATTACTTATATTTTTTACATACTTATACATCATCCCTCTATGTCTTTCTGTATATTTCTACGTTAAGATGGTTTGCTGTTCACATCTTCTGCATGCTTACTGATTATTGGTCTGCTCGCTATCAGCTGCTGAGAGAGGGCTGTGAAAACCTCCCACTCTGTTAGACAATTTAACTCTTGCAGTTTTGTCTACTTTGCTTTATATGTTTGGCAGGCATGTGATTCGGGATGCACAAATTTTACTTTTTCAGGTGAACTACCCCTTTGATCATTTTGTTTTCTTTATATCTAGTAATGCCTAGTTTTGCCTGACGTTGATTTTGTCTGATATTGCTACAACTAGAGCAGCTTTTCTTTGATTGGTGTTTCCAGGGTTTAATATTTGTCCAGTGTTTTATTTTCAAAACGTCTACGACTTTATGTTTTAGATGAGCATCATGTCAACAGCATCTGGTTGTTGGTTGGTTGACTTGGTCTTTGAGTTTTAACTGGATCTTTCAGTCCATTTGCATTCAATGTGACCCTCTTCTCTTAGAGTTTACATTCACCATCCCATGATGTGCTTTCTATTTGTCCAGATTTTTTATTTTTCTCTCTTTTTTTAAGTCTGTTACTATCTGATATTGTGCCCTTCACACTGATCCTCGATCACGAGCCATATGACAACGGTTTGGTTTGATGACAAGTGACATTAAGTTCACAGTGGTTTCCACTGTCCATCTCTTGTGCCCCAACGACTTTAACATTCACTGATAATTTGTGGCTGAATTGTTACAATGATGATTTTTAAAATGTGATTTCTTAGTTGCATTTATTATTTCTATCTTTATTTGTGAGCAATCTGTGTCTAATATATATATATGTCTAATATATATATATTCAACATATACATATACATAAAATATCAAATGAAGAAATATACTATGATGAAATCAAATCGTACTGTTACAAATAGATTCCATTTTTTTATGCAACTTGTCTTTGTGGGATGATATTTTGAACTCAGTGGAAAAATTTAATAAAGATCTACAACCAAAAATCATGACTTTATATAAAGCTGAATGCTCATTAGAAGACCTATCTCCTTTCTTACAACAAATTAGAGAAAGGAGCCTTGAAAGTGTGTGTGATGAATGTAAAACTTGGGACGATACGTGAATATAATATCTGAATTAGAAAATAAGCAAAAAAGAAAACTAAAGAAATGGAAAATGTATGAATCAATGGATGCAAGCATCAATTTTAATATGTTAAAAAATACCATCATGTGTTTTTTTCTAAACCTGATTCACAAATTGCTGAGTACAATCTTATCCAAATTTAGAATGGTCTTGATAATTCCTTTAACAATAATAATTTACAGTGAAGTCCTGTGAATTAGGTTTCAGTAAGCTGAAATTAAAAACTATTTAAGATCGCCAATAGATTATGAGGAATTATAAAATGAGAAATCGTGCAATTGAAAAGGAGACAAGGTAACAAGTATATTTTTAAGATATTATTGATGAGTTTGCTTCCATTGAAGACATGAAAATAAAATTATAATAAATTCCACCTTTGGCATAAATGAAATATTTAAGTTTGAAATAATGTAAGTTTTATTACACCTGTCAGGTTTTTGATATTTTTCAAATACTTCTCATTTTCTTTTCTTCTATTTTTCAACTACTAATGGTTGCAAAATTAACCACTAGAATTAATAAAAGCATGAGGAGCTGGAGTGCATTTCCCCTTTTTACCTCAGGCTGTGGTTCCAATATGGCTCTGAAAGTGGGTCCCCGGCTCATTGTCCCAGAAGGTCCTGATACTTAGTATTTAGTGTATTCATGTCCCAGCTGAACGCATCTCCCTTGTCTCTGGATTTCTGTCAGATTTCTCCCCAGAAACAATCCTAAATCTGTAAAAATAAAAAACCACCACATGCATGATTTAGAGTCATTGAACCCCTCAATCAATGGATATTTTAGTAAAATAAGTCTTGTTCAAATACTGTCAGAGAAAGGAAAGAATAAAACACTGGGAACAGCCCCAAAATGCAAGGGTCTGTGGTGCTCACTGACAAACATGTCCCAGAGAAGCCACCCAAGGCTCCCTCCTCAGCACTCAGCGTGATAAGGAAGTTTCTACAGCTTCTTTTCCTTTTTTTAAAAACCACTTCAATTCCATTTAATGAGATATTTAGAATTGCTTTTCACAAGGCCCCATCTAAATGCTTAGATTTTAGTGAGATTTTTTTCATTTATAATTTCAGATTATTGTCAGTTTTTCCCTTGCAGAACGTCATTTGTATTTCAAGAATATCCATTTTTTGTTTTATTATAAATTTTCAGGTACTTCATAATTATCCATTAATATTTACATATGTATTTACATCAACATATTATGTAATATATTGGTATAAATATATATGTACATTTATTTAATTATGTACAGCCAACATTCATTGTACACTTTACTTAACAGTTTTTCCTCTACTCCATTCTTTCCATCAACAGAGTTTAGAAAAATATACTTTAAATGTGTTGTGAAATTCATTATTCTACGTGATTTTTACCTTTAGATTTGTGTGCTGCTTAATTTTTTTTCTTTTTTATTGAGGTAACATTGGTTTATAACATTACATACATTTCGTGTGTACGTTGAGGTAACAAATGTTTTTTAGTTCATCATGGCGGCATGAGAGGATCTTTTTTCTTTCTGCTTCAATCTACAGTGAGTAGAAGATCCATAACCTAACAAAGGCTACACTGTACAACCCACCAGGATGCTAGAGAGATCCACATATTGGTACATAAAAGGTGGGTGAATTGGAGCACATGGAGAAGGCTAAATGGGAGAACAGCAGAGGTAGAGCCCAGGATCCTAGACCCCTGGATGCAGCAGCTGAGCCTGCTGTCCCCAGCCCCAGGCAACTCGGTGGACAGCAGCAGAGGCATGCGTGTGACTCCAGCCAGGCAGCCACGGCAGCATCTGCAGCCACGGGAAGCAGAACAGCAGTGGAGGCAGAATCCTGTGATCCCAAGTCCTCTTGCCACAGCTTGGAGCCTGACAGCAGCAGCAGAGGTGCACACAGGACTCTGACATCCCAACCACAGCAGCGCCTGTGGCCACAAGGTAACAGACAACAGCTGAGATGGTGCCCTACACACCTGGCTTCCTCCTTGCCCTCTTCCCCCAACTACCACAGTGGTGGAGCTTCTGACCCAGGTGGTCCCAGATGCAGCTGGGGCATCAGACATCCCTGTGCCCCTGGCAGCAAAGCCAGTAACTGTGGAGACACCAGCAAGGGCAAGGCATCAGCGACCCCAAGAAATGCAGGTGATGACAATGAGAGTACCAGCAACACCCTAAATTCAGACAGTGGAGGTTGAAACCTGCAAAGCCTCAAATATAACCAGAGGCAGCTATGGTAAGAGAAACCAAAAACTAGCACTCTAGCACCACCTACTGAAAAACCAAAGAAAGGCTTCTAACCTCCAAGCAGTTGAAAAGTTTGAATCAAAACAAAAAAGCTATACCTAGATAAAATGCATATTTGCTTCAACAAATGTGCCAGCAGAGGAATAACTCAGCAAGCACCACAAAAAGCCACAGAACCATGGCATTACAAAAAGAAAACAATTCTCAAGAAACCAAATGTAAAGTCACGGAAGATTGTGATCTAATGATAAAGAATTCAAAAGAGCTGTCATGAAGAAACTCAACAAGCTACAAGAAAACTCAGAAAGACAGTTCAATGGCTCAGGAATAAAATCAATGAGTATAAGGAATACTTTACCAAAGAAACTGAAACTTTAAAACAGAACCAAAGAGAAATTCTGGAGCTGGAGAACTCAATAAGTGAGATGAAGAATGTGTTAGAAAGCACTGGAAATAGAGGAGATCATAAGGAAAGAAAAATTAGTGAGCTTGAAGATGGAAACCCAAATATGATACAGGCAGATGAGGATAGAGAACTAAAACTTTTTTAAAAATGAAGAAATTCTACAAGAATTACCTGACTTCATTAGAAAAGTCAACATAAGGGTAATGGATATCCCAGAAGGAGAAGAGAGAGAAGGGAGCTGAGAGTTTTTTTAAAGAAATAATAGCTAAGAACTTCCCAAATCTAGGGAAGGAATTGGATATGCAAATCCATGAAGCTAACAGAACAATCAATTATCTCAATGCAAAAAGACCCTCTGCAAGACACATGCTAAGAAAACTGTCGAAAGTCAATGACAACGGAAGAACAGTAAAGCAGTCAGGGGATAAAAAGAAAATAACCTACAAAGTAATCCACATTAGGCTATCAGCAGATTTCTCAGCAGAAACCCTATAGGCCAGGAGAAAGGAAAGATATGTTCAAAATATTGAAAGATAAAAACTGTCAGCCAAGAATACTCTATCTAGCAAAGTTATCTTTCTGATATGAAGGAGAAATAAAGGCATTCCCAGACAAACAAAAGCTGAGGGAGTTCACTGCCACTAGACCTGCCTTACAAGAAGTGTTGGAAGGAGCTCTCCTAATTGAAACAAAAAGGCAAAGGTAAACAAAGCTATGAGCAAAGGGATGAATACATAGACAGAATCAGAAAATTGAAAACCTGTATCAGAATAGGATAGTATACACTTAACTATAACATAAACGTTAAACGGAAAGAAAGCATTAGAAATAACTATAACCACTTCAATTTGGTAATACTTGCAAAGCAAAACGGGATAATTTGTGACAACAAAAACATGGAAGAGGAAAATAAAAAGGACAGAACTTGCATAGGCAAATGAATATAAGAGGCTATCAGCAGAAAAAGGACTGTCTTATCTATGAGACTTTTTATACACACCACACAGTAACCACACAAAAAAAATTCAGAGCAGGGTCACAAAACACGCAAAAAGAGGAAACTGAGAAACACATCACAGAAAACCACCAAACTGAAGTGGCAGACAGAAGTACAAGGAAAAAGAAACAACAGAAATATGGAGTATCCGGAAAACAAAAGATAAAACAGCAGTATTAAGCCCTCATATATCTATAATTACTCTAAATGTAAATGAATTAAATTCACCAATCAAAAGACACAGAGTGGCTGGATGGATTAAAAAACAAGACCCAACAATATGCTGTCCCCAGGAGACCCATCTCAGCTCCAAACACAAAGACAAGCTGAGTGAAGGGATGGAAGATGATGCTCCAAGCAGATGGCAAGCAAAAGAATGTGGGTGCAGTTATACTTATATCAGACAAAACAGACCCAAGACAAAAAGGATAACAAGAGACAAAGATGGACATTATATCATGATAAAGGGGACAATCCATCAAGAAGACATAACATTTACTAATATATATGCACCTAACATAGGAGCACCAAAGTGTATACGGCAATTATTAACAGACCTAAAGGGAGAAACTGACAGCAACACAATAATATCAGGGGACTATAATACCACACTTACATCAATGGATAAATCATCCAGACAGAAAGTCAACAAGGAAACATGAGCCTTAAATAAAACATTAGACAAAATGAACTTAATAGATATATAGATATAGATATATAGAACACTCCATCCACATGCAGCAGAATACACATTCTTCTCAAGTGCACACAGAACATCCTCAAAGATAGACCATATGATGGGAAACAAAACAAGTCTCACATGAAGCATCTTTTTTGACCACAATGATAGGAAACTAGAAGTCAACAGCAAGAAGAAAGATGGAAGAGTCATAAACATGTGGACACTAAATGACATGCTACTGAACAACTATTGGATCAATGAAAAAATCAAAGATGAAATAAAAAAATACCTGGAGACAAATGAAAATGATACATTTTGCTGTATGGGATACAGCAAAAGTGGTACTCAGAGGGAGGTTTGTAGTAATACAGGCCTACTTCAAGAAACAAGAAAAAATCTCAAACAATCTAACATTACACCTAAAGAGACTAGAAAAAAGAACCAAAGAAAAGCCCAAAATCAGTAGAAGGAAGGAAATAACAGTCAGAGCAGACTTAAATGAAATACAGACTAAAAGTAGAAAGGATCAATGGAAACTAACAGCCAGTTCTTTGAGAAGATAAACAAAACTGACAAACCTTTAGCTAGACTAAGAAAAAAAGAGAGAAGGCTCAAATAAATAAAATCAGAAATGAAAGAGGAGAAATCACAACAAATACCACAGAAACACAAAGGATTACAAGAGAATAGTATGAACAGCTGCATACTAACAAACTGGATAACTTAAAAGAAATAGATAAGTCCCTAGAATCATACAACCTTCCAAAACTGAATCAAGAAGAAATAGGGAATCTAAATAGATCAATCACTAGTAAGGAGGTTGAAATAATAATCAAAAACCTCCTAAAAAACAAAAGTCCAGGACCCAATGGCTTCTCTGGTGAAGTCTACCAAACATTAAAAGAAAATTTAATACCTTTTCTTCTCAAACTCTTACAGAAAATTGAAGAGAAGGGGACAGTTCCTAACTCATTTTACAAAGCCAATGTTACCCTGATACCAAAACAGACAAGGACAACACACAAAAAGAAAATTGCAGGCCAATATTGCTGATGAACACAGATGCAAAAACCCTCAACAATTATTAGCAAATTGAATACTACAATACACTAAAAGTATCTTACATCACAACCAAATGGGATTTATTTCAAGGATGCAAGGATGGCTCAACATCCACAAATCAATCAACATGATATACCACATTAACAAAATGAATAATAAAAATCACATGATCATCTCAATAGATGCTGAGAAAGCATTTGACAAGATTCAGCATCCATTTATTTAAAAAGTCTCAATAAAATGGGCATAGTAGGAAAATACCTCAACATAATAAAGGTCATATATGACAAACCCACAGCCAACATCATACTCAGTGGTGAAAACCTGAAAATTATCCCCCTAAGAAGAGGAACAAAACAAGGATGCCCACTCTCACCACTCTTACGCAACATAGTATTGGAAGTCCTAGTCAGAGCAATTAGGCAAGAAAAAGAAATAAAATGGATCCAAATTGGAAAGGAAGCAGTAAAACTGTCACTATTTGCAGACGACATGATTTTGTAAACAGAAAACTCTAAAGGATCCACTAAAACACTATTAGAAATAAAAAATGAATACAGTAAAGTTGCAGAGTACAAAATCATCATACAAAAATCAGTTGCATTTCTATATACCAACAATGAACTAGCAGGAAGAGAAATCAAGAATACAATCCCAATAAAAAGAATAAAATACCTAGGAATAAACTTAACCAAAGAGGTGAAAGACCTCCAGAAAACTATAAGACATTGTTGAAAGAAACCGAAGAAGACACAAAGAAACGGAAAAATATTCCATGTTCATGGATTGGAAGAATTTACATAGTTAAAATGTCCACGTTACCTAAAGCAATCTACAGATTCAATGTAATCCCTCTATAAATCCCAACAACATTTTTTATGGGAATAAAACAAAGAATCTTAAAATTTATATGGAACAACAAAAAAACTCAAATAGCTGAAACAATCCTGAGAAAAAAAAAAAAACAAGCTGGAAGTGTCACACTCCTTGATTTCAAAATATACTGCAAAGCTATAGTAATAAAAACAGCATGGTAATGGCAGAAAAACAGACACAGAGATCAATGGAACAGAACTGAGAGCCCAGCAATGAACCCACACCTCTATGGACAGCTAATTTTCGACAAAGGACCCAAGAACATACAATGGAAAAAGGAAAGTCCCTTCAATAAATGGTCTTGGGAAAATTTGACAGCCACATGCAGAAGAATGAGAGTTGGCCACTCTTACACTATCCACAAAAATTAACTTAAAATGCATTGAAGATTTGAATGTAAGACCTGAAACCATAAAACTCCTAGAAGAAAACATAAACAGTATGCTCTTTGACATCAGCCTTAGCAGGATCTCTTTGAATATCTCTCCTCAGGCAAGGGAAACAAGAAAAACTAAACAAATGGACTAAAATGCTTCTGCACTGCAAAAGAAACGATCAACAAAATGAAAAGACAACCTACCAACTGGGAGAAGATATTCGCAAATCATATAGTTGATAAGAGGTTAATATCCAAAATACATAAAGAACTCATACAACTCAAAAACAACCCAATTAAAAAAGGGGCAGGTTGGGGCCAGCCCGGCGGTTAAGTGGTTCAGTCTGGGTGCTCCGCTTCCCGGCCCAGGGTTTCGCTGGTTTGAATCCTGGATGTGGACATGGCACCACTCATCATGCCATGCTGAGGCGGCATCCCACGTGCCACAACTGGAAGGACCCACAACTAAAAAAAATACACAACTATGTACCAGGGGGCTTTTGGGAGAAAAATGAAAAATAAAATCTTCAAAAAAAAAAAAAAGAGCAGGGGAGGTGAACAGACATTTTTCCTAAGAAGAATATACAGATGGCCAACAGGCATATGAAGAGATGTTCAACATCACTAATTATTAGGGAAATGCAAATCAAAACCACAATGAGATACCACTTCACAATGGCTATTACCAAAAAGACAAGAAATTAGAAGGGAGGTGGAGAAAAGGAAACCCTTGTACACTGCTGCTGAGAAAGTAAATTGGTGCAGCCACTATGGAAAATGGTATGCATATTCCTCAAAAAATTAAAAATAGAACTACTACATGATCTAGCTATTCCACTTCTGGGTATTTATCCAAAGAACATAAAAAAACAAAGTCAAAAAGACACATGCACCCCTATGTTCATTGTGGCTTATTCACAACAGCCAAGACCTGGAAACAACCTTAGTGCCCACCAGCAGACGAATGAATGTGGTGTACATAAAATGGACTACTACTCAGCCATAAACAAAGATGAAATCTTGCCATTTGCGACAACATGGATGGACCTTGAGGGTACTATGCTAAGCGAAGTCAGTCAGGTGGAGAAAGCCAAATACCGTATGATTTCATTCACGGGTGCAAGACAAACAACCAAACACTAGATACAGAGAAGAGCCTGGCGGTTACCAGAGGAGAAGGGAGGCGGGGAGGCTGAAAGGAGTAAAGGGGCACTTGGCTACAGTGACAAACACCAACTAGACTTTCGGGGGTAACATGATGTTGTCTATACAGAGGACAAAATATACTGATGCACACCTGAAGTTTATACAATGTTATAAATCAATGTGACCTCAATTTTTTTTAAAAAGGTGGAAACGGGACACAGGGCGGGGAAGCAACCAGAACCAAACCACCAGCCCCACCACCAAAATCACCAAATGGCCCACTCATCCGCCCCAAGAACGGCCTGCCCCCACCAACTCTTCCCGCCCCGGGAACACCCTAACTTTGAGCAAATCCAGGAAACGGGGTTCCCGGACCTTCCCCGACAGCTACGCACGAGGGTCTCCGAGCTGCTCCCGGGGCGGCCCCGCCCCCAGTGACCCCGACGGGAGCCAAGAATAAAAAGCTTCTTACTCGCGAGTGAGGAGGCGCCAAGTTGCAAGCTGCAAGCGCAGCAGCTCCGGTCCTCCCAGCGGGAGCAGCGCCCAGGCCCACGCGGCTGAAACCGGGCTCTTCCTCCGCCGTGTCGCCCCTGGTCCGAAAAGCCGAGCGCGGGCGCCCCCTTCCGGCCAGCCGTTGCGCGCCCGGAGGGAAACCTCCCCCTCCCTGGGAGCGGTGGCCGCGCGCCCCTGCCTGGCCGCCCTGGGAATCCCAGAAATTCTCGACGCTGGGTCCCCCCGCTGATGGCACTGCGGAGGCTCCGCCCCAGGCAAGCCTGTTCTCTTGACTGGGCCGTCTCACCGACAGGGACTGGGAAACGATGAAATCTTTTCCTTTTCCTTTGAATGATAACTGAAGCATCGAATTTGTTAATGTATTTACATAATTTGTAATACTTTAAGCACTGGTCTCATAAAGACAGACCACAAATTTACATGTGCTATGCAACACATAGTTGTGTTTACCCGCCAAAATATTTGGGTTAAGTAAAAAACTGACACCATTTACACAATTTTTAGAATTTCTCTTTCCTTCTTCTTCATTTAAAAAAAAATCATTTCCAGTCAGTTTAGAACATGTGAAATTCGATTTGTACCAGACAGGTTCTCTAGCATCACCATCTTGATCACGAGAGCTTATCTTAAAAGTTGCCAATAACGTGTTTGGTGACACATACGTCAGAGGGTCAGAATGCAAACCCAGAGGGACCTAATTACTGTTGTTAATTTACTACATGCGTCCTTGGCTAATATTTTTAAGGAAAAGTGCTTTAGAGATGGCAGGTGGATGAAATCACTTCCGCGAGTCCTATAAGTAACCAATTTTACCTTCAAATGATAATAGTTATCTCTTCACAACCGGAGAAAGGCTTGGTGAAGAAAGAAGTTTCTGCTCTGACGTCAGAGAAGGCAGTTTTGAACTGTCCAGTTACCATCCAGCATCCCCAGATGGGCAGTGGGCGTGAGGATAGCAACCCAAAATCCTGGTGCATGCTGCTGGTGCCAGAGGGAGCGGTATGGACCTTGGTTTCAAGTAATTTTGGTTGTGGGTCTCAACCTGTCTGGAGGCTCCCTCAAGGACCAGTGGAAAGGCTTCCTTTGTTTTGTTCTGCTAGGAGTATTCGCAGGGCTGAGTCAACGTCACAGGTAGCGTTTGCCAGAAGTCTTTTGTCAGGCCCAGACGCTGGCCTCAGAAGCCTGGGCAATTTCATGGGTTGGGGTGCAGTTTTCAGGGGGTAGCACAGCACTTGATGCTGTCTGCAGCACTACTGCATGTGTGTATGTGCATACCTATTTAGGGATTAAGTCCACATCATTTCTCAGAATATCAAGGAAAATGTGACCCACAACTGTGTGGGAATCGCTGCACAAATGTTCCGTTAAGAGTAACGTGCCGAATCTAAGTGGCTATATTCACTTATTCACGCATTCACTCATTTACCAATTATGTTCCAGATGCTGTTTTGGTTTTGGGAAGTAAACATAAGTGACAAAATTTCCCTAACCAAAGGGCTCCCTTCTAGTGAGGAGAGGCATGTAAAAAACAAGGAAACAACTAACTACAATAAGTGAAGATTGTGATATTAAGAGTAAAGAGATAATTAATGTGTAAAGAAGGCAAGAAGTCAGTTGTCAGTGGAAATACCAGGGTCTCTCTGTAGGTGACAGCCAACCTGTTTAACTCTAATTGTAAGACATTTGTGCTAAGACACAGGGGGTTAGGAACTTTTCTCACAAAGAGTCAAGGAAAAAATGATTCCAGAGAGAAGCTTGAGGATGTCCAATGGTCTGAAACCTAGAAAGTACTTAGTATATTAGTTTGTGATCTATGAAAAATGTGACAAATTCCGGATAGAATAAAAACTTAAAGTGAGTCCTGATTTCTTGCCCTGGTCCACCCCCACAGAAGTGCTGCTGCCCTTTGCTCTTCTCCACTCACGTCTGCATTTTCCTCCATCCCATCACCTGCAACACTGGATTAAACTCACCAGCTGATTCATCTGCCTCCTCTAGTAGACTGGGGGCTCCTGCTTTCTTACTCATCTCTATTGTCTGTGTTCTCCACACGCCTGAGCACAAGGCAGCCCACACTTGGTTAATGCATGAGTTACCTCCCAGAAGAAAGCCAGTACTTAATGAAAGAGCACTTCTTTACTCACCCTCTTACTACACAGCCTTATGGAGGCTGCACCAAGACAGCGAACGTGCTGGGTAGAACACGATTCCCTGCTGAGTCCCTGGGCACAGTAAGAATCACAGAGACCTGGCAAACACAACTGGAGATCAGAGTCAGGGACGTGACCTGGTTAGGGCAAGAAGATCAAGACCCTGGAGATGGTAGAGATAGAAAACTAGACAGCCTCCAGAAACAATGATGTTCTCGTCTCAAAAGAAAGAGGAAATCCCCCCATCCATGGTTTCATTGTCGATTCTCAGACACCACCTTCCTTCCTCTGAGTTCTCCTTCTAGGGACTGGAGGAGCACTAAGCAGGCAGAGCTCGGAGAGGAGGAAGGAGCCATGAGAATCCTAAATTTCCTAATTTCCTAAATTCCTGAGGCATGTCTTTCAAAATCCCCAATCCACCCACGAGGAGGGGCCCAAGCCAGCCCACATGCTCATGCAGAGTCCTCTGAGCAGACCAGGTGCAGTCCTCCCCAGGGAAAAACTCGGAGGAGATTCCCACCTGTGTCTACAGATGAGAAAATGGAGATTTGTAGCGCCATATAATTAACTTAGTCTGTGTTTTTCTAATTATTTATATAACTTCTTCCTCCTTTCCAGTATTTTTCTGTGTTTCTGTTTGCAATATTTTCTATTAACTTGTATTCAAGCTTACAAACTAAGTCTGCCAGGGGTTCAGTCTGCCAAACTCATCTTTTGAGTTCTTCATCTCAGATTTTATTTGGGTCCTGTGTTCTCAAACGTCCAACTGATTTTTTAATAGATTTACATTTTCTAGGAAAATTCTCTATTTTCATTTCCAGAAGTTTCCTTTATCTTTAAGATGTATAATATGTGTTGTAAATTTCTTTTCCTTTATCTTGAATGTCTTGTTATATGTGTGTCTTCTATTACTGTTGTTTTGCTCTTTACTATTGACCACAGTCCCTGCACTTTGCACAGGATTATATATATTTTTATTTAATTAATTAATTTATTTATTTTGCTGAGGAAGATTGACCCTGAGCTAACATCTATTGCCAATCTTCTTCTTTTTGCTTGAGGAAGATTGTTGCTGAGCTAACATCTGTGCCAATCTTCCTCTATTTTGTATGTGGGATGCCACCACAGCATAGTTTGATGAGTGGTGCATAGGTCCACACCCAGGATCCAAACCAGCTAAACCTGGGATGCTGAAGTGGAGCACGCAAACTTAACCACTATGCCACTGGGCCGGCCCCTCCTTTATTTTTAACATGTATAATACTTGTTGTAAATTCCTTTTTATCTATCTCCAATATGTAGGTCTTCTATTGTGGTTGTTGTTTTGCTGTCTACTGTTGATCACAGTCCCTGCACTTTGCACAGGATTGTATTTACGATGCCCTGTCCATTCTCATGAGGGGAAATCAAAGGTGCGCAGGGTGGCTGGTGGCTGGGTGATGGACACACAGGCACAGGTAGGTAGGGATTTCTCCATTCTTTTGAAATCAGAATTTCATTATGTTCAGAGGATAGGTTGCTGCTCTTCTCTCATCCCCGTGGCTGGGATCTCCTTCAGAACCTACAGCCATCCCAACTACACCCTGTTCACAAATAGAGACTGAAGTTGTTTTCCTAAGAGAGCTTGGTCCTTCCATCTTTTAGGCAGATTGGTACCCCTTCACCTCTTTCCAATCAGCGATTGGGCTGCATTGGGGGTGAGCGTCAGCTCATTTCGGAGTCACCCACTACTGGTTTCCAGTGCTCACATGTTTACTGTGCTTATTAGAGACTCCCCTGTAGTTAGATTTGTCCCCATGCTCTCTGAGACTGTGGACGGCTTACACAGCCTTTTCACCCTGATCTCCAGCCTCAGGTGCTGTCCCAGGGCCAGAGTTAATGTCCCTAGGGGGATCCCAGTAACATGTTAGGAGCTCTTCTAGATTCCGCCCCATCCCTCCAGCCATCAAAATCCCTGCTCGTTTCCTTGTCTTCTAGTAGCATCCTTCTTGCTGGGAAAGGCCTGATCCTGGAAAGCAGAAGTTCCATCCTCCTCTTTCCCCTCAGCCCAGAACAACTGCCATTTCTGCTCAAAATCGATTCTCCCACCTAGAGAACAGGCAAGTGCCACAGGGGAGAGGACGGTGTGGCACGGGGCTCTCATTGTTACCCACAAAGGTGGGGTTCTCCCACTTGATGGGCATAAACAAGCCAACTAATTATGGCATCAGCTTTTGGGAGAGAAATCAGCTTT
The DNA here is from genome assembly GCF_041296235.1 of Equus asinus. Taxonomy (NCBI): domain Eukaryota; kingdom Metazoa; phylum Chordata; class Mammalia; order Perissodactyla; family Equidae; genus Equus; species Equus asinus. The sequence continues at coordinate 30,737,896 of NC_091803.1, forward strand.
ATTCTGCAAAACCAATCTGCAGAGAGACAGGGAGCATGTGCCCTTAGATCTGTCTCCCTGATTCAGGATTTGGGACAAAATTTAGGAGGTTGGGGAGACAGGCTGGCACACAGAAATGCTGGAAGGACAGGTTTTGATTGGTGGGCTTCAAGCATTTATGGTAAGGTTCTAAACATTTGTGGAAAAGTGGGGAAGGAATCTTAACACCAGGTCTTCCTGAATGACGGACCCTTTGCTTCTGGTAAGAGTTCTACTTTTAATTCCTGGTCACATCCTGGTCCTTTGGTTCCACAGGGAGGAGAAGCTTTGGTTCTGTGGTCATTTCAGGTAAAGATTTCTTCTTCTGCACATGCTCTGGCTATGTGACTTTGCAAATTTTCTGAAAGACAATTCCTTAATTACTCTGTTGATAAGACGGGGTCAGTTGAACTGGTCCTGGAGGGCCTCCAGTTACATTGTCATGCAGCTCTTTTCTCAGAGAGGACAGCCCTTCACACTGTGGCACATCCCATATAAAACAGAGGGAGATTGGCACAGATGTTAGCTTAGCAACAATCTTCTTCAAGCAAAAAGAGGAAGAATGGCAATAGATGTTAGCTCAGGGCCAATCTTCCTCACCAAAATGGTGAGTTCCCACACGTCTCAGCCATTTCATAAGACATTTTCATCATGTACTTAATCTCATCTTCTTCACAATGACCTCAGAAGCCAGTATCACCCCCTCTCACAGACAATGGGGCTGAGGCTCTGAGTAGGCCCCACCGAGAGCTGGTATTAGGGGCTGAGACAGCAGGAGCACAGGTAAAGAGGTGGGATACTGTGTGGAAAGGCTGGGGAGATGCAAAGCTGACAGTCAGGAGTGGTGACTGGAGAATGCAGGGATGTGGTGAGAGGGGTCCAGCAGGGGTGGCTGCTGATCAACCTTGAATCCCTCACAAAGAGTCTGACTCACTGAAGGCCAAGGCAGCCACTCGGCTGATCTAGATCCTGTCTGCACTCTTAGTCTCATGGGGGCACGATAAACTCAGGCAGACACAGTATCCTGAAAGAACCAAGTTAAATCTTCAAACTTCCAGGGGTTTTTTTCTGTCACATAGACCAGAACTTTCAGAAATCAAGGGAAAGAAGAACCTTTATTTAGATTATGACCCAAGGGCTTTATGGCAACAGTGACATCTTGGTGAGGACAACTGCATTGCCCACACTGTGTGACTGGAAAACATGGAGTGGCTCTGCTTCACACTCCCTGCTTAAGCTGCTTGCCCTGCTGGGAATGGCCTTCCAGCTCCATCTAAGGGAACCCAGCCAACTCCCACCAGGCCCCTCCTCAATTCCTCCTTCTCCGCCACAACCTCCCGTTTCATCCTGGTGAGATTCACGTCTCCCCCTCTTGTTCTCTGGAGCCCTTCACTGGTGCTTCCATCATGGTGAATAGAAGCTCTTTAATGGAAATGTCCCTCTCTGCTCTAGGACACATTAAGCCCTTGAGGTTAGGGGTGCACCTCATTCCTCACAGAGTCTGGCATGTGGTCTCTGTACAATGAGCATCTGCAGAACCATCCTTTCTGTCTTTCTATAAAAAGCCTCTTTCCTTCTCCACAGCTCAGGATGGAGAAATGACACAGCCTATGAGACATCTGTCTCGAGAAACTCGAGGAACATTACAGCGTCGTCAGCCAGGTTTACCCTTGCATTGCAAAGCCCTCAGTACCAGCTCTACATTTTCCCAAAAATTCCGTATGAAAAAAGATGAACACGCTTTACACGTCAACTTTACACTCTTCAGATCATCTCACCGAGGGGAGCAGGTGCAGGTGGAGGGTGAGGTCCTAGAGGCCACCGGGGTGGAGGAGGTGGAGGTGGCCCAGAGCCTGTGAGTGGAAACAAAGGGCAGCCCCATAAAGCTGGCCATGCCAGATGGTCCTTCGAAAGGAGGAGGCCCTCTTGCTTCAACATTCCTCTGCAGAACAGAAATTCAAAGGTACGTTGGTAGGGCAGACACAAGCACCAAACACCAACCAAAGCCGAAACCCAGTGAAGCAGGGCTAGTACCCGACCCGGCCCCCTCCCCTCCACCAGGTGCCAAGAGAGCAGCACCAGTGCCAGACTACTCTACCCCTCCCATGGGGCCTCGACCAGCTTGACACAGAACAAACACCGCGGGGAGGAGCGTGTCTGCGAAAGCAGAAGAGCAAGGGGTCCTGTCCGAGAGAGGCCTGGCCGAGGCCACGCCCAAGGAAGGAAGGAGCAGATGCCAAGCAGACAGGCACCTCGGGCCAGGGGGCCGCCCTCCGCCCTCCTCCCCACCGCCGCCAACCCAGAAGCTTGAAGCTGGTTGGCTCCCCCTCCAGAAGAGAGAGGAGCACGGACGCGGACGGAAAAGCCCACGCCCCAGCTCTGGAAGCCGAGCTCCTCCTTGGGGCCGGGCTCGGCCTGCCAGCCCTTCCACGGCCCGTGCCCGGCCTCTGCGGCCCTCCCTCGCCAAGGGGTCGTCTCCTCTGCGCAGCGGCTGCCCACGGGCGCCACGGCCTCCGGGGAGGGGGCCTTTCCCGGGCTCCCGCAGGGCAACGGGGCCAGCGTGCTCTGAGAGGAACGCGGGGACCTGCCAAGCTCGGCCAGGCCCAGCGCACCGCTCTGGGGCTCGGCGCTCGCAGGGGAGTCCGCTTCCCAAGTCCCCCGGCAGAGGCGCGCGGGCTGCGCCCGACGCCAACACGAGGGGAGCCTTCCGAACCACACGGCCAACACAAGCGTGCTGCGTGCGTTGCGATCTCAGCGGGGAAAACCCCGGGACGGCTGGGCTGAGGAGGGCACGCCCCGCGCCCGGCTCCAACGCCGCCCCGGGACACCACGGGACCGCCTCCCCGGCAACCCGGGGGAAGGCCTCTGCTGGGACTCGGTCCTGCAGGACCTTCCTGACCCTCACTCTTCCCTCCTTCAGGGCCCCCGTCCACCGCCGCCCGCACGCAGCCCAGCTCTGGCCATTCAGCAGCTCCTCACCCAAGGACCCGGGAGGGCACGCTGGCCAACAGAGGTGGCAGCGGCAGGAACTCCGCCGTCGCTCCGCCCCCCCCCCCCCCGCGGGCGTAGCCCACCGCACGTGGCACGTGGCACACAGCACCCGCACCCGAGGGCAACTGGGAGGGGTGGCCTCCGGCGTTTCTCGCCTGGGAGGACGACGGCAGACGTCCCCGGCCGGCTCCCCCCACCGAGCCACACCAGGAGAGGAGCCAAGGCGCCACGGCCAGAGCAACGCCACGTCTAGGAGTTCGGGCCGGAGTCGGCCAGGCCGTGCCAGGAGACCTCAGCGTGGGGTTTAAGTGTCAGGCTCCGAGTGGCAGCGCCCGAAACGCGGCGGCGGGAGAGCCCTGCCGTCCTCAGCCCGGGAGCACCGGGGGCCTCTGGGGGCGCCAGCAACGGTGAGAGCCCAGAGGGCGGGGGGCCGGAGGCGCCTGGGGGGAAGGATGGCGCTGGCGCCAAGGGCGATGACCCGGTCGCCGTGCCACGGGACACACGAAGCGCCGCGCAGGCCAGGCCGGGCTGCTGCAGCGCGCGGCCGCGCTTCCAGAAAGAGTCGCGACATAAGAGAGACCGCGCCATTTACCTTGCCCACGGCCTGCTGCTGCGCCGCTGCAGCCGCCTGCTCCGGGGGGCGGGAGCCGCTGTCCTTCCGGGGAGCCGCAGAACCGGGTCCCGCATCTGACAAAGGCCAGACAGCAGGGATGGAGGCTTATTCCTCAGGCCCGCGTGGACCGGACCGTGAGGAAGGAACAGGGACCCTCGGCGCCATCCTCCCGAAGGCGCCTGACGCCCTGGCCCACCCTCAGGGACCTGGCTGGCGGCAGGCGGCTCCCCAAGCGCCTCGGCTCGCCCCTGAGGAGGCCGGGGAGACCCGCCCCCGCACCCCCCGACCCTTGCTTGAGGAAGACCCCTGGTTCAGGGGTTTTCATAACTCATCCATCAGCCACTTGTGGACAGGTTCAGGCTCAACTAGCTGGAAATCAGCAATGAAAGAGGGTTTCCCAATACACGTCAGGAGACCTCAGGATTTCCTCACGGGGTAAAATTAAAATGAGAATAAGTTTGGATGGGATAATAGCAACAAACCCTCAATATGAACAGCACAGCTCTTTTTCTTCAGGCCACAGGTGGATTTTTTCAATCTCTCACTCTTCATACAAGCTACCTTCTACATGTGAGCAGGAATTATATAAATATTTATGAAAAGAAATGGACTTAAGCTAATGTTATAGTAACGAGAAAAGGGAAGATATGAGGATTTAGCAGTAAAGCTGTAGCATTACACTGATGATGTCAGGAGTAAAATTACATAGAAATGTAATTTATGAATGGAATACTATGGTCCACAATCAAAAGTTGAACAGAAAAAATAAGGGAGCCTCCAAAATGGTAAATAAATGCCTTTTTTCTCAACTAAAAGAAAAATCAAGTCTTCACCATTGACTCAAGGTGGGAAGGAAGCATAGACCCACTTTCCCTTCCAGGCACATCTCTCCAATTAAGAGCGACCCAAGGTCCTGGGGGTGTTGGCAGGTGGAGAAGGTCCACGGTCAGTGGAGGGGCATGAGCTCCACCAGTCACAGGGCACAGGCCCAGAAAGCCATTGTGGCTGGGGCACCTGAGGAAGACATCTTCCTGTCACCCCTTGAGACAACCTGTTGTCTTTATGTCATGCTTGGGATTGTTTCCAGACAACATGACAATCCCCCACAGGAACAAGTGGGACATGGAGAGGTTTTGCAGCAGAAATTAAGTGGCTGCACTTCACAATGTGCTCCCTACCTCTCTGTGCAGGGTTCTGCATCCCAGGTCTTCCCGAAATTGGTTTGTGCCGCCTGTATCCCTCAGGCAGCCTCTTTTTGGGCATTATCTCCAATCTGGAATATAGAAAAAGAATGGATTTCAATAAGAATTACAACACCAAGTTCTTTGCTAGGCACTAAACACCTTAGTCTTAGTACCTCAAAAAACCCTTTAAAAAATGTATGTTGAAATCCCACACCTGTATTTCAAGTGAGCGGCTCCCCTGCTCTGCTCCACTATCTCCCTCTCCAAAATCCGGGCCTTGATCTGTGGGAGAAAAATACACCCAGCTTCAGTTGTGGCAGACTGTGCACAAAGGGAAGGAAGGAAAACAAAACTTACCCAATTATCTTGAGCATTCTTCTCATGCACAGCGATCTGAAAAGCCAACATGTCAAAAACCCTGTGTTAGGGCTTCCAAGGGCCATTGTAACCCTCTGCATTGGGTGCTGAAGGATCCAGGAACTTTGGGCAGAATGCAGGTTACCTGGTGTCTGAAGGTGGACTCTGTTTGCTGCACCTGTTCCCGCATTTGATCAGTTTGTTGCCTATGAGTGACAATTGCTTTCTAAAGCACAATACTGAGGATGATTTTAAATAATCTGCCCATGTTCCCATTATCCGAACTGTACCCTTATACATATCATCCAATGCTAGAAGACGCATTTCACGTGGTTACATAAGTACAGTAGGATCAAAGCGATTGCTACACTGTTTCCTTATTTATTATCCAATGCCTGCCAGCTTCTCAGCTGATAGAATTCCCTTACCTATTCTCAGTATCTCTCTAATTTATCCTGCAATGAGCATCTTTCATCATACAGCTCGATTCTTCTTTTCCTTACATCTTGATGGTATTTCTCAGGGCTACAACAAGGGGGTCTCTTAAATGGCGTGCTCATATTTATTGATGCGATTCATCTGACACCAAACTGCTTCCCCAAGGTTTACAACAGTTTACGCCACCTCCAGAGACATTTTTGTGAACCACATTTCCACACAGTCTGGCCAGCATTGGGGATCAGGAAACTTTTAGTAACTCAATGTTAAGTTAATGTTTAAACTTAGCATTTGTAAAACTTAACATTTTTCCTTCTCGTGTGAAATCTCTATACAAATGTCTTCTGAACAATTGTTTATATTTGTGTACAAATTGGGTCTAAACATTGTACAAAAGTGAAAAAACAATCCAACAGGGGTTTTATGAGTAGCTTGTACTTAGGAGCTGAACTCACTTGTAGTTGTCTGGTTTTTCTGCAGCCGATTTCAATTTCTTCTCTGCCGCTGAGAGCTGCTTCTCTCTTTCCACTCACTCATGTCTTTCATTGTCAGCTCCTTGAGAGGGGAAAGAAATATGCATTTTCCAGTAGTGCATGTGACATTCTGCCTTTCTTCCCTCCCAGAAATCTAAATGGTAGGATTCAAATGTCCCTTCCCATTTTTCCCCACAAATGCGTGGATTGACAAATATAGTCAGAGGAAAGAAGTGAAGCTCCCCATTAGGGGAGGAAGAAAAACCAAACTCTGGACTGCTGGCAAGTCTTTGGAGATTCTGAGCTTCTCCTCCCAGCTGTGTATTCCTAGTCATTAGTAAGTAAACTAAACAAATATAAAAAGCACATATGAGATGCACCACGTGCCCTCCCACACTCGGTCTCTTGTGACTGGGACAGCATAAGCTCATTTTCTTTCAATGTGGAAACCAGGCCTGACCAGCTCATCACAACTAAACACATTAGGATGAACCAGGGGTTCATGACTTGTCTGATTTCTCCCAGGGAAAGTCCAGAGGCCATGACACAGCCGTGGCTCCTCCCTGGACATGGTGTCATAACATTGACAGTTAACTACTGGACATTTCTACAGTTCAAGAGTGGAACTCTGGCCACCTGCTTCAAAGATCCTAGTTGGGAGAATGGAAACTATGCTGAATGAAAAATGATCTGAATTGTTACAGTCAGGGTGTTATCCGGAAACAATTGGAAAACCTTCAAATTGAGGTTATGGATCTACTTTAACAAGTAGATTGATTTCATTAACAAGTACTTCGATTTCATTGACAGTGAAGGCAGCAAAGAGCAATGGCTTAAGGCAGATTTGTTGTGTTGCCTTTGAACTACTTTCTTCAAGGTTCTGATTCAAAAGATTCTTAGAACCAGAGGCACTCACAACTAGAACAGACAACTATGTACTGGGGAGCTTTGGGGAGAAGAAGAAAGAAAACGACAAAAAAAGATTGCAACAGTTGTTAGCTCAGATGCCTATCTAAAAAAAAAAGATTCTCAACTTGATATTGGATTTTCTATGGGTCACGCACAAAATTAAAAGAGCTCTAGCAAACAGGGACAAAAACACTAAAGAGAGAAAGTTGATGCATTTGTTTCTGGCCACCCAGGCAACCTTTCAGCAAATGCCTTCTGGACTGGCTGTAGAGTAGTAGGTGCATTGTAAGGTGCTGAGGACACAGAGGGAAGCAAGGTACTCTCCACCCTGAAACATCTCATATTCAATGCGAACATGATGCCAGTGAGCACAAAGCACCCCTACCCCAGGCTTGGGAAGGGATAACACAAACCTGAGTCTTAAGGGAATATAAGAAAAGTTTTGCTTTTGAACATGGACGAGTGGGTCTGAAGTCCCTCATCTTCCCCTGAGAACATTAGGAAACACTGGCAAAAATATGAAATTCATGATAGAATGCACCAAATTGCTAATACGCCAGTAGAGAAACACGAGGCTGGGGCCGGACTGGTGGCGTGGTGGTTAAGTTTGCGTGCTCTGCTTCAGCAGCCTGGGGTTTGCAGGTTCAGATAGTGGGTGCAGACCTAGCACCGCTCATCAGGCCACACTGCGGCACATCCCATATAAAATAGAGGAAGATTAGCACAGATTTTAGCTCAGCAACAATCTTCCTCAAGCAAAAAGAGGAGGATTGGCAATAGATGTTAGTTCAGGGCTAATCTTCACACACACACACAAAAAACCATGAGGCCAAGATGGAGAAGGAAGCCCTAGATTAAGGTCAGCCTGGCATTTGGGGTCACTTTTCCCAGGATTTACCAACTAATTCCAGCGGAGACTACTGAGATGCAAAGAAGCTGAGGGGCGTTTGCACACATCCACGGGCACAGAAGTAAAACAACTGGAGTTCACAGTCACTATATGAAGGTCATCCCTAGAAAAACCTGCAGGCCCTAGCTGGGTCCCAGGAGATTACACACGAAGAACAAAGGTGGACAGAAAACACACTGGCCTTAGGAGGGATTAAGCCTTCAGTGAATGGTCTCAATTGCTAACTGGATGAATAGGATTCAGTACTGCTGGCGTCCCTGATCACCTGCCAGATGTAAACTCCCATCTTTTCTGCAGCGAGACACCATCATACGAGGGCTCAATTTTTCTCTAAATGTTTTCTACCCAATGTCTAGAATTTAATAAAAAATGATAGACATACAGCAGGTCATGACAATATGACGGGATTGAAACCTAGAGTACAATGTAAATGCACCCAGAGGGTTCCAGACAATGAAGTGATTAAAGCTGGTGCCAATACTCCGTCCAATCTGAAATTCATTACAAATAAGAATCTCTGATAACCAGTGAGAATGGAAAAGAAGAAGATGCAGATTACAAAAATCAAGGCAGAAAGGAGAAACTCATTTCTCTATAGAATGAATATGGCAAAAATATGGTGGCAAATATTCTTAAAAAATTATAATTATCTAGATTGTTCCCCACATTCACTAACACAACAGTATTTGTAACAATCAACACATGAATACTCTTCTGTGACCATCTTTCTTTGTCCGCAGATTTCATCAAAAATGCCTATGTTGTTCTTTAGCATTTTTAATTTGATTTCTCTGCCTCTTTAACAGATCCCAATGCCTCACAGTTGTCTCCTAGTTTCTTTCTCCTTTCTAAATTTTCCTTGTGTGTGTACACATGTTCCCAAGAACATGGCTGTGGTGGGGAGAGGAGAAAGGAGAGAATCTTGAGGGCAAGAAGCCATCTTTTACCTTCCCAGTGCAAACTCGTTTTTACTATACGGGATTTTCTTCCCCACAAGAACAAACCTTTCAGGGTACATTTATTAGGTATTGAGCCTCTCTGCTTGGAATCCTTGAATTCTGCACTCAGATCTCCTGCCTTTAAGACAAATTTGAGAAAAGATATTCAAGAAGTAATGACTATACAACAATGTAAACATACTTACTGCTAAAATGTACACTTAATGGTTTAGATGGTAAATTTTATGTGTATTTTACCTCAATTAAAAATAAGAAAATTAAAAAGGAAGTAATGATGTTTCATCCTCTGATTTATATAATCTATGGAAGTAACTTTTTGTTATCTGCTCCTTCTTGATCTTAAGCTGAGCATTTTCCTTCTGTACATGCTGTTCTTCAGACTTCAATTTTGCTTTCTGACATGAACTTCATTAAGGGGGATTCAAACCTAAAGCCAAACACTCTCACCAATGACTTAGTTCCCAAGAAGAAAAATCCCTAAGTTGGTAACATACAAATTGAATATTCTAAGACATGACATATTTGTTCTTCATCAAAGCTAAGGTATACAGTGAAAATCCTGCAGAAAATATAGGTAATTTACTTCTGAAATTCCTGAGGTGTTCATTGAAATGTCACCTTTTAAGTGCTCTGTAGTTTTTTCTTTTCCACTATGTGCATGTAGAATAGAAACAAAACATGTACTGGATTTCAATAGAAACACTGGTCGATATGCTAAAAAGAAGAAATGCCAGCAAAACATACCCCACATCAGCCCCTGTATCATTAAAAGCTGTTTGAGCCAAGGAGAAAAGTCAAACAGATAAAGAAATGAGGAACTAAGAGAATAGTTGAAGTCACAAGTATTTCATGGGCACTCCAACTTTCTGCAATGGGATACTTGACTGGGCAACAAGGCGAAAGCAAAGAAGGTCTAGAATCTTGAAGCCAAACAGCTCAGATGAACAGCTTGTCTTAGTGGAAGGTAAATATTGTCACTAGACTCACTTTGAAAATTCTCTGCTCTGCATTAAGTGGGATAGGCCTGTTCAACATGGCTAGAAATTTCTAGTACACTTTCTTACAATTTCTTAGTTCTATGTTTCTTACCCTTTTTTATTCTTTTTTGAGGATGATTAGCCTTGCGCTAACATCTGTGCCCATCCTTCTCTATTTTATATGTGGGATGCTGCCACAGCATGGCTCCATAAGCCGTGTGTAGGTCTGTGCCCAGGATCCGAACTGATGAACCCCAGGCTGCTGACACAGAGCATGGAAACTTAACCGCTGCACCACCAGGCTGGCTCCAGTTCTACATTTCTTACAGGGAAGGGAGTGCTGAATGATACAAAAAACTAACCCAGGGCTGGCCCAGTTGCACAGCAGTTAAGTTCCCACATTCCACTTCTTGGCAGCCCGCGTTTCGCTGGTTTGCATCCTGGGTGCAGACATGGCACCGCTTGGCAAAAAGCCATGCTGTGGTAGGCATCCCACATATAAAGCAGAGGAAGATGGGCATGGATGTTAGGTCAGGGCAAGTCTTCCTCAGCAAAAAGAGGAGGATTGGCAGTAGTTAGCTCAGAGCTAATCTTCCTCAAAAAAAAAAAAAATCAACCCAGGATTGTAAAAACAAAAAAATATTCATCTTAAATCCCAAATAAAAAAAGGCATTGTGGTGTTAGTACTTAAAACAGCAGTGGACAGCATGGAAGAATGCAGGGCTCAATTCACCCAGTGAACAAAAAGGCTCAAAGGTCAAATTATGGTCATAACTTAGTAGCAAAACTCTCACCAAGTCCCGATTCTTGATGTTCCGACCTCTCTCAGATTGCAACTTAGCCTGTATACTTTGAATGATGTTGTTAACAATTTCAGTAGTGCTTTCAAGTGTTTTTATGTTTTTCTTCAACAAAACATATAGAGATTAGTAATATTTACTCATTACTTTTACTTATGTTTTTAGAGTGTAATCTAGGAAAAAGAAGAGATTTTTACCTTAAATTTATGTGCTTCAGAGAGAACCTTGTTTTGCCTCTTGTTTTCTTGAGCACATTTCTTTGCTTCATTGATCTATACAAATATGTAATAATGGGTTCAGAATTCAAAAATATTAGTTATAGTGATGGTGAAACCTATCTCCCATGGGTGAGTCCTTACAGAAATTAAAAAAGCAGTACCTTCCATATAAGATGCTTGCTTTGAATTTAGACCGTTATACAACGTAATGAAATGGGACACTAGGATGAAAGAAGAGAGCAAAATAGGTGAACTAGAAGAAAGTGGAAGTACTTCAAGGTGAAGCCATGAAAATAAAAATTAAAGGATGATTATACCTTCTCTTCACAAATGGATATTTTTTCAACAAGTTGTGGGTTTTCCTTCACGTAATTCTTAATCTTCTCAGAAATGTGATGTAAATTAACTAAAAAGAGATTTTCAAAATTTCTAAGATTATTACCAAAACCAATAAAATGGCATTACTCCAGAGTGACGTCAGCAACATGGCAGCATGAGCTCACTCAGGACTCTCTCCCCTCCAAATTACAACCCAAAAGAGTAACTGCTTTCCAACCAAAAAAAAAATCCTAATAACATAAATCGTCGGAGACCCACAGCAGCCAAACGACAGAGGGTGGAGAGGCCAGAGCCCCCCTTGGAGGAGCTGGAATGGGTTAAGAGAGAACTTCGCTCCCTCCCCTAGAGACTGGGATCACTGCTGTGGGTGCAGGAAGGGGCTGTGTGTCCGGGGGATCATGCAGGACTCCCACTGCCCGTGCAGTGGAAACCCTCTAATGGGGGAAAGCTTTCGCGTGGGGGAACCCCAGCAAGCCAGGGCCCCGGGTGACCAGAAAGCAAGAGCTGACCCCAATCCAGGTCAGCGCACAAGCGAAAGTGCCCCTCCTCTTCCAACCCATGCTGGGCACCACCATCGTGACTGAAGGCAGAAGGCTCAGAACACGTGGCTCTCAACCCCCATTCAGTGGCGACAGGCTGTAAGTGCAACTGATAGCATCATGCACAAAAACCGCTCCTCTACCATCCAGCAATTTATAAAAGCTCCAGTCCAAAAGGAAAACAGTAAAAATACAGAAGTATGTGCTGAGGACTTGGAAATAGGTAAACTAAGTAAAGATGAGTTCCAAATAGCTATCATCAAAATACTCAGTGAGGTAAAGGGAAATATGGAGAAACAACTCAATGAGTTCTGGAGTTACTTCACAAAACAGATTGAAACTATAAAGAAGAATCAATCAGAAATACTAGAGATGAAAAATACAATGGATCAGATAAAACAGAATACGGATTCCCTGAATGCCCATGTAGACACTATAGAGGAGAAAATTAGCATAATCGAAGATAGACAGGCTGAATGGCTCCAGACAGAGGAAGAAAGAGAACTAAGAATTAAAGAAACTGAGGAAAATCTCCGAGAAATAGCTGACTCAATGAGAAAATGCAACTTAAGAATATATCAGAATTCCTGAGGGGGTGGAAAAGGAAAATGGAACAGAAAGTGTGCTCAACGAAATAATAGAAGAGAACTTCCCAAATCTAGGGATTGAGAGAGGAATGTGTGTGGAGGAAGCTTTCAGATCTCCTAGATCTGTCAATGTAAAAAGACCTACTGCAAGGCATATAGTAGTAAAAATGGCAAAAATGAATGACAAAGAAAGAATACTCAGGGCAGCAAGGCAGAGGAAAATAATGTACAAAGGAACCCCTATCAGACTTTCAGCAGATTTCTCTACAGAAACCTTACAAGCTAGGAGAGATTGGAGTGACATATTCAAAATTTTAAAGGATAAAAATCTTCAGCCAAGAACACTCTATCCAGCAAAGATATCCTTCAGATATGAGGGAGAAATTAAATCTTTTCAGGCAAACAAAAGCTAAGTGATTTCAGTCACAGACCTCCACTACAAGAAATCCTCAAGAAGGCTCTCATACCTGAAATAAGAAAAAAAGGGAGAAAGGGGGTCACAAAACATAGAGTATGGAGACAGATAGAATCAGAATAGGATAGCAAATATTCAACTATAGCATTAGGATAAAGGGAAGTAAATCACCAAAGCAAAGACAATCTTATCACTCTAACTACAAACTCACAACACAAGTTGGAAAAAGAGATGAAAATAATAATTTAGGAGAGGAGGAGGAAAGGGACTGAAACAGTCTAGGCTAAGGAAGTAAGAGAACAGCAGAAAATGGACTATGTTATACATGAGATTCTGAATACAAACTTCAGAGTAGCCAATAAACTAAAAAACAGAACAGAGACACAAAACATAAATAAGGAAAAATCTAAGAAACCCAGCATAAGAAATTGCAGAAGTCAATGGGTAGGCTAAAACACACAGGATGAGAAACAAAGGAAACACAGGAAAACTGGAAAATGAGCAACAGAATGACAGCATTAAACCCTCATGCATCAATACTCACCCTCAATGTAAACGAATTGAACTCTCCAATAAAAAGACACAGAGTGGCAAAATGGATTAAAGAACAAGATCCAACAATTTGTTGCCTCCAGGAAACACACCTCAGCTCCAAGGACAAACACAGGCTCAGAGTGAAGGGGTCGAAGACAATACTCCAAGCTAATAGCAAACAAAAGAAAGGAGGTGTTGCAATACTTATATCAGACAAACAGACTTCAAGATAAGGCAGGTAAAAAGAGACATAGAGGGCCAATATATAATGTCCAAAGGGACACTTCATCAAGAAGAAATAATGCTTATAAATATCTATGCACCCAACACAGGAGCACCAAAGTTCATAAAGCAACTATTAACAAACCTAAAAGAAGATATCAAAAATAACACAATAATAGTAGGGGACTTCAACACCCCACTCACGTCAATGGACAGATCATCCAGACAGAAAATCAACAAAGAAACAGTGGAGCTAAACGAAAAGCTAAAACAGTTGGACCTAATAGACATATATAGAACACTCCATCCAAAAACAGCAGAATACACGTTCTTCTCAAGTGTGCATGGAACATTCTCAAGGATAGACCATATGTTAGGAAACAAGGCAAGCCTTTACAAATTTAAAAAAATTGAAATAATAACAAGCATCTTTTCTGATCATAATGCCATAAAGCTAGAAATTAATTACAAGAAAAAAGCTGAGAAAGGCACAAGGATGTGGAGACTAAACAATATGGTATTGAATAAGCAATGGATCATTGAAGAAATTAAAGAAGAAATCAAAAAATACCTGGAGACAAATGAAAATGGTAACATGCCATACCAACTCATATGGGATGCAGGAAAAGCTGTATTAAGAGGTAAAGTCATTGCAACACAGACGCATCTTAACAAACAAGAAAAATCCAAAATCAGCAATCTTAAACTACACCTAACTGAATTAGAGAAAGAAGAACAAACAAAGCCCAAAGTCAGCAGAAGGAGAGAAATAATACAAATCAGAGCAGAAATAAATGCTATTGAAACAAAAAAGGTGGTAGAAAGGATCAACGAAACAAAGAGCTGGTTTTTTGAGAAGATAAATAAAATTGACAAACCCCTAGCCAGACTTAAAAAGACAAAAAGAGAGAAAGCTCAAATAAACAAAATCAGAAATGAAAGAGGAGAAATAACAACAGACTCTGCAGAAATACAACAGATTATAAGAGAATACTATGAAAAACTATATGCCAGCAAAATGGATAACCTAGAGGAAATGGATAAATTCTTGGACTCCTACAATCTCCCAAAGCTCACTCAAGAAGAAGCAGACAATTTGAACAGACAAATCACAAGGAAAGAGATTGAAACAGCCATCAAAAGCATCCCAAAGAATAAAACCCCAGGACCAGATGGCTTTCCTGGGTAATTCTACCAAACTTTCAGAGAAGATTTAATACCTATCCTTTTCAAGCTATTCCAAAAAATTAGGGAGGATGGAACACTTCCTAACACATTCTACGAGGCCAACGTCACGCTGATACCAAAACATGACAAGGACAGCACGAAAAAGAACTACAGGCCAATATCGCTGATGAACATAGATGCAACAATTCTCAACAAAATTTTGGCAACCCAAATACAGCAATTCATCAAAAGGATCATACATCATGATCAAGTGGGATTCATACCAGGGACACAGGGATGGTTCAACATGGGCAAATCAATCAACGTGATACACCACATCAATAAACTGAGGAATAAAAACCACATGGTCATCTCAGTAGATGCAGAGAAAGCATTTGACAAGATCCAACAGCCATTTATGATAAAAACTCTGAACAAAATGGAGATAGAAGGGAACTACCTCAACATAATAAAGGCCATATATGACAAACCCACAGCCAACATCATATTCAATGGGCAAAAACTGAGCGCTATCCCCCTGAGAACAGGAACGAGACAAGGATGCCCTCTATCACCACTCTTATTCAACATAGTACTGGAGGTCCTGGCCAGAGCAATCAGGCAAGAAAAAGGAATAAAAGGAATCCAAATAGGGAGGGAAGAAGTGAAACTCTCATTGTTTGCAGATGACATGATCTTATATATAGAAAACCCCAAAGAATCCATTGGAAAACTTTTAGAAGTAATCAACAATTACAGCAAAGTTTCAGGGTATAAAATCAATTTACATAAATCAGTAGCATTTCCATACTCTAATAACGAACTAACAGAAAAAGAACTCAAGAACACAATACCATTCACAATCGCAACAAAAAGCATAAAATACCTCGGGGTGAATTTAACTAAGTGAAAGACCTATACAATGAAAATTACAAGGCTTTTCTGAAAGAAATGGATGATGACATAAAAAGATGGAAAGACATTCCATGCACATGGATTGGAAGAATAAACATAGTTAAAATGTCCATTCTACCTAAAGCAATCTACAGAGTCAACGCTATCCCAATCAGAATCCCAATGACATTCTTTACAGAAATTGAACAAAGAATCCTAAAATTCATATGGGGCAACAAAAGACCCGGAATTGCTAAAGCAATCCTGAGAAAAAAGAACACAGCTGGAGGCATCACAATCCCTGACTTCAAAACATACTACAAAGCTACAGTAATCAAAACAGCATGGTACTGGTACAAAAACAGGTGCACTGATCAATGGAACAGAATTGAAAGCCCAGAAATAAAACCACACATCTATGGACAGCTAATCTTCGACAAAGGAGCTGAGGGCCTACAATGGAGAAAAGAAAGTCTTTTCAACAAATGGTGCTGGGAAAACTGGAAAGCCACATGTAAAAGCATGAAAATTGACTATTCTTTTTCACCATTCATCAAAATAAACTCAAAATGGATCAAAGACCTAAAGCTTTGACCTGAAACCATAAGCCTTCGAAAAGAAAATGTAGGCAGTACACTCTTTGACATCAGTATTAAAAGGATCTTTTCGGATACCATGTCTTCTCAGACAAGGGAAACAATAGAAAGAATAAACAAATGGGACTTCATCAGACCAAAGAGCTTCTTCAAGGCAAGGGAAAACAGGATTGAAACAAAAAAACAACCCACTAACTGGGAAAAAATATTTGCAAGTAATACATCTGACAAAGGCTTAATATCCATAATATATAAAGAACTCACACAACTCAACAACAAAAAATTAAACAACCAGATCAAAAAATGGGCAGGAGACATGAACAGACATTTCTCCAAAGAAGATATACGGATGGCCAATAGGCACATGAAAAGATGTTCATCATCGCTGATCATCAGGGAAATGCAAATCAAAACTACACTAAGCTATCACCTTACACCCATTAGAACGACAAAAATAACTAAAACAAATAGTAACAAATGTTGGAGAGGTTGTGGAGAAAAAGGAACCCTCATACACTGCTGGTGGGAATGCAAACTGGTGCAGCCACTATGGAAAACAGTATGGAGAGTCCTCAAAAAATTAAAAATAGAACTACCATATGATCCAGCTATTCCACCACTGGGTATCTATCCACAGAGCTTCAAGTCATCAATTCCAAAAGTCTTATGCACCTCAATGTTTATTGCAGCATCATTTACAATAGCCAAGACATGGAAGCAATCTAAGTGCCCATCAACAGATGATTGGATAAAGAAGATGTAGGGGGCTGGCCCTGTGGCCGAGTGGTTACGTTCGTGCACTCTGCTGCAGGCGGCCCAGTGTTTCATTGGTTCGAATCCTGGGTGTGGACATGGCACTTCTCATCAAGCCACGCTGAGGTGGCGTCCCACATGCCACAACTAGAAGGACCCACAACGAAGAATATACAACTATGTACCGGGGGGCTTTGGGGAGAAAAAGGAAAAAAATAAAATCTTTAAAAGAAAAAGATGTGGTATGTATATACAATGGAATACTACTAAGCCATAAAAAAGAACAAAATCGTCCTGTTTGCAACAACATGGGTGGACCTTGAGGGAATTAGGTTAAGTGAAATAAGCCAGATAGAGAAGGACAATCTCTGTATGACTCCACTCATATGAGGAATTTAAACCTGTGGACAAAGAGAACAGATTAGTGGCTACCAGGGGAAAGGGGGGGGGGGGTGAGGGGTGAGCACAAAGGGTGAAGTGTTGCACCTACAACACAACTGACAGACAATAACATACAACTGAAATTTCACAAGATTGTAACCTGTCATTAACTCAATAAAAAATTTTTTAAAAAATGGAAATAATTGTTAACAACCTTACCACAAAGAAAGCTCCAGGCCCAAGCACTTTTACTGTAAATCTTATCAACCATTTACAGAAGAAATAATACCAAACTTACAAAAAGTCTTTCAGAAATTGATACCGAGGGGCCGGCCCGGTGGCGCAGCGGTTAAGTTCGCACGTTCCGCTTCTCGGCGGCCCGGGGTTCGCTGGTTCGGATCCCGGGTGCGGACATGGCACTGCTTGGCAGCCATGCTGTGGTAGGCGTCCCACGTATAAACTAGAGGAAGATGGGCACGGATGTTAGCTCAGAGCCAGGCTTCCTCAGCAAAAAGAGGAGGACTGGCAGTAGTTAGCTGAGGGCTAATCTTCCTCCAAAAAAAAAAACAAAAACAAAAACAAAAACAAAAAAAAAAGAAATTGATACCGAAACTTTTAATCTCATGTTCGTGTGCCCATTCACAGTAAGCCAATCCCTGAGACACAGGTGCTTGGAGATTTAGAAAGGTTTATTAGAACTAACCAAAACAAGAAGGTGGGAGGACAGGTTCTCTCAAATCCACTTTAACAAGAGAGGAGAGGAGGGGGTTTTACAGAGCTAAGGCGCTTGGCAGGAGAAGTTTCAGAGAAACAAAGGGGAAATTTGTGTTTCTTTCACTCCCAATAAGCCGCCAGGCAATCTGCCTTCTGGGCCCTCAGCAGCAGCTGGGGGCTGGTTGTCTGATGATCCCTGAAGGCATTCTTTTTCTCCTGTAAAACAAGCTCATAAATCCTTGTGACCCTTGAGTCACCCCTCAGGTTAAACAGGAAAACAGCGAATTGACAAGATTAACTTCTTTTCATAACAAGGTCAAAAGGTAAACTTATTGAATATTTACAATAACCCTCAGGTACCCGGCTTCAAAAGTAGAGGAGGAGGTAACACGGGATATTTTTTAAGTCCTTGCCACTGTGACAAGTGAGAAACACTTCATTGTTGGTCTTATTTATTCTTTGATTACTACATAAGATTGAAATTTCCTTAGGTTTATTAGTCCTTTTCCCATTTTAAATCTGGATGTTTGTCTTTTTCTGATTGAATTTTAAGAGCTTGCTACAAAGTGAAGATATTATTCCTTCAGCTATCAAACATGTTACAAACAGAAGCTACTTTTTAAAACCCCGAACAACGGATTTCATATGACAGCTCTGTGTGCAAGAGGCAAGAACGTGAGGTGGTGCACGGATTATGAAATAAAAAGCCCTCCATGTGCAGCCCTCCACCTACCTGCTGTGGCCTAAAATACCGACTCACCATTAGAGAACTTTTGAGTTAAGGCATTATCTCAAAAGATCAAAAATGTGAGAGGAGTGTGCCACTAATCCAGTTAAAAGAATACTCATTCCTCTCTATCAAGAGATCACTTACTAGAGAACGAGCTGGGAGGCTGACAGCAGGGCTGGTGAACACAGGCCCCTCTGGAGCCTCAGGCCTGGGAGTGAAGGAGGGCTGGTTCCCCAGAGGTCACCACACTTTCCCCAGCTTGGCTGTGCACATCTGCAGTCTCAAGTCTCTAAGTTCCAGAATCCAACTGCTCATCAAAAGTCTCTATGAGGGGCTGGCCCCGTGGCCGAGTGGTTAAGTTCGCGTGCTCTGCTGCAGGCGGCCCAGTGTTTCGTTGGTTCGAATCCTGGGCGCGGACATGGCACTGCTCATCAAACCATGCTGAGGCAGCGTCCCACATGCCACAACTAGAAGGACCCACAACGAAGAATATACAACTATGTACTGGGGGGCTTTGGGGAGAAAAAGGAAAAAAATAAAAAAATCTTAAAAAAAAAAAGTCTCTATGAAACCTCCACCCTGCAAGCAAGCTGGAGTAAGGGCTGTCAGGTCCCCAGTGTTCTTAGCCTGCCACCCCTTAGACAGAGCCTCCACCTACACGTGGAACCTGGGTGGAGGAAGGAGCCCCTGTCTTCTCAGCCACATTCCCCAAAGCTGGGGGATGAGAAATGCGGGGGGCCTGGCCCTCCATATCCCTTGACTGGGAGCTGAGAGGCGAAGGAGCTCCATCTTCTTGGGAATACCTTCCCAGACGGGAGCTTCTGTGAACAAGCACGAGATGGGAACAGGGGAGGGCTGGATTGTGCCACAAGATCTAATAGATTTTCTTTAATAAGGTTTTCTTCATTTGCTTTATGCCCTTAGGACAATTTCCAGAGATCTTAATGGTTGGGACGTATATATAAGGTGCACTAGTTATGGTTGTTTCTCTGAAGAGTGGGTCCATACTGAGCCTCACATCACTGTTCCAGAAGTGGGAGTCATGACGGTTTTAAAGAGGGGTTTTAAGCATAATGAAAAGATCCTTCTGGCTGTTGGGTAGAGAATGGATCAAAGGGAGATCAGAATGTAAGCAGACAGTCAGAAGAAAAATGGATTTGTCCAAAACAGACATAATAGTGACTAATGCGGTGGTGTGGAGATGGTGAAATGATCAGGGACCATATCTACCTTTTGTTCATCATTGTAATCTCACACCTAGCACATTAGTAGATACTCAATAAGTATTTGTTGAATGAAAGAAAAAAACTCACTTCCTAGATTTTCAGTAGTGTCCCGAGGCACCAGGAGACATGAGAGGTCTGTTTTGGTGGAAAAGGGAAATAAGTGGTAAAGAACCAGAGTGAAAAAAACATAAAACCCCACAGCAGAGAAGGAGGCCCTAGGCAGCCAGGTGAGCGGACAGAATGAAGCAAGACAAGCCCTCAAATTGAGAAATATTTCCTTACAGACCAGGGCCCACAGCACTTTTGGCTGAGGCACAATCCATAAAGGGAACTGGAAATGTAATAGGACAAAGGAAAATGTACTATTATAATTCCTCTCAGAGGGACTACAGTGCATGGCTGGAAGTAATTTGGGAGACTGTGTAAGAACCCCAGAAAAGACACACTTGAGCAAAAGCAGGTAGTTGCTAACCACTCACCTAAGGAGAGTGGGTCAGATCAGCTACCGAGCTTTCCTTCTGGCAAAGCGGGGCGTACAAGTTTGCGGTTCCAGCTGAATTGCTTGGAACAGTAGAGAAGAGGCTGAGCGCTGGCACTGTGTCTTTCTTCTGCATCCTTCCCCCACTGAGCAAACAGCCCGCTTCCAAATCAACATTAACAAGTGTACAAAGAATATTGGTTGAGGGCAACCAGAGGGGCTACCTCTTCAAGCTTGCTCCCTCTTTCCTTCCATATAAAAGAAAGAGGAAAAAAAAAAGAAGGGTGGAAGTCAGGGGATGTATTTGCTTAAAAAAACAAACACAAAATTCCCTTCCCCTGTCTATAAAGTAAGGATGGTAGAGGTCTACGAAATTTCTCCTTGGGAGGAAAATGCGCATGTGAGCCAAACAGGAGCAAAAGGAAGGTGCCCAAAGAAAAGCCTACATATACTAATGTTGCCATAGGAGAAATATATTAATTCATTTAAGAAATATTGAGAAAGCTACTACTTGCCAGGCATTAGCCAAAGTGCTAGAGATGGGAGAGTGAACAGAACAGACAAAAATCCCTCCTTTTGTGGAGCTTACATTCCAAGAGAGTGGGGGAGGGTAATCGCATGGCTCGAAAAGCGTTTAACTGTGCCAGTATCCACTCTCCCCACGTCTCGTGATCTGAGCAGCCAGCTGAATACATGAGAAAGGTGGCAAGCCAAAAACCTCCCTCTTGCCTCAACATTTAAGGTAAAGTCTGAAGCAATATGTGTGGTAATCTAACCTATACCATCTGGGGCCCTGAAATGCAGATCATTCATTTGGCTTAAACTCTTAAATACTGGTTTTTTATTTCCCTTCTTAGGAAACAACAGCCTTTTCTTCTGGCTGCACCTGGGCTCCTGCCCACTGGCCAAGAGAAAGAAGTGGAGTCAATGTTTTGATCACTACATCTGGCATCAAAGGTCCCCTTCATCCCCTTGGGAACTCCTGAAGCTATCACTCTCCCTTAGGCCAATTATTCACCCAGGCCAGAAGGCTCAGCGGGTAGAGCTTGAAGTCAAGGGTAACACCATCCTTCACTCTAACTGGTATATTAGCCCAGAAAATACTGCAATGCATGGTCAGCTATTGTCTTATGCAAGTGCTCTCAGTTCCAAGGGAACAAAGACAGTGACGTCCTACCCTATTTCTTTTATTCCAATAACTATGAGCTGCTGTGTGTCTGTACCTTGTGCATCTCCAGGATCCTGCACAGAGTCTGGTACAAAGTATGTTGATTGGTAAATATTTGAGAAAGAAATGTACCCTAAATAATCATAGGCTTCAACCAAATACGGAAACAAAATCAAAAGCAGGGAAGTCACTTCAATTTACTGTGTTGCCTCACGACTCCTCTGTGATACAGTGCACTACTGGCCAAAATGCCCCAGTCACTGCCCTATTACTGTGCGATGAAGCCAAACCTGATTGGCCGTTCTTATGTTAGCAAAGCACAACAGCAAATGACGGGTGATTAACTGCTCATCAAATACCATTTCTCGCTAAAAGAAGCCGGGACTCCTTAGAGAGATGGCTGATTTTAGAACCTAGACAGGAAATGTACAAGATGAACCGGGGACATCTTCTTGTGCCAGAAAGAAAGCAAACTTTCAAAGACTGATGGGGTTTTGTCAAAGTGACACAGAAACCAGCCTGAAGGGGCTCCCATGAGTCACTCTGGGACAACTTGAGCTATAAAAAAAAAATGACTTCATTAGATTGAAACACTTCGTGTGTGTGTGTGCGCATGTGTATGTATATAAAATTATATATTTATGAGTTTATAACCATACTTTAAAAATTTATTAGTCAGAAAGTTCGTTAGCCACCATTGCAGGTTGCAAGAGCACCAACTCATTATGCTGAAAATCGATGATGACAAAGAGAAAGAACCAACCATTAAAATAAGACTTGGCCTTAAGCAACCGCTTAACCTCTCAGAGTTCCAATTTCCTCATTTATAAAATAATGGTACTAGTAATGTCTCCTTCATAGGATTTTTGTGAGGATTTCATATGGGATCCCAGGAAATTGGAAAGTCCTGTATGCATGTAAAGGATAGCTATTATTACTATGTGGATAGTTTCCAAGTGAAACAGGCCTCTGAGGATGTTTGGACTCCTAGCTTCTGGATTGCTGTGCTTATAAGACCCTGAGGAGTGATTCAACATTCTCAGCCCCTGATCCAAGCAGCTTAACTAAGGGGTTAAGTGTAGATTCTCTGTTCTGACATGATTTGCAATCTCCCCCCTGAAATCTATGTTGGGCTTAATTACTGTGTTCCTCACTCACCAGGTATGGAGTATGCTCCCTAAAGACCCAGCTAATGGTCCAAACTGCATGTCCATCTACTCCCCGGGGTCTCCTGCATAACAAGGTCCCTGGTGCTTATCATCACTGGAAGAAATCTTGGCCTTTCGAAAGAACCATTAGAGGGCTGGTGGCAAACTAATGGTGGTGACTTATCTTGCCTTCCTAGTTTCAGCAAAAGGGTCCCACGGGACACCTATATAACCAAGTGAGAAAGCATAGAATACACACTGCCCCTTGTAGGAGGGAGAATTCCGCACTTACAATCCAAATGAAGCATCCAAAGACTTCACAGATGCTCAAAGAGACAAGCGGATCCCAAGGGACCATGGTTGGATGACCGCCCTAAATTTTGGATGAAAGCACTAAGAAGAGGGAATAGCTGAGAAGTGGAATTCAGGAGAAGTTTGCCAAGGAATAGGGATTTTTTTTTTACGACCCTCCTGAGAGAAGATTGAGTACTATCTCACATCCCCAGCTTCTGGTCTGGAGATTGGTGCATAACAAGCATCTAATGAGTGAGGCAGATATCTAGGATTATCTGCCCAGCAACCAACTTCTTGGAATAGCCTATCTCCTCAACTATATTACTATCATGACAGTTTCCATGTTCCTTCTTGACCCCATTCGCACCCTGGCTTCTGTTGACTGGTCTTGTGGTGGGCATTTAATCCAACACAACACTCTTTTCCAGAATTTTTCAAAGTATAAATAAAATAGTCAATCTCTTCAGTGGTAGGGGTCTTAAGATAAAAAACCTAGGGATTGACAAAGGCCCACATTTTCCACCATGCAGAGAAAGCCAATTTTCAGGGAAAGAATATGCAATCAACCCATACAGAGAAACAGAGCCAAGAAACGGAAAGAGAGACTCCTAATGATGTTAAAACCCCTGGTTTTCCTAGGGCCCAGCTGCACCCTCATCTTCCTAGGGTTTGCCTGATCCGTACATTCTTGATTTAGCAAGCTAGTAAGTCTTCTTTTCTCCCCACAAGTTGTATAGATTGGGATTCTGTCACTTACACCCAAAAAGTTCTTGACCAATATAGCATTGGTTCCTCCCAGTTTCATCTGGGCCAGAAACAGAGTTCAGCAGCCAATCGATCTATTTCACCTGTGGAACACCTCCCAACTGCTATGCGCCCCTGGAACCTTCCCTTCCTACACATCCGCTACAGCATCACCAGAGAAACCATCCTAAATAACTCTAATTTGAAAGACATTTCCTGGCTCTCACATGTCCTTCCTCACCACCACCGGGTATGATCATCTATGCCTTCCTTAAACCTGTTCACCTGTCACGTGCAACACTTCAGGGCACTAACTTCTTTACACATCTCTCCCCAACCAGGATGTAATGTCCTCTATGACAGGCGCCATGTCTTATTCATCTGTGACACCTCTGTTCCTAGTGCACAGCCTGAAATATTGTCGTGTCCAGTGATTATTTGCTCCCCTGGCCTGTCTCTGTGTAGAGTTGTTATTGTCCTTATCAGGTTCCTCAACTTTTTGGAGAGGATATCAATCCAACCCCTGCCTCGGCAGAGTGTCTGGACTTAGCTGCTGTTTTCCAGTTACTTCTCTTCTCCAAAACCTTAACAGAATTTGCTTTTATTGAATTGTATATTGCTGAAATGCTATTGCCTTGGGTACAAAAATTAATCAAAGAGAAACTCATTGCTGAGTTTGGTGTAGAAATGATATTGAAGATGATTTTCACAGTAAGATACAAGGGAAAACTTTACCACTGGTCTAAATACCAGGAAAAAGTGGGATTTTTCTAGGACACTAGTCAGTATTTGTTTTGGACACTGCATGTGCCTGATCATGTTCGCTTCTTCCATCTGGGTGGAAGAAAGCTCTAGCCAAATTTCTGGCACACTTCTAGCAAATGGATACGTCTTTGTGGCATGTGTTTTGTGTACTTACCTCACTCCGGCTTTTATCTTGTTTTTCTACCCTATTACTTATTTACCTTTATTTTTCCCAGCCCCCTTTTTTAAAAGGAAAATATTTTTTACCCCATTTCATTCCTCACAAACCACGACTATTTACTGACGGGCTGTATCCACCTGCTGCGCACTGCACAACTTCTCAACCCTTGAAATCAGGCTGGAAACAGTCCCCACTGTCTCCTCTTCACACCGATTTTCATATGGTGCATTTTAAAAAAAGAGATGTCACCCATTCTTTATTCTATTATCCTGAATATAACTTTAATAATAATTTTTATTTTAGGAAAGTTTTAATTTACAGACAAGTTTCAAGGACAGTACAGAGAATTCAATACCCCTCATCCAGTTTCCCCAGTTGTTAACGTCTGACATTACCACAGCATGTTTGTCACAATTAAGAAACCAACATAGATTTATAGGAACTAAACTCCACACTTCATTCAGTTCTCACTAGTTTTTCCCTAATGTCCTTTTCTTGTTGTTCCAAGATCCCGTGCAGGACACCGTATTACACTGAATCAATATGTGTCTCCTTACTTAGTTTCTTTGGGTCTGTGACAGTTTCTCAGACTTCCCTTGTTTTTGATGACCTTGACAGTTTTGAAGAGCGCTGGTTGAGTATTTTGTAGGATGTTCCTTATTTGGGGGTTTGTCTGATGTTTTTCCTGTGATTGGCCTGGGGTCACTGGTTCTTGGGAGGAAGATCACAGGGGTGAAGTGCCATTCTCGTGGCAGCATGTCAAGGGTGCAGGCTGTTAACTTGACTTACCGCTCACGATGTTAACCTTGATCACCTGGCTGAGGCAGTGTTCTCAAGCTCTCCCTGCTGTCGAGTTACTCCAGCCCCCCTTTCTGTGCTCTTCTCTTTAGAGCCATATCACTAAGTGCAGCCCATGCTCAAGGGGTAGGAAGTCAAGCTCCACTTCCTTCCAAGGGGATCCAGATAAATTATTTAGAATTTTTATGTCCCATTTATTTATTTATTGAATCATTTGTTTATATCAGTATGGCCTTATAGATATTTTTCATTTTCCTCAGCAACTTTTTAAAGACTGAGCAGGATGATATTTGGAGATATGGACTGACGTTGTTTTGAGTTCCAAAATGTGTCCTGTTTTGAAACCCTTACCAACATCAGTAACCTTGAAAACAAGGTTTTCAATTGAAGAGCCAGGCTTTTTATCAAACGTTGTGTATCTTTGTGGGGTGTGTGTGCGTGTCCAGAAGCTTGGCTATGAATGGCTATCCAAAGACTCTGGATAACTCAGAGCATAAGGTATGGGAAGACAAAATGAATATGTAAAAGCACTTATTCTGCCACAAAGAAGATAAAAGTTAGCTAGAGAGGGAGTAGTGTGGCAGCCTAAGAAGGGACTCTAGGCCACATTTCCCAGGGCTGGACCCCTCCCCGCCAACACACACAAACAGTGGGCATTAAACCTGGGGAGCCATAGGACTGAGAAGGCCTGGGCCTCACCGCTGGGGTGAAGCCCACAGGACTGTATATCCCCATATAGAGATGCCTCCCCAGAGAATGCCAACATGCAGCCACCAGGGTCAAAAGGAAATGATGGTATGGAAGAGAAGACCTAAGACATCCCTGGCACCCCAACATAACACAGGAGAGCATCTAAAAGTGTCCCAAGAGGGGTGTGGAAGTGGCTGAGAGGAGGCTGGAAGATTGGGTCTGCCTTGCAGTCAGGGCGATAAAGAGGATCATGTGACTCTGACAGTTGTAGAGCAGAGCATTATGGGGACCCTTCACTGTAGATAAAGCAAGAGAGTGTAGGGATCAAAGATCAGCAAGGGTTGCCCATCTCAGCAGGAGCCACAATGGACGATGTCATGGAACTTTCTAGAAGGATGGAAATGTTCTCTATCTGGGCTGTCCAATATGGTTGGCAGCAGCCACACGAGGCTGCTGACCACTTGAAATGTGGCTAGTGTGACTGAGGAACTAAATTTTTAAATTATATTTAAGTTTAAGAAATTTAAATTTAAAATCTAATATTCAATTCAAATTGGAAAACTTTTATGTAAGTCTGGCACACATTAAGTATGTGAATCTAGTTTTTCAACAGCAAATTTGATGAACTCTTAATGGAGGTCAAACATTTTTGATAAAAATTTAGCATTCAATTTTGGATATGATGCTAATATAAAATACACCATAAATTTAAAAAACTTTTGAAGACATTAATGTGAAATAGCTCATTCATAATTTTTTTTATATTGACTCTATTGAGTCAATATTGAAATGATAATATTTTAGACAGATGGAGTCAGGTAAAATAGGTTGTTAAAATTCATTTCTGGGGGCCGGCCCAGTGGCGCAGTGGTTAAGTACACATGTTCCGCTTCTTGGCGGCCTGGGATTCGCTGGTTCCGATCCTGGGTGCGAACATGGCACCACTTGGCACGCCATGCTGTGGTAGGCGTCCCACGTGTAACGTAGAGGAAGATGGGCATGGATGTTAGCTCAGGGCCAGTCTTCCTCAGCAAAAAGAGGAGGATTGGCAGTAGTTAGCTCAGGGCTAATTTTCCTTAAAAACAAAATTCATTTCACCTGTTTCTTTTAGTTTTTAAAACGTGGCTGCTAAAAAATTTTAAATTACCTGTGTGGCTCACTTTCTGGTTCTGCAGGACAGCAATGCTATGGAGCAATGGGAGCTATAGAAGGTTATAGAGAGAGGAAAGGCCCAACCCTAGAAAGGGCAGATGAAGCAGAAGGTCTGTAAGAGAAGCAAGAAGCAAACCTCAGAAGGCCCATATGTGTGGGTGGAGGGGCGGGGGGAGCGTCTACATACAAGTCTACAGAGAACTATCATTTGTTGGCTCTGTACTATTTTCCAGGTGCTGTGCCAGGTGCTGCCTTCCTCTTATAAGGACCCTTTTGATTACATCAGGCCCACCCAGATAAACTAAGATAATCTCCCCATCTCAAGATCCTTAACTTAATCTCATCTGCAAAGTCCCTTTTGCCATATAAGGTCACATACTCACAGGTTCTGGAGGTTAGGAGGTGGATATCTTTGGGGGCCCTTTATTCAGCCTACCACACTGGGCTTATCCTTGGACTTCATTTATTAAAGGGTCAAGGCGCCCTCTTCAAGTCTGAGCCCATAAGAGATACTCTCTTCTGGATATCATGTGGGGTACCAATGAATTCTTAAGGTGAAAAGTGCCACTGTCTGATCACTGTCACCAACAAGCAACGTTTAGGCACAGACTTTATGAAAGCCAATTCCTGTTGCCAGCAACGGACGTTCACAAGGGTATAGGCAGGCAAAGCCTATGTTCAAACCAGCGAGTGACACTGTCTCAAAATGACTTCCAAGTGAAATAACGTCAGGACAGACACCTAGCAGTGACTGGCACATAGTCAGTGCTCAATAAAAGTCAGGAGTTTGGAGGATTTCTCAGAATCTATTGTAATCAGTGAGTTGAGTTCAGGCAGGTTTGCCAAGCGAGATCCAGTTATGCCACAATAATCAAGCATGCCGCTGTCCTGGGCTACTTGAAACTCATGTCGAGAGGCTCTGATCACAGGCCACTTGAGCGCTATGGCTCTGGATAGCATCAGCTCCATGGACAAGAATCATCCACTAATGTGCTGGGCCTTAGCCACCGTTCGGCACGGAACCACGAGAGGAGGTTGCTCCTGCATTTCCTCTCGCCCTTCTCAGCTCTGTCATATAAGGTGCTGTCCCTTTAACCACAGGTTGTCCACAGAAACAAGAACTCTCCTCCCAGGGGATTATGATCCTCCCAACTGTGCACCAGAGACTCAGGGCTACGATGACATAGATGCCACCAAAAGAAAAGAAGAGAGGAACCAATTTTCCAGCCGACACAGAGCTGAATCTTTGTGAAGGAGCTGAAGGCCTTTCTGGATCAATAATACCATTTTCTGGTAAGGAAAAAATACCATTTTCTGGTAAAATGGGAGTAATTCTAGTAAATGAGGAGCCGTGAAAGTGTATTTAAACCTGTAGAACAGCAGTAAGAGGAGAGTCACACTGTCTTGCCATAATTGGATATTTGCAGACCCACTGTGGATAGGAAAACAGACTTTTCCCTTTGACGGGAAGATGAACTGTTCTCCTACTTTGTGGAGGTTGGTAGAAATATAGCAAAAATCTGTGATAGTATTTCCTTGCATTGACTTGGGAGACAACAAATGTGGGCTGGATATTTGTGATGCTTGCTAGGAGAGTGGCCTTGGTAAACTACTCACCTCTCAGTGCCTCAGTCACGTTATATAAAATAAAATCCCTGCCTCCTAGGGCTATCGAGAGAATTAAACGAGATATTGCATGGAAATGCTTAACACAGTGCTGAATGCACACCAGTTGTGCAAACATCTTTCCGCTGTTGAAATTTCCCTTAACACTCGGGAAATCACTAAGACTTTAGAAATCACCTAGTTTGACTCTCACTTTTACATATACCTTCTGGAGACATTTTGTCAAACATGTTTACTGTATACAAATTTCTACAAAGGTAATGTCTTGACCTAAAACAGTCAGTGATCCTCAGATTTGACCACGGAATCATGAACTTCTCACAGATTCCCAAGTCAGGAAATGACTCTCTTCAAATGCAAAATGGTGGCTCTTCAGAGTTTCCAGTTCTCCTTAAAGGCCTATCCATACAAATCTATTCAGAAAATCAAAAGCAGACCAAAGAGATAGAAAGAAGGAATGTTACTGACAAAAAAATGTTAAAGTTTAATTGAAAAATCCTACTCTATAATAGCTTGATTTGTATTTTATTACTAAGGATTGTGTTTGCATATGCAAGACCTGTTTCACTCTATGCACATAGCATGGGAAATGCTAACATGTATATTCAGATCAGATCTGTTTATGATATTTAGTTTTAGATTTGTTGATATGTGAATTTGATGACTTATTAAGGTATGGAAAACTTGTCTATGGAGATATGGGAAATAAGAACAATTCATGAAAAATCATCATTTTTCAATTTGGAGAAGATGGAGAGGAGATTTGCATTAAAAACTACACCATAGGGGCCGGCCCGGTAGCGCAGTGGTTAAGTGCTCACGTTCCGCTTCGGTGGCCCGGGGTTCGCCAGTTCAGATCCCAGGTGTAGACATGGCACCGCGTGGCAAGCCATGCTGTGGTAGGCATCCCACATACAAAGTGGGGGAAGATGGGCATGGATGTTAGCTCAGGGCCAGTCTTCCTCAGCAAAAAGAGGAGGATTGGCAGCAGATGTTAGCTCAGGGCTAATCTTCCTCAAAAGCAAACAAACAAACAAAAATTACACCCTATTCTCCTTAGGAAGCAAGAATGTTCCAGGTGTCCCATGTCTTGAGAGTCTTTCCAACTCATCATTAAACTGCGACCAAGAAAGTTCAAAGTGATGGAAATGAAGGCTAGAATGCTTCAGACTGATGGGGGCTCAGGTCAGCCCTGAGAGCCTGAAGCACAGTGACAGGGCATTAAAAGAGGCAGAAATAAGATAAGCCACCAAGATGTTGGTGGCTCCAATCCAATAGCTTTTCTAGGGTTTTTTTTGTATGTCAAATAGCTAAAGCCTTCTGCCAGAAACAGTTTGGAGGTTTGAATTTTAATGCACAGCATTTATGGAGCCCTGGCCACATACCAGCCACTGTGCTAAGGTGCTCACTTAAATCCCAAACTAGCCAATGAAGAAGGTATTATCATTACTTCTCATCACACAGATGAAATAAGACTTGGAGATGTTACGCAACTCGGCAAACGTCATCCAGAGAAGCAAGTGTGGGTGCAAGTGTGCCTCTGGTATGTGTGTGTGTGTATTTAGGAGAGGGATGGTGTCTCACTTTCAGCAGAGTGCTAAATCATGACATGGCCCCAACACTTCCTCTTTTCTTTGCTCTTGATACCTCCACCACACTTACAGAAAATTGCCCAGGTAAGGCTTGATCCCTATTCTTTCTACCTTGACATAACAGAGAGTTTAATACCAATGATATTGGCAGAAATAGCTATTCCTGGGCTACAGTAAACTGCATTTGCAGCAAATGGGCCTCTCACTTCTCCAGACGTCACTCTGAGCAGCAAAGAAGGCCTGGCAACAACAATGAGGGGATGGTACGCCCTGCACCCTTTGTTCGATTGTTTATGTTATCACCATGCTGCAGGCTCAGGCACCCTTTGCACCTGCAGATTTTTCCACTCCACACAAGGCAACTAAGTAGGACTGAAGGGCAAAAGGGTGAGGGTGTTCACCATCAACAAGAAACCTTTATTGGAGAAGGCAGCACAAAGGAGACTGAATAGCAGAGAGGTTGCATAGGCAGGCCATATGGGTTCAAGCCTTGCCTCTGACGCCATGAGAGGGATACACTTGTGCAACTTACTTAGGTCTACATGGGTCTCAGTTTCCCCATCTGAAAATGGAGATAATAACAGCACCAGCTTCACAAGCTTGTCATGAATGCTGAACAATATTAGGAGTGCATAGTGCCTGGTCTGCAGCAAGCACTTAACAAACATTGGCTTCTATTACTGAAGATAGCTCTATGAGGCGTGCTAAGTGCTAAGCATGCAACACATAGCCTCTATCCACACCATCTAGGTAGGTTAGGGAGATGGGGCACAGATTAAAAAAAATAATTAATAATATAAGGTAGAAAATTGTCTCATGAGTAGTACAGATACATACTACGGAAATACAAAGGAAGAAATAACAATGTTAGAAAAAAAACCTGCTGGATTACAGATGGCCGGCCAGAAAGGGAAGGGGACTTTACCAATGTCACAAAGCTAGTTTTGAAAAGAGTTGGGAGTAAAGTCTAGATCTCCTGATTCACACTGTAAAACTGTTTCAGGAAACTATGCCACAATAGCACTAACGAAAATAATCTTAACAATAGCATTAGTTGACACTTTGAAGATACTTTTTATGTGCCAGGCATTTTCACATAATATCTTATTAAACCCTCATTGTAACCCTAGCAGAGAGGTATTATATTTTCCCCCATTTTACAGATGCAAAAGTCAAGGTACAGGAAGCATAAACAATTTGCCCAAAGTCCGACAGCCAGAAAGTGGCCCAGCCAGGACTTAAATGAAGGTTTCTAAACAGTTATAATGGAGGACTATAATGAAAGAGAGGAAGGCAGGGGAGCCAGAAGCAAGGGGAATGACAGACTGAATCTTGGTGGTAGAAATGGACATTCATGAAAAGTGAATGAACTGCTTTTACTGGAAGAGGAAATTCAGGTAGAGGAGTTAGAAAATACGGTTAGAACAGAGTATGGGGCAGAGAGAAGGGGGCTTGAATGTCAATCGAGGCAGCAAATTTTCTGTTTGTCTGCTTGGTTGGGGAGAAGGTAGGGACAGAAGACAGGAGCTTGACAATTCTATAGTTGTGTGTTTTCTTTTTAAGACTTATCTGGTCACAGACAGAATGAAGGAGAGTCCAGTGGCAGGGAGACCGGTCAGCGGCCAAATGTCACAGCTCCAAAGAAGGATGGGGTGTTTTTCAGGTGTTCCCCAACTTTCTGAGGTCACACGGCCACAAGTCCACTTCCCAATCTCACTTTAGAGCATCAGGAGAGACTAATACTCTCCACCCATCTCTCCCCACAGGCTGCAGTATTCCCACATCTGTATCAGTCAACAAAGCCCTTTGAGAATCATGAAGATTCTTTTCTGCTACCAGACGTTCAGATTCATCTGGCTCCCCAAGCCATCTGGCCGGCACTTTCACAAAGATCACCAGCTTTGGGCACCTCTGACTCTTGCTGACTTTGAAGCCATAAATCGCTGTGAGAGGTCATTGCCTAAGAACTTTAACTTTGCTGGGGATGTGCTGGACCAGTGGTCCCAGAAAGAGCAGGTATAAGATGACGGGCTTCCATTAGATGCTTGGTGTCTCAGCCTTCCATTCCCTTATTCTTCCATTCCACCTGTCACTTTTAATTCAGTTCTTTCATCCTTCTTGGTTTCCTTTGCTTGTTTTCCGCCTGTCCTCCTTTCTCCCCAGGGAAGATCTTTGATCCTCAACTATACGTGGCTGTCTTTCTCTGGAGCCTCCTAGGTTCCCCTCATCCATGGCTACTCACAAAGTTAGGCCTCTTTTCCTTCATTTTCTCCAAGTCCCACGCAGAAGCTCCTTGCTTTCCATTCATTTGTTCAGGCTAGTCACAGGTTTATCCAAAGATCAGTAATTTGAGCTTCGGTTTTATGAATAGTCATCACTGGAGTAATTAGGAGAGAATCAGAAGTTGAGAATACAGCAACAAGCCTTGAGAGGTTTGTGGTGCAGCCTCAGGTCAAGGTCCCTGCTTACTGATCCCACCCCATGGCAGGCACTGAGCTAAACACTTTGCCCATCAGTGCTTACCAAAAGGCACTGCGAGGACCTGTGCTTCAGCAGATGCAGATACTGGGTATACGCGGTATTAAAATACATTGCATCAATCCTTTCTATTAGAGAGAGGGGAAAGTCTTCCTTTAAATCTGTTATGTCTTTAACAGCTCTCTTTCACTTGCTAAACTCTCTTCTGAATAGAGAGAGCAGTTAGAAATTGAAAATCTCTGGATAAAATTTCAGGGCATATTTTGTTTTCAATATATTCATTTTTCAGTAACCTATTTTTAGCAAATGGTACTAATTTTCCAATTATGGTCGTAATTAAATGCATTTTCCTTAAGTAAATGTATACAAGTACATGTATACGATGTAAAGAAAAAGACAAAGAACAATGGCACAGGTGTAGACAGATCTGGCAAAAAAAAAAGTGGTACTCAAATGACTCAAGGTTGAGAAATACTGACCTATATATTTCATGAAATCCCCATCACCACCGTGGGGGGTTGCAGATAAGGAACTTAACCTCATAGAACACAAGCTACTTATCCAAGGTCAGCAGTTGCAAAGGGACAGGAACTAGCCCCGGATCTTAGGGAGCTTATACCCTACAGGGTAGGGCCACATCTGGAACACAGTACAGTATAATGGAGTCACCTGGAACACAAGCACAGAGCTGCAGGAACCGGGAGAAGTCAGAGAGGAGCAGAGGAGGAGGCTAAGAAGGGCTTCACAGAGGAAGTAAAATGGAAATTGGGCTTTGAAGTACTTTCCAGCCAGGGAAGGTAAAAGGAGAATTCCAGATAGGGAAAGGCAGGGAGAGTCGTTTTTTTCCAGGTAATACATAACACAAAGAGGTTTTGCAGTATAGATGACCTGCCTTGTAGAATCATGTATGAGAAGGCTCTTCCAGAAATCAATCAAGTTGATGCCCCTCCCCTAAAGGCCCTCCACCCTATTCCCAGTTACCTACGAAAGCCCATCCCTCAAACTTTTGGGTAAAAAAAGATGTTAAGGCCCTAATCAACCTTAGTACTCCGACTAGGGTTATTTGGATGGAACAGAATCCAGCTTAAGCAAGAAAGACATTCATCGGAGGGATATGGAAGAGCTCACAAAATTGGGTTGGAAGCTGGAGTCAGTCTCAGAAGGCGAGGAACCTGCACAGCTCCCCGGGGATGCATAAGTACCAAGAGCAGACAGACAGGTTGCTCCAACCATTTTCTATCCTTTGGTTCTTTTCAGACAACTCAAAATCAGGGAGAGAAGGTCTGCTTGACCCAACTTGGGTGACATGCCCACCCACTGGTCAGGGAAGGACGAGCACCCTGATGGGTTGTCTCCCCAAGGCTCAATAGGAGAGGAGTAGTCCCCCCGAAGACAAACTGGGGTGCTGTCACCAGAACCCACTGGCATAGGTGCTGAGGGGAAGTGACAGCAGACGTCCCATCTACTTGGTGACCAGTCATATAAGCCTTCTCTCTTTCCCGTGTGCCCTGGCCAGACAGGAGAGAGACCAGCCAACCCAGCCCTGTGGTGGGTGAATGGCAAAGGGGACGAGGTGAAATGGAGCTTCAGAGAACTGGGCTCCTTGTCCCGAAAGGCTGCCAACGTGCTCACCAAGCCTTGTGGCCTAAAGAGAGGAGAACGAGTGGCTGTGATTCTGCCCCGAATCCCAGAGTGGTGGCTCCTAAACGTGGCTTGTATGCGAACAGGTCAGTGCCAACATTTAACATTTCTAAATCACACAGAAACAGAGAGACTGAAAGTTGAGGTTTTTCTGAATTGTTAGTTCTGACTGAAGCTCTGCTTACAAAGGACAGAAAAAGAAGAATTGAAATTAAGAGCAATCATGATGTAATAATAATAACAACTACCATAAGAGGTAGGTATTATTGTGATGCCTATTTTGCAAGAGAGGAAACTGAGGCTCAGAGAGGTTAAGAAGCTCGCCCAAAGTCACACAGCTAGAAAGCTACGGAATTGGGATTTAAACACAAAGCTCTATGAGAGCAAACGTGGGTATTGACGCCTCTTTGCAGTGCTGGTTATGATGTGTTCATCCAGATGATCCAGAATTTACTCCTCTGAATATATCTGGATTCTCCTTGAGATGAATATGCAAAAGGAAGAAAAACATTTTACAACACAAGGACTTGAGAGAATATGACTGTGGATCCTAATAGGAAAACCTCTGCCTCTTGCCAGACAGAAAGGTTAATGTATTCAACGACATATTTTCTCCCGAAGTGGTAATTTATAATGTACCCCAAATAAAAATTCTAGAGGATTCTTTTCCCTCCTAGGACAGGGGTCGGCAAAAACCATGGCCTAGGGATGGCCATCTATTTTTGTAAACAGAGTTTTAATGTTTTAACGGAATACAGCCATGCTCCTTTGTTTACATATTGTCTATGGCTTTTTGTTCTAAAACAGCAGAATTGCTAATTGAGACAGAGATGGTACGGCCCACAAAGCCCAAAATATTTACTATCTGGCCCTTTACCAGAAAAGTTTGCCAAACCCTGCTCTATAACATGATATAAATGTTCACAAATCAATTAAAAATAAGATTATCAAAGGATATATTACTGTGGAGAATACAAAGATGTTTGTTCCAATATCGTTAATAATAGAAAAAATTGGAAACAACTATATAGAAATGATTAAGTAAATTATAATTTATCTGAGACTAAAGTATACTTGAGGTATGTTCATTGCTAATTGAAAGTATGATGCCTTGCTTTGATGGGATGTTATTAAAAGGATAATTATAAGGATTTTATAATGGTGTTGAAAAATGCTCTTACTGCCAATGTGAAATAAACACAGCAATATATAAAATTTTTTTGCATTCACTATTAAAAGGAACTTGCAAATGTGAAACCAATTATGGGGTGGAAGGAGATTAAAGGTGGTTTGCATGTCATAAAAAATGTATTTAATATTACTTAACATAATTTACGCAATTTGTGACATGCCAAGATTAAAACAAACCCGCAAGTTGAATGGTCAAAAATATCCAGTTAATTAAATGTTAAGCAAGCAACTGAGGATTGTTTCCTAACTCAGAACTTTTAAATCTTCTGAGCGAATACTGAAATGCTTGTACAACACCACATGGTGGAAAATTTTGCTTTTGCTGTAAAGCGTATGCAGTCTAAGATCCGCTGGAAGAGAAGGTCCGCCTTAACCTCCGGACTGGATATCTATCCATTGAACATATTCATGTCACAGATCCACCAAGAGTACTGATCCCAAGCAATGGGCTCACTTTGCTCACCATGATCTGAGCGTGTTAATCACAACGAGTTAGGGATCGAGAAAGGAAGTTTTAATTCAATTAGCCAGCATAATCGGGAAGATGGCAGACTAATGTCTCCAAAACCATCTTCAAGGATTACAGAATCTTGAGGCAGTTATGTAGGGAAAACGGGCGGTGAGGAGGGGGTCCAGGGATGTTGGTCTCCAGGCATCACATTGTTCCACTCTTCTGTCAGCTGTGATGGATGCCTTGTAAGTGTTTCTCCCGCCTGTGGTCAGCCTGTTCCTGGAGAGAAACTCGGAGAACAAAGTTTCAGTTTATCAAGCTACCAGGGAGTACATGTGTAAGTGGAGGCCATAAATCAGGAGAGCATGTGAAGATTTTAGAGTACTTGCAGAGCTGTGAGTAGTCACACAGAGGAGGGGCTGGCGTAAGAAGATGGCCTCACTTATGCTCACTTACAGTACTAACAATTTCTGAGCCTATAAGATCACACGGTTTGCAAAATAAACAATCTTATATTTTTATACTAGTGAACGAGCTGAGGTCCTCTGAGGTGTCTTCTTAATTAATTTCCTTATCATCACATATTTATTCATTTTTCTCAAGAGGGGATGACACGTAAGAACTTTTAAAGTATATTCAATACATAAAATCTCCTTCCAGGAATTCAACTCCATAGCTTACGATTATTTTCCTCATTTTACAGATAAGGAAAGGAAGGCACAGAGAGATCAAGTAACAGGCTCAAGGTCACAAAGCTAATAAGTTGCAAAGACAGGATTGGACCCAGGGACTGGCAGACTCTGAAGCCAGTACTCTAAGTGTCTCCCAGTGATCAGGGTCCTGCGGGAAATCTCTGGGGATCAAGGCAGGGTAGCTGAAGGCTGGATTCCACAGCTCCTCCTCACTCAGGCACAAAGCTCAAGTTTCCAGAGTCCATCACCTTACCTAATAGACAACAGTTCTCTTCAGCTCAGGGCCCTCTCTCCTTCCCAGGACTTGTCTTCATGCCAGGAACAACCCAGCTGACAGCAAAAGACATCCTCTATCGGCTACGAGCCTCCAAGGCCAAGTGCATTGTGGCCAGTGAGGAGGTGGTCCCAGCAGTGGAGTCCATTGTGTCAGAGTGCCCTGATTTGAAGACCAAACTCCTGGTGTCTCCACGCAGCCAGAATGGGTGGCTCAGCTTCCAGGAGTTATTTCAGTGAGTATTTGCCCTCACTTCAACTCTGGTACCAGCAATAACACCAATCACAGCTACATCTCAGAGTCTCCTTGCCTCCAAGGACTCTGCAATACTGTGGGTTGATCCCGGCTCCTTCCCAGAAAAGAAACTCCTAATAAAAGACTTTGAAGGACAGAAAGAAGGGATGTAGCTCTGCCTCCACTTCCCTGTTTCCTGCTATGGCCTGTGATGAGTATCCTGCATGGCTTGGCCCTTGCCTAACTCCTGGACCACATCTCCCACCACTTTTTCTGCCTTGACTCCCTCTGGCCACCCTTTTATTCCTCCAACATGCCCCACCTCCGGGCCTTTGCACCTACTGTTTCTTCTGTCTG
Source organism: Equus asinus (assembly GCF_041296235.1). Classification (NCBI taxonomy): domain Eukaryota; kingdom Metazoa; phylum Chordata; class Mammalia; order Perissodactyla; family Equidae; genus Equus; species Equus asinus. Next base: position 30,775,773 of record NC_091803.1, read on the forward strand.
GAAGAAATGCTCTTCCTCAGTCCTTTTTACAGTTGTCTCCTTCCTGTCAGATTTCAGCTGGCATGTTTTCTCCTCAGTGAGGCTGTCCCTGACCACCCCATCTAAAGAAGAGTTCCAAGCCAATCCAACACATCTGTTGTTTTCCTCATGGCACTCATTGCTATCTGAATACCATGTCTATTCTTTTGTTCCCTTATTTACTGTCTGTTTTTCTCCTCTATGCTAGGGGTTGGCAAATTAGGGCCCATGGGCTGATTCTGGCTTAGCACCTGTTTTTTAAATAAAGTTTTATTGGAACACAGCCACATCCATTTGTTTACATATTGTCTATGGCTGCTTTCATCGTACAAGAGCACAGCTGACTAGTTGCAACAGAGACCTGATGGTCCACAAAGTCTAAGATATTTACTCTCCGGCCCTTTACAGAAAAAGTGCACCAACCGCTGCCCTAAACTATAAGCGCTAAGATGGTGAAGGCACTGTCTGTCTGTCTGGTTGATCACTCTGTCCCCAGTTCCTACCATGTAGTTGGGGCTGAAGAAAAATTTACTGAATGAATGAACAAAACAGATCACTTAACCTCAGTTTTCTCACATGAAAAATGGGAATAATTATACTGTACATACCTCAAGGGTTGTTTTGAGGATAAAATAAGTTATATGTGAGAAAGTGCTTCCTAAACTGTAAAAAAGGCAGTAAAATGTTAATTAATGGTATTATCCTTCAAAGAGCTGTTAAATAGCTTATGTTTGGGGAAAAAAAAAAAATCCTTCCAGAGAAGCTTATAGAAAGAAGACAAGTAAACCCTGTTGAATAATAGGGCAGTTTCCTCTGTTGGAATGGAATTTTATCCTACTAACTGATATAAACCAAATCCTATTGGTCGATCCCAAAATTCTCTCCCAAGCGCCACGCCAGAGAATCCTGTTTGTGTCTTTCATTGACTGTGGAACTTTGGATAAGTTGTTACATTTCTGAAACTATCTTATCCATAAAACAGGGGTAAGGATAGCATCTGCCTCATGGGGTTGTAAAAGACTCAAATGTGATGAAGGACGTGAAGTGTCTAGCACAATGCCTGGCACACAGTAGTCGCTCCATAAATATTTTAGTAATTATTGTTGCTATTATTATTTTCAAGTTAATAAAGTCACTCCTCAGTTCTGTGATTCCCTAAGGTAATGTATCCTGATTATTTGAATATGTACCTATATCAGAAAAATATTTTTAACACACTCCCCAATACATGTATATTTATTTATTTATAAATTATATGTGTACTTTTGTGCACTACATAAATATCAAATATTAACATTTTAAAGGACAAATAAAAGAATACATATAATTTGAAGTCCTCCTATTTTCCTCCATCCCCATTGTCTTGCATAACTCTGGGCAGCAAGTACCCCAACTTTGGAGACTCCTGTCCTCAACAACTGCAACATTCTTCTGACTCCCCAAGAAAGCATAAAGGTGCCACAAAATTCCCCCCAAAAAATGCCTTGGAACTCATGTGAATTTCAAATTGAAATCTGCACATTTTGGGGATAGTTTCCAAGACAAAGGAAATCCTTATTCCAACAAACAACTCTGGAGTGTCATAACTCTAAAAATTCCTTGGATTGTTTCTCTAAAAACTAAGGAAAAAAGAGCTGCCATGGCCAACACTTGGCCAGTCTTTCAGAAAACCACACGCAGCAATAATGAGGGCTAATTTCACATTGTTAGCATCAACCTTTTATTCAAGGAGTTCATTTTAAGGCCTCTCACTCTCCTTCTGCCTCCCAAGGATAAAAGTCCATGAACGCTTTCCAGAATATTTTAATAGGATGGAGAAAAGGTCAAAATTATGGGCCAGACTGATGTTTCCCTTTTCCTATCCTGGCAAAAAGGACCCTTCCCGGTGGGTCTAGAACCCTGGATTCTGGTCTTAAGGGGACTGAAACAGTGTTCCAGGCAGAGGAACAGCAGGAGGAAAGCTATGGAGGCAAAAAACATTCTACGATGTGCAGAGAATGGACACAAGCAGTTTAGGGTGCCTAGAGAACAAAATGTGAAGTCAGAGTAGATGTCAGAAGAGCAAGCAGAGGCCATCTTATGGCCTCTTATATAAAGATCTCATACACCATGCTAAATCTTTAACGTGACCCTGTAAACAAGGGAAGCCATTGATGAGTTGTAAGAAGTGAAGTCTCAAGGTCAGTTGTGGGTTTTAAATATATTTCTCTGGCAGCTGTATCGAGGATGAATTTGAGAAGAACCAAATTGGAATCCAAGAGACTGTCCTGGAGCCTAGTCTAGGGGAGAGATGAGGTGGGTCTAAATCTGAGCTCTGGTGAATGGGATGGAGGGAAGGAGGCAAACTAAAGAACCAGCAGGACTTGGAGATTGATTGGACGTGGAGGATGAAGGAAGAAGTCAAGGCTGATCTGCTTCTTAACCTGGGTGACTCAGTCAGTGGGGTACTATCAGCTGGAGAAAGAGTTTAAAGTTGGACATATTGAGATTGAGGGGTCTGTGAACATCCAAATGTCTAGCAGGTGGTAGATATATGAGCCTCAGACTCAAGGAGGTAAAGATACAAATCTGGAAGTCATCAGCACATAGTCAGTTCTAAAAAATCCAGAGAGACATAACTCAGGTATCCAAAGAAAGAGAGACAAGTCAGATAATGGAATCAGTGCTTAAAACTCTCTTTGGCATTCACAGATCATAATGTCTCTTCTTTTAGTAAAAGAAAAAAAACGAAAAGTCTTATATCAAAAGGTTTCCATACTAGATTGAGAAGCATTAAAAACAAGAGTTTTCTTTCTTTCAGGGTATTAGATACGGTGAAGAAAGCCCCCTTTCTCCAGCCCAACACCTACCAATTTCACCCTATATATATATAATCATGCACCACATAGTGATAATTTCAGTCAACAACGGACTGCATATATAATGGCGGTCTTAGTAGACTAATATCATATAGTCTACGTGTGTGGTAAGCTATGCCATCTAGGTTTGTGTAAGTGCACTGAATGATGTTAGCACAATGAAATTGCCTAACGATGCATTTCTCAGAACATATCCCCATCATTAAGTGGCACATGACTGTACTGAAGAAAATCAATATAAATGAATCTTTTTCTATTTTGAGGGGGAGGAGGCAAGTTACCAAGAAAACCACATTAATAATTCATGAAACCATTTTTGATGATATGCTGTAAGTTTATGTGATTAATCTTCACTGTTTTACAGTTTCAATTCATCATCAGGATGAATTAAAATGGCATCCTCAACCTTGTTTCCTTCAACCTGGGAAATTAAAAATACGATACGAGTCCCAAAAATTCTTAGGTATTGTATCAGTTATCCGATACTGGGTAACAAATCATCCCAAAACTCAGTGGTATAAAACAAAAATCATTTTATTTGCTCATGATTCTGTGAGTTAGAAGTTCTCACAGGCCTCAGCAGGCAACTGTCTCTACTCCACATCAGCTTGACTGGGGCTGGAGGATCCAAGTGGGTTCACTCATAAGTCTGAGGCTTTTGTGTTGTCTGTTAACTGAAGCACCTCACTTCTCCCACACACGGCCTCTCTCTCCACCAGGACAGTATCAACATTCTTAATGGTGGCTGGGTTCCCCCCAGTGAAAGTGAAAACTATGAAGCCTCTTGAAGCCTAGTCTGAGAAATTGCAGAACTTCTGCCACACTCTATCAGTTAAAGCAAGTCATAAGACCACCCCAGGTTCAAGGAGAGAGGACATAGGCTCCACCCCTCAATGAGCAAGTGGAATGCTTATACAGGGATGGAAGGAATTGTTGGAGCTGTCTATGCAGACAATCTCACAGATATTGTTGTCAGGTAGAAAGCTCATGGCTTTAGTAATGGGAGACCCAAGTAAAGGTGGCTTAAACAATACAATTTTATTACATCACAAATAAGCATAGAGGTAGAGTGGAACGAGAGTTGGTTAATTCAGTGGTTTGATGAAGTGAGCATGGACCCAGATTCATTCATCTTTCCATGATGCCACCCTCAGTGTCTGTCAGTCCCCTTGTGATCCCACCATGGCTAAGGTAGTTCCAGACATCATGCACTTTCATACCAATATCCAAAGGCCAGAAAAGAAGAAGCGGGGTGGGGAAAGACAGCATCCCTTCCTCATGACTCTTTTAGAACAAAGAAACATTTCCCATAAAGCCTTTAAATCTCATTGACCATAACTGCATCACGTGACCATCCCTAAAGCAGTCCCTGGTAAGTTAATCAACACTCACTCCCTGGAGCTACAGGGAACAGTCTCCTCTCAAGCACATGGCTGCCTGACAGCTGAACAAAATCAGAGTTTTATCAGTGCAAGAAGAATGGGATGCTATTCGGTGAGCAACTAACTGTGTCTGGCAGTGATACTGAAGATATTGAATAAAAAAAATTAAAAAGTTTGATTCAAATGCCAAAAGATCGTCCTTTAAATCACAAAAACTCCTGAAATAATAATAATTTATAAAAATTCAATACTGATTTTAAAAAATTCATAGGGTAAAAAAAGCACTTAGAAAAAGTTTAAATAAATAAAATACATCCTTTTGTTATTGATATTGAAAGTTATCTTCCCTTTCTATTTGGCCTATAGGGAGGTGGAGCTTAAAAAGAGAGAGAAAAGGAGCTATTAAATCTTAGCACTGATGTGCAAAGTCCCTCTAAGATTTCTTCAGAAATTCCTCTCAGCGAGGCTCTGGATTAGGCTCTGTTCTATTAACTATCCTCTGGTATCAAGAGGACATAAGGAACAGAATGAAAGAACTATCAGAATTAAACTGGTCTGCCATCTTCAGCCACCATCTTGGGGTCCATATTTTACAGATCCGCGTCTGCAGAACACAGCTGTGTGGAGACAGGAAGTCAAGAACCAATGGCCATCTACTTCACCAGCGGGACCACAGGCTCTCCCAAGATGGCCCAGCACTCTCAGAGCAGCCTTGGAATTGGCTACACCCTCTGTGGAAGGTAGGGAGGAAACTCTGTTTTTGCTAAACTCTCCCCTGAGCTGCCAGCACGTGTACCCAACTGTCTAGCGGACGCCTCTGCTAAGATGGCTCTTAGATATCTCCAGCGTAACGTCTACAAAACAGCACTCTCGACGCCCCTGCCCAAACTTAGCTCAGTAAATGGGCACCATCTCACCAACTGATCAAGCAAGAACTTAGGAGTCAACAATGATTCAGTCCTCACAACAGCATGTCTGGCTCCTTCTCCTCATTGCCAGGTAAATGTCCCCACCCAGAGAGGCCCTCCTAGATATCCTAAAACAATCCCATTACTCTGTTTTATTTTCCTCATAGCACTTATCACTATTTGAAATTATGACACTGATTTATATAATTACTCATTTTATTGTGTGCTCATTCACTATCTAGCTCCCTAAAATAAGAGCAGAGATCTGGTCTACCTTGCTCACCTTGCTTGGTAGAACAGTGCCTAGCATATAATATTTGTTCAATAAATATTTGTTGCATTAATGGCCAAACTCAGAAAATCATGCCAAACCCAGCTTCCCACTCCCCTCTCAGACTACCTAGGATTCTGAAAAAATCCTCTAACAAAAGCCAGGGGTAAAATCGCTCACCCTGCCTTGGGGCTTCTTTTGACCCTCCTCTGCAACCACTGAGGTTCTGGCCAGTTCTCAAAGACACCAGTTTGTTTGCTCTCCTGATTTTGTGTGTGTGTCTTGTTGCTTCTCCGCATCATTTAGGTATTGGCTAGACCTGAAGTCCTCAGATATCATTTGGAACATGTCCGACACTGGCTGGGTCAAGGCTGCCATTGGCAGTGTGTTTTCTTCCTGGCTTCAGGGAGCCTGTGTCTTTGTGCATCGGATGGCCCAGTTTGACACTGACACCTTCCTAGACGTAAGTCATGACTTCTAGCTACATCTCTCCCTTGTCTCTCCCAAAGCCACAGAAAAATGATTCCTCAGCAGACAGGGCTTCTTGGGCTTATGGAAAACATTCCTTTTTAAGAAGCAAAGTCTCCAGGGACTCAGTTTTTGAATGTATTTAACCGAGTGGAGAGGGAATATCCACCACACTCTCAGGTATAAAATTCACTCTTCTGCTTCAAATTGTTCAGGATGCGCTAGTGTCGCTAAACCTCTGGCCGCTTAAGAGTCTGGTTCTAAGTAACAGATCAGAAATCTCAAGTCCAAACAAATCTTTGGTTTCTGATTCAGTGAAACAAAGACAATGCTGATAAATCCGAAGCCCTGTGCAGGGGAGACTGAAGCTGGGCTCACCTTTCTCGCAGAGCAGCTCCTTCCATTCTCCCCTCACCCCATGCTTCTCACTCTGTTAATTCTCAGAACCCAAGATTCTGGAAACCAGGCATGCCTCTCCTTCTCAGCCAGAGACAGTTAGATTGAGGTCTCAGATGACACCGATTTCTTTAGCCTTTAGAAAAATGTGATTCAGGCCAATTATTTTTCAACCATGAAAAATCAATTAAGTTGAATGAAATACATATTATTAAATAAGCACCACACCTGTGTGTGAACAAAAGCTATACTCACCCTGCAATTTTGCTAACTGGTCTGATGAGATGGCTTGAGGGTCTTAACAGAAATGTAGGGTAACATAAGAACTTGGATCTCTACATCAGGTTTACAAAATGCCCTAAAGTAGATAAGTTAACTGTGCAGTTTCAAAATCTACATTTCATAAAATAAGAATATTGTTTCTTATAAAATATTAAATATATTATAATATTTAAATGAGAATATTTAAAACATTCTTATTTTAATATTCTTATTTAATATTATATTAAATAAGATATATGAATAATAAATATTGACATTATCAATTATTAATAATTAAGATATTAACATATCTTGATATATTAAATAATATTCTTATTTTACAACGATAATATGTATATTTTAATGAGTCATAGATTGACACTATTCTTAGTTACATACACTACACTTGCTAAGAACAGTTGGAATTGAGGGAGCAAGTACACACAGTAGAAATGCTCACTTACAGATCAAAAGTTATTCTTGATCTCTGACAATGCAGACAGCCTAGATATACATCTTGAACACATTTTCCCAAATGCCTAAATTTAATATAAACTGTCAACTCATTACATGACATAGTGAACCTCTCTAGAAAGAGGATCTCTAAAATATTAGTATTTCTCCAGATTTAAGATGTCTAGGTTATTATTTGAGCTTTAGCACTGGAGGGATAATGAGCCCAGCAAATCTTAAACAATTAAGAAAAGTCCTGAAAAATGCCTTACTTATGCATTTAACCAATCCATTCTAAAGCACCAATGTCTTTTATAGAAACAGTGTTGGCTCAAATGCAACAATTTATTTTTTGTTGAATTTGATTATGTATGTCTATTACTGTTACATATAAACATTCTTTCCAATAATTGGAAATTTCCAAAAGACATACACCTATTAGTGACAACTAATAAATATTTGCTTTCTTATTCCTAATAGTGACCATGAGATGGGCACAGGTTAATGAAAGAAAGTGAGAGGTTAGACATCAGTTCCGGTAGTGGGCTTTAATTAACCACTTCTGACATCTGTGTCTTTCTCCATCGTCCAGACGCTTACCACTTATCCCATCACCACCCTGTGCAGCGCGCCCACTGTGTACCGGATGCTTGTGCAGAAAGACCTTAAGAGGTACTGGGGCAGAAATCTCCATTTGAACCACAAACAAAAGCTACAATCCAGCATCACAGATCTCCCCTTTTCAGAACAGGAAAGCCCAGGCTTTCTCAGTCTTGACACTATTGACATTTTGGATGGAATAATTCTGTGTCGTTGGGGGCTATCCCATACATTGTAGGATGTTGAACAGCATTCTAGCTGGCCTCTACCTACTAGATGCCAGCAGCACCTCCCACTCCACCAGTCATGACAATCAAAAATGTCTTCAGGTATTGCCTGCCTAAAGTCTCCTAGGGAACAAAATCGTCCCCCAGTTTCAGAATAACAAGGAGCAATTAGGGGCACCCGAACATTTTCCTGGAGACAATCAGAGCCCCACAGTCCCAGAACTCCCACCCCCTCCCCCCAAAAGACACAACTACATTTATACTGCCTTAAAGGGATGCTAATAAAGTCTTAGGACTTGAAGATTATATTCAATTTAGGCAAATCACCTGACTATCCAGTGGAGTTGCACTGTCTATTCATCTAACTAATATGAATTCAACACATGAGGAGAGAAAGAGAGACTCAATTAAGTGGTGCAGCCTCGCCCATCCTGTTCCCCGAGGTGGGGACATCCAGGAGGGAGAGTGCTGAGACGGAATAAAGCAGATAGGAACATTCTCTTATCCTAGTCAGTGTCAGCTCCTTTGTGGCCCTCAAAGTAATTCAAGGGCTATTTGAAGGTTTTCTGAACAGGCACCATTCCTGTCCTAGCACACCCTCCTGCTCAGTTGGGACGTCACTGTATCACAGTCGGGCTGTTTCAGACTTCTTCACCCGAGTCCTGGGGGCAGCTGAGTAGTAAGGCCAGCAGTTAAAAGCTCAAGCTCCAAGTCAAACAGGCAGGGCTCTGCTACTGGCTAACTTGTGACCTCAGTGAAGATGACCTTGCTAAGCCTTCCTTCACTCCACCCAAAAGAAAGGATTAAGAGCCACCTCATTGGGTGGTGGTGAGAATTCAATGTCGGCAGCAGGCTTAGTGAGAGACCAGGAAGCGTCCAACTCGGCCCTTTATTATTTGAGGCCTTGGGCAAGTTCTTTAACTTCTCTCAGACTCAATTTCCCATCTGTAAAACAGGGGCTGTGAGGATTATGAGAGTGCTCCTAAAGCGCTTACAACAACAGACGGAAATGCTTGATTAACATTAGCTGTTATGCCACCTGGCATAACCATTATTAGCATTTTCTCCTACTTTTTTCCCTTTAATAGCCTGCTAAAATGTAAGCTCTGTCAGGAATCCTTGTTTTAATCACTAACACGCCCCACTTGCCTAGAACAATGTCTGGAAATGTATTATGTGCTTGGCAAATATTCGTTGAATGAACTTTCCTGAGACTTGCCTCTCCTAGTTCCTTTGCTTGTTGCTTGAATGTCCCAATTACCTTGTAATAGAAGCCACTCAGATTTCTCTCCCAAAAGACCCCACACAACTCTGACTCTCCAGATATAAATTCAAGAACTTGCAGCACTGCTTGACGGGAGGGGAGCCGCTCAACCCAGAGGTGCTGGAACAGTGGAAGGCGCAAACTGGGCTGGAGCTGTACGAAGGCTACGGACAGACCGAAGTGGTATGTTTAATGGGAAAAGTTTAAGTTTAGTATATTGGGAGCCTTTCAACCCCAGGACTGTCAACTGAGCCCCTGAAGTGCCCTCATCCTGCTCTAAATTTTTATGGAGTTTCCCAGAACACCTTGCGCAACCTCTAAATTGCTGAATTACATTTTGCCAAAGGGGAATTGTGATTATTCCTTACAGTCTTCCTGTCTCCTCCTGACGCAGGAGAGTCTCAGAGGTATTAGGGGTTGGAGAAGGTCAGAATTGAGCAGCTCAACTTTCCATTGCACTGGGAAGGACCCCGGAGAGCCCCAAGGTGCACTTAATGGTACGCTTAGTCTAAAGGACTGGTTTTCAAAGTGTGGTCCTCAAACCAGCAGGATCAGCAGCATGTGGGAATTTGGTAGGAATATAAATTCTCACACACGCTGCCACCACCCAGACCTACTGAATCAGAAACTCTGGGATGGGGCCAGCAATTTGTGTTTTAACAGTGCTCCAGGTGATTCTGTTACACACTCAAGTTTGAGAACCACTGGTCTAAAATTATATATTTCACAAGATGAGCTTGAGTACTGGGAAAATGAGTCAAAACTGAGTCTCAAGTTTCATTGTCATGATAAAAATAGCTACAGATGGGGCCAGCCCCGTGGCATACTGGTTAAGTTCAGCACACTCCCCTTTGGCAGCCCAGGTCCACAGGTTCAGACCTGGCATAGACCTACACCACTCATCAGCCATGCTGTGGCGGCAACCCACATATAAAGTGGAGGAAGACTGGCACAGATGTTAGCTCAGGGCTAATCTTCCTCAAAAAAACAAAAAAGCTACAAAAATGAACTTTTACATGCTTATATAGAACATGTTCTCTCAATAGGGAATAATTTGTGCCAACCTGAAAGGACAAGAAATTAAACCGGGCTCCATGGGGAAAGGAGTACTACCCTATGATGTCCAGGTGGGTGACATCTGACTTGTTCAGTAAAGAAGAGAGAATGTTTTACAGTTTCTGCTATTCATTATACAACTATTCATAACCCATTTTCATTTTGTGAAAAGAAAATTTTAAGAACCTAAATTGTTTCTTTTATTCTAGATTATAGATGAAAACGGCAACATCCTACCACCTGGCAAAGAAGGGGAAATCGCCCTCAGACTAAAGTCTACACGGCCCTTCTGTTTCTTCTCTGAATATGTGGTACAAAAATGCAGAATGTGCTATTTAGACTTTAATAGAAAAGGTGGTACAGGGAGTCATACAGACTTGGATCCAAATTTCATATCCACCATGTTTTGCTATGTAACTTTGGGCAAGTTACAAAACCCAAGTCTATTTTATCAACTGTAAAATGGGTAGAATATCATCTATCTCCTAAGAGTTTTGTAAAGATGAAATTCTACGTGTAAGAAGCCAGTTGCAGTGGTTGTCCTCAGAAAGGACAACCGGGCAGGCTGTGGAGTTGGGAGCGGGGCATATGGAGCACTAGAGGTGGAAGAGAGGTTTACTCTTTATTATACTCTTGGACCTCTGGTATTCTGTATTAGGAACTACCTTTTTAAAGAATTAATTTCTTTTAGAAATACAACGTGTAATGTACTAGTCACTTCCTGGGATCCATACCGCTTTTTCTATTCTGACCAAATGAATCCCCAAAGTTATCTCTGATTTCTAGGACAATCCAGAGAAAACTGCCGCCACAATAAGAGGGAATTTTTATGTCACTGGAGACAGAGGAGTGATGGACAGTGATGGGTATTTCTGGTTTGTTGGCAGAGCCGATGATGTCATCATATCCTCTGGGTTTGTACATTTTCCACTTTAAGAAAGTAACACTTTGCCAGGGGAGATCTCCTACTTGGGGAGTGTGGTGACCAAAAGCTTCTTCTCCTCTTCTAGGTACCGTATTGGGCCGTTTGAAGTGGAGAGTGCACTGATTGAACACCCAGCAGTTGTTGAATCAGCTGTTGTCAGTAGTCCAGATCCAATCAGAGGAGAGGTAGAGTGAATGTCACTAAAGTAGCAATTTCATATTGTCAACTTCTATCCATTTGACCACTCTAAGGAGTGAATCAAGATTAGTTATGTAATTCTCATTATGAGGCAGACGTGGCAAAATGTACCTGGGCAATCAACTTTACAAATAAGTTGTGTCCCAAAGGGGATATATTAGGATTCTTTTGGTGGTGAGTGATAGAAACTCAACTCAAACTGATTTAAGGAAAAAAAAAGGAATTTATTGGCTCACACCTAAGAGAGGTCTTCAGATATAGCTACATCCAAGGGTTGCTGTGAAGTTAGCAAAACAGTCTCTCGCCATTTCTTGGCTCTGCTGTTCTTTATGTTGGCTCCATTCAGGCAGGTTCTTCCTCCTTGATACCAGCCAACTCCACATGTACACAGGGAAGGAGACAGCTCCCTTTCCAACAGTTTCAAGTGACTCCCAGAACTGCAGTTGCCAGACAAACTAAACGTGGTCTAGGGAATGGTATATGCTGACCAGCCAGACCTCAATCACAGGCTCATAATTGGAGGTAGGAGTGAGTGGCAACCCCACCACAGAGAAGGTGGGATAATGCTCCATCAGAAAATCAGGGTACTGTTACCCAAAAGGGGGGAACAGATACTGCATAGGCAAAAGCAGCGGATATTATTGTATGTACGATTCTCATGGAACTCAGAAGACATTTTCTCACAGAAACAATGCAAACAGGAGACTGTGGCCAGGTTCCCAAACAAGTCCCATACGCCTAATTAGGACCCAGTGAAAGGGAACTCAGGGAATGACAGCAGTAGCCTTACTTGTCGGAAGAAGTCAGAGTACGGAAGGGAGAAGTTTCCTTTCCTCATGGAAGTTTCCTATAGACTCAGAAAGCGGTGAAATTTCAGAAGCAGTTTGCCTATCAGCATCCTCCCACATCTTTCTGTAACCCCAGTTCACATACCAGTGACCCTCTGCAGTGACACTATGGATCCCATACTCACACCTCCTGTACCACCTTCTGTACCACCTCCACACTCAATGAATTCCATTCTCCAAAACATTTTTCTCCTGCCACCATATTCTCATTCTCTCATATAACTGATTTCAGCTAAACATCAGAAGTAAACACCAGTTAGAATGTATGAATAATTAATAATGTAAACTATACTTATTAACCTCAGTAATTATCTAATTGGTGGGTTTTAAACAGCATTACCAACAGAAGCAAAAAATGTCAGGCAAGAAAAACACGATAGAGGTAGAGCGACCCTTCCTGAGAGTCCATCTCCCAGCATGCAAACCCTTCCTCCATCAGGCCTCCCAAACCCCTACCAAAACACATCTTCTCTAGAAGCACCATTTGTCCCCTTCCACATACTTCTAACAGTACAGGGCTATGGGAGTAAGTAGTCATCTGTAAATCAAGGACTGCCTGTAAAATAAACCAGTTTAGTCTGGTGGAAATGTTAAATACAGGTGTGACATGTAAATCTCAACCTTCCGCTTCATTGAACCACTGCACTCCTCACACTCACAAACCATTCATCTGGAATTAGATCCCAAAATCTCACTTTACAGTGGTATCCAAGCTTTGTTCACAGGTGATCTCCGGCATTTGCCTTCACCACTCATGCTGCTACTAACAAATAAAAAATACCTGGGTTTAGCATTCATTCCGAAGTCTTGATATGTCTGAAAAACAACCTGTCAACATAAATTGACTCTTCTCCTGCAGGTAGTGAAAGCTTTTGTTGTCTTATCTGCACCCTTTAAATCGTCCAACCCAGAGAAATTAACTCTTGAACTTCAGGATCATGTGAAAAAATCAACTGCACCTTACAAATATCCAAGAAAGGCAAGTATTTTGCCCAAAAGTTAAAGTGTGTGTTACCAGACAAGGGTCTAAGCTATTAAGTATATACATTTTATTAGCTTTTGACTATAGCAACTCATTACATAAGTAGAAGACACCTATTTCAACTTGTTTAGTCTTAAGAATTTTGCTTTAAAATATTTTATATCAGGACACAACAAATGCTTGATAAACTCCAAGTTTTGATCAACTCTGCAATACTGAGTAAGCAACTATTAAGGATCCTTATTGGACTAATCAGTCCCATTCCATAGGAGGAAAAATGTGGTGGCCGATCGTTTTTAGAGACAGCACCTGATTCGCCTATCATAGTATTCTTGGGCCATAATACGCTTATAAATCCAAAGCACATGCCTTTAAGTATCAAGTGAGCAAATTTAAGGCTCAGGAAGAAGATATTATCCAAAGAAACTGTGGAATCTTTCCTGAAAGCATCTTCTTCAAAGAGATTTAAGAATAATTCTACGTAAAGACTCAAGAGATGGCACTGCAACTTCTAGTGCTTTCCTGTTACAGCGCCTGATGCTCTCCATGAGAATTCCATTTCAATTGGCATGCATCACTGCAGCCAAAAAGCAATGAATTTCAACCTAAGAACTAGTTACATTTTCTCCATTAAATTCACTAAATCAATGACAAGCTGATTGTCAGAAAAGTTGGTTTGACGACATTTTAAAATACAGTAGTCCTATCTTGAGGGAGGGGAACAAAGAGAATTTTACTATCTAGTCAGGGCATAGGGGAAAATTGTATATACTCTAAATTACCTCTCAAAGTCTCCCCTAGAACCTCCAGCACCCAGCTCTTAAAAACTCGAGAGCCAAGAATTAACTTGCTGTTTCTCTTTGCGTTTAGCTGTGGCCTTTATTTCCCTGGGGCAGTAGAGGCCTAGGTCCTGTCTGAACTGGGGAAAAGCAAGGGGGTAAAGAGATTATTGTATTCTTCTGGAAAACCATATAGGTGAACTTGCACGAAAATCTCATGTGACAGAGCTCCACTGTCATCTTCACTGTAGAAACAGAACAGTTTCTGCTGACCAAGAAAGTCAGTAAGCTCAGGCTAAGAAAAGCCCCAGACTCTGAAACTCAACATGAGTTTCAGGAAAGCTCTCTCCTATTGTACTGACGGCTGGAGAAGTCAAAATGGAATCAAGTGTCTCATAATGTTTTTCTGTTATTTAGGTGGAATTTGTTCAAGAACTCCCAAAGACAATCACTGGGAAAATCAAACGCAACGTTTTAAGAGACCATGAATGGGGTCGAACATAGCCTGATTTCTTATCAGTTAAAGGGCTGCTTCTTTTAGTCCTGGCTTCCAGATAATTCAGTGACTACTCTCTTAAAGTGCTTAAGATTTTTCCTGTTGAAAAACTCAACTAAGTTTTTCTTTTGTACTTAGCCAAAAAACAAAAATCTAAAAATATCTGGGAACTGCTATGGTGACCAAACTAACAAAAGCAATGATTATAATGACTGTAGTGTGTAAAATTACAAAGGTCAAATGATTACTTATAAAAGCACACTGGACAATGAATTCATCTTGTGTCTGATTAATTCCAAATAAAGATTAGAACTATCCTAAGAGAAGTGTTCAAGACAGAATTTCTTCTGCTTAACATCTTTATATATTACTAATTCTTTAAGGTGGATTAAAATATTGTTAAGATGAAAAATATAAACAACTCAAAAGACAATTAGTGAATTTAATTAACTTCTGTATTACTATACCTCATTTTGAAGCAATTTACTATCTCTTAAGCTTGGATTAGTTAAGAATATTTAATTATTCAAGAGCAATTACATTTTCTCTATTTTTACTTTTTAGGACAATGTACATTTTTATTGACATAATTTGACACATAAATATCTTTTACATCTACTTATTATAAAGCAAGAGATTTACTAAAAGGCAGAGATAAAAAGTACAGAACACCAATCTTTAGAGAACAAATTTATTTTGATTTTTCTGAAAATATCAGGAAGTATGAAAAACAAGCTGAATATCTGGCCACACCAAAAGCAAAATACAAGTTAAAATAACCTTGAGAAATCACGTTTACCCTCAGAGAAACATGTTTTAAAATACCAACTTTCCCTCTCCTCCCTCCGGAGAGCAGAACAAGTCTACTAAACCACTACACGGAAGCCGCACTTTTTTAACTGACAATTTCTTAAAATAAAAATTAAAAGAACAAAAAAAGCCCTCGATTCCCACCCTGGAATCTCCTCATTTATAACACGGTCAACTGTCAGTGAAAATAAACACTTGGTAAATCTGAAAACAAACCTTTCAATCAAGCAAGCATTCCAACAGAACACAGTCCTGCTGAGAGCTGGGGAAGAACAGCTTTTGTCACACTCAGATCTTACCAAACATTAATAAATATAAAGGGGATTAAAAACAAATTAGTAAGTCAAAATCTTTCTGCAGAGTAGCTGCTGTCATAAAGTAAAAGGAGCCCAGTTTCACAGAGCTCTATGCTCTGTAAGCAGATGGCCAATTTTATTCCCTAAGTCTCGCACTATCAAAATAAAAGTATCTTCGTCTTGGAGCAAGTCTGAAGGCACCAAAATCCGATCCTTCATATGACACTTACAACGCTCTTATCACCCTTTCAAGATGACTTCAACCTATTAAGAGTTAACTTTTTCCCTTAAAGATTGGCACCTGAGCTGACAACTGTTGCCAATCTTTTTTTTTCTTCTGCTTTTTCTCCCCAAATCCTTCCAGTACATAGTTGCATATTTTAATTGTGGGTCCTTCTAGCTGTGGCATGTGGGATGCTGCCTCAGCATGGCCTGATGAGCGGTGCCATGTCCGCACCCAGAATCCGAACCAGTGAAACCCTGGGCTACCGAAGCAGAGCACAGGGCCGGCCCCAAGAGTTAACTTTCTAAATATCTAAAGATAGATAAAAAAGTTCCAGCCTTAACTGCATTAGCAAGGCCGTTTACTCTCTTTGCCCTTCCCAAATCCTTCTAGTCTGGTTTGCCAAGCCAGACCAATAGCTAGGATAAAAATATAGGCCCATGTTCACTAGCCATTATATAAACATAGTCACTGATGCAGGAAGACTTAACATTTATAATACCTTTGAACTTCTTAAAATTTAAGAATAAACCCATCCCCAAAAGCTAACTTCACAGCCCCTGAAGATTCTCAATCTGGACATCTTATTTTGCAGCCCTCTTGGGTGTCTGTCTCTTCTAGCTTTTTTCAGTAGTTTTACCCTGAAGGAACCCATGAAAAACGTTCAAATTAAGGGAACCCTCATGGCATGTGACTGTGAGCACTAAGTTGAAGGATACTCTATTTTTTCTTTTTGGTGAGGAATATTTGCCCTGAGCTAAGATCTGCTGCCAATCTTCCTCATTTTTGGTTGAGGAGATAGCTTTGAGCTAACATCTCTGCCAATCTCCCTCTATTTTTTTCTATGTGGGTTGCCGCCACAGCATGGCTTGACAAGCGGTACAGGTCCACACCTGGGATCCGAACCCACAAACCCATGCAGCTGAAGCAGAGTGCATAGAACTTTAACCACTTGGCCACCAAGGCCAGCCTCCTGAAGGATATTCTTGTTTCAGAGAAATCCAGAACTGTCAGACTAGGACTCAGAGTTCCTTCTCTTCTCTCAAAGACAAAATCTCATGCTGAGAAGATTTAGAGAAAGGGTTCTTACACAGTCACACACCAGTGTTGGGAAAAGGAGGGGAAATGCTATTTAATTTGGTTTTGCAGCTCTTCAAGTTTTACTAAGGCTTGAGGCTTGTTGCTATCATTCTTCATCTCAAGCCCAAGTGGCTGTGGAAACATTTCAAGAGTTCCTCTGGCAACGTGATTGTTCCAAAGACTCAGTTTCTTTTTCATCTAAGAGTTTTGTCGCTTTTAAGAAAAAACATTTTCTCCATGACCTTGCTGAATCTTGTCCATACAATGAAATATATCTGCTAAATAGACTAGTTTCTGTAGCCATTCTTCATCTGCAAAGCGTTCAGCAAAGTGTGGCCTAGTGCTTTCTTGTAAGGACTCTGGGATACATCCTGTTGAGAACGCTTCCTCTGGTAAACTACTAGATTTCTGTATGGAGGAGAGTCAGGGGCTCTTCATGCAGGTTTTAGTTTTTGTTTTTTTTAGAACATTCTTACATAAATGGGTCTTTAATAAAGTTAAGCATTTTTGTAGCATTATTCAGAACTTTCTTCATTTCGTCTCCAAGTTTTTTATATTAGCATCTCTCTGTGAAGAAAGCAGCATGCTGTAACGTCAACAGTAGGATTTCCTTTTATTAAAATGAGGCAAAACTTGTCATGGAATGAAGCACTAATGGGTCACCAGGAGTACAGATGACAAATCTTTGGTTTTCAAATATGGAGACTCATTAAATTTATATTGGCCTTTATTTCGGGGACACTCTTGGCAGCAGAAAAAGTTTTCTTAACTTTCAGCACCATTTACAAATTTTACAAATGCTACAGCATGATAAATATTTGTGAAACCTGCTGACTCATCAACCCAGATAAAGAAGCTGCTGCTTTTCAGTTAACTACACAACACCTCTCCAGCATCATGTGACGTAAGCCAATTTATTAAACTGAGAATAAAGTCTCTTCAATTTCTTGTACTGTTTCTTGCCCTAGCATTTTAATGTTAGTATTATTAGATTCTTACCAACTGGGTGATTTTTCTTTTCTGGAATAAGTTCTGCTACTAAATAATTTGCTTCCCAAACCTTTTCACTGGATATGATTTTTTGAACAAAAGCTTTACTGTTTTGATATTCCAAAGCCATTTAAAATAATCAACACCTTTACTTATCAAATGGTTATGATTACGACTATGTTACAACTGCTGGAGCAAATGCTAGATTTGTACGTTGCATTCCACAGATGATGTGCAATGGAATAGGACAGCCTGGATTACAAGTCTATATAACCATAGGGAAGTAGCTTTCATTGTAAACAAAGAATTTCTTTGTGTCCTTTGTAGCACTACTATACCATAGTAACTCAGAATACTGTAATTCTTCATCACTAACCTTATCAGAAATATCTGTGGTTCTATACCTAGAATGGTTCTCTTCTATCCCACACTTTGCCTTCAAAAACTGCAGCAGTGGACTGTCAGATCTGTTTGTAACAAACAAATGTTAACAAAATATAAAAATAGGCATAGCAACTAAACAAGAAAATCACAAAACGTACAAAAACCTCACAAAACAATTCACTTTAACCTATATGACCAATGTTTTTGCAAGTTTACAACAAAGTGGCAGAGGACAGCTGAGTTACAACACACAAAAATTCTTTCCTTAGAATGAAAATTTCCCTCTGGGTTTATCTTTCACAAAGCTTGTTCACGCCCATTAAGTCAGTTGGCAGTGCAGAAGGGGAGGCGGGAGAAGACAATCATGAGGGACAGACAGGCCATTGTCATCCTCCTACCACTCTCCCCTCCATGCAAGTGTTCATCAATTATCCACAGCTTCTCCTAGCTCACCGAAATGCATGTGGGCTCACTGCACGCAGTCACACCGGGCAGAAAAGATCTCTAACAAAACTGTTAACAGGGCTGCTCAATCACTGTTCACTACTGTGAGCACAGCATTATGCAGCACACACAGCTCAAAAATGATATTTTCAGTCGCAATCTTATATGGAACCCCAGGAACATCTCACAGAACCCCAGTTGAGAAACCCACCTCCAATACCTAATGATGCTTTTTCACGAGAGGCCATTTTCACTTGACTCAGATCCTTCTGTGACTTGACTTCCAAGTTCAGGCTTAGCTCCGCCCTCATTCACCACCTCAGTCTCAGATATTGGTTTTGTCTGCTCCGGCTCCTCACTATTCTCTGGTACTACCTGTGGGTTATTTGTTCCTTCTGCAGAGTCATTTTGATCTGATTTGTCACCAGATTCCAATTTAGCTCCATTTCCTGCTTGTGCTGTCTGCTTTGAGTTAAGCTGTGATGGGTCCTTAGCACTCTTCACCACCTCTTGGAGATTATATTTTCTGAACAACAGATAATCTTTCACAACACTCAGGCAACAGACAGCTTTGATGATTTCTACTACCACTGTGTACTGTGGATTGGTAAGATCCACTTTGTTTTCTGTATTTAGGCTGCCCACTATTCCTGTAACAAAAAGAACAGGGAAACACAGTCTGAGAAGGATATATGAAGCTTGACGGATACAAAACAATCTTTCGTCTGTTTGGGACTTGCTAAAGCAATATATATACTAGTTCATTCACAGTATATATACTAATCCACGACATGGACCTCAGTCAAATTCCCTGAACTTTTTCTTTTTTTGCTGAGGAAGATTTGCCCTGAGCTAACATCTGTGCCAAACTTCCTCTACTGTACATGGGTCACCGCCTTAGCATGGCTGACGAGAAGTGGTGTATGTCGGTGCCCAGGATCTGAACCCCAACCGCCGAAGCGGAGAGCACCAAACTTAACAACTAGGCTACAGGGCTGGACCCCCTGAACTTTTTAAATAAATAAATACAAATTAACTCCTGAGACATTAAGAGTAATACTCTTATTAAGAGAATTTTTTTTCCCAAAGAAAATTCAATCTTGATTTGGAAAAGACTTCTTATCTAACTATCAGAAAATCTCATATCCAACATATTGAAATCAGTTAGGTTGGATATTATTTTGCGGACATTTTAATATACTTGTTCTACACTCAAAAAGTAACCCATAGATTTTTTTTAAAGTTCTTAAAAATAAAAACAAATACTTAACATTGCACATCAATGTAAAATCACTAAGAGAAACATACCTGCCAATTCTTTGATAACTTCCTCTCTATTCAAGTGACTGTTATTCCGAGATTTGTAAACTATCTGAAATGTCCCTTTGTTTGGAGCTTTAAACCAGGGTTCCAAAAATGTTTCTGCATATTTCTTCATATCTTCTAAGAAAGCCTTGCATGTGCCTGAGATGGGTAACATTCGTAGAATAACCCGAGTCTTCTTCTTCTTGGTTTTGTACATATCCTGGAGAATATGATGTACCAACTTCTCAGGTTCTAAAAGGAAAAATCAGCACAGAGCAAACAAGTAAGACTGTCAGCTCTCAGACATTTTAAAAACGCTTCAAACTTTCTAAAATGAATTCTCATTGGCAGTAACAAAAATTGACCGAGTAGAAGGAATTATCATAAAGAATTAACCACTTCTTCCACCTAATACTTCTTCAGTGCCTACTATGTATTAACACTTTATCTAATATTTGAACTCTTCAGCATTATTACTGCTTTCACTAAAAACAACTGTTGATGAAAACATTGGAATTAACATTTTTGTGATGTCTGATTTATCCAACGACACTACTGTACCGTTGTTTTTCTATAACAATAGCAACTATCAGTAACAAACATTAAATAGTACTTTTACAAAAACAAAACAAAAATCTTCAAGTCACTTCAAAAGATTAATCCATTAGCTAGGTTTGTACAGAAGTCTAGATCCCAGATCATAGAGGAGCTCCAGAACTACAAATTGCACAAGATCACGAGACAGTCCTTAGGCCGCATCCCGACTACATACAAGTCTATTTTGCGCTGCTCAGTGTTTTCAATACTTTTAAATTAGTTAACCATATTGGAAAGTCTAGAAACTTCTCCAGACTTCCAACTTCTTTTGAAAAACCAGGAGATTTGGCCCTACCAGAACTACATTCCCAAATGGCTAGAGCCATTCCAAATCAGCTGGAGTTGAGTAGCAGCTGCTCCTTTTAGACAGAACATATACTTCTGCTTTGCCTAAAGTTACATAAGGCTAACGCAGTGTAGAGAGCATGCAATCAAATGATTATTTGGGCCACAACCATGAAGCCATTTTGTAGGCAGTGTTCTGTGAAATAGGGAGATATCCAAATATTATAGGACCAATAATCTTACGGCATATTAGTCAGACACACCTATCCCAAGTGTCCTGATGAAGACTACATTATTTGCTCCACTCTCCACTGACTGGAATCTTCTTAGCCTCATCTCTGTAGATGCCTTAATGTCACCAACTTCTTTCTTCAAAGCAGCCTCCACATCATCTTCTCCCTCACTTCCAGAGGGCTGTTGATCCTTATCTGTAAACTGTTTGCATAAAACCAATAAGCAGAAATGCCACAACAGCTCATGTTAAAAGCTATAATTAACTACCTATGTGAAACCCTCAATGATGGATGGCTCAATAGTGACAATAAAGTTTTTTATTAAGAGACTGAGATATCGCTCCCTCCAAAATGCAGAGTTAAAAGGGAGTTCCCTCAGACTACAGTACACGTAATTTTTAAATGTTTTCAAAGGCGTCTTGAGAGTCTGGGACAGGGGGCAATGTGCAGCTGATGAATCATTTCAGATCAGATGAATCATTTCAGGGGGAACCTTAATCCCATCACTAGATATCTTTGTGCCTGCAATAACACTCTCCTTTTTGTGAGATTAGACCAAACAGCTTTGGAATTGAAAACCCTTACTCCTGTTCTACTGAGGAACAGGGAAGAGAAATACTTCAAGAACTTGCTCAAGGTACCAGCGTATAAAGGACATGCACTTGTTGCCCAGTTCTCTGCCTCACCAATGGAGTTGCCAATCGGGCACTAAAATAACTGTACACATTTATGCAGCCTTTATTATATACCAGGATGTATTTCATGCACATAAGCAACCTTTTAGCTACCCTTAACAAGTACTATCACTCTCTCTTTTATCTAGCTCAGCAGAATTAGATACGGTGCCCATGCCGAAGTCCCAGAGCTAGTAAACGATAGTACCCGAATTCAAATCCCCTCTACTATCCTTCAGCATCTAATTCCTGGGGTGTTCGTGATCAGATCCTAAGCCAAGAATATAATGATTTCCAAACTGTGATGGGACAATTAGATTTTAGGTGGTAAAAGCAGAAAAGTTTTTACTTTTTAAATGGTACGTGCATTTGAGACATAACTAGCACTAATACTAAACCCATTATTTCCGAGGCACTATTTAGGACCCACACATTATCACAGCTACGGTGTTCAGATGGTGGTAAGACATGGAAAAAACCAAGAGAAGGAATGAAGTTTAGCCCCGTGAACTTGGACCACCTACTAAACCTACTCGAGCCTCGGTGTCCTCGGGAACGCAACTTCACAAGGATACTGGAAGGAGTACATGTTTTTCGAAGAGCTTCAGAAACACAACGCCTAGGCCGGAGAGAACAATCTATAAATGGAAGCCACCGCGATGAACGATGAGGAGAAAAGCCCCAAGCGCAAGAATTTCCCAACGCGAGGGGCCGGGAACGCCGGCGAGGCCACGTCCCTTCGTCGCCACGCTCCCGAGAAAACTCGCGCATGCGTGTAGAGGCAGCAGGCCTGCCAGCCTACCCTCCTTCCTCAAAGCCCGAGCGGCCGGCCGCCCTCCCCGAGCCTGTACCTTTTCCGGTCCATACATGTCTTCTCCGTATTCGTTGAGCAGACTGTAGGCCTCCTCCACGCACCTGCGCTCGTTCATGTTGCAGGTAATGAGAATGCCCTGTAGCCCGGGTTCCAGCTGCCGCGGCCCGCCGCCATCGCAGCGCCGAGCCCGCTTGGCCGGCACGTAATGAGCCTTGCCTTTGCGCTTCCCGCTGCCAGACTGAGGAGGCTGCTGGACGGGGGTCGCCATGGTGCACGAGAGTTGAGGTTCGCGAGAAACGCCTTCCTCTGTGGTTCTCGGCGTCCTCACCTTTGCGGGCGCGGGCTGGTGACGTCAGACATGCGTGACGGACTTCCTGATCCCGCCTCCCAGCTTCCTTCCTTGCTGCTAGTCCTAGGGCCGGTCAGTGACTGGCTCTGGAGAGGAAACTCGAGGCCCGCTCCTGTCCCGCCCCTCGCCAGGATTGACAGGCACTTCTTTCACCTCACCACCGGAAGGAGGGGTTTCCCTGGAAAGTGGCCTGAGGAGGGAGGAGGCCTGAGAGTTAACATGCGGGTCTCCCAGTGGATATAGACCGCGCTTGCGAAGAACAGTGTCATTTACTCATTCAAATTCGTTGATTCATTCAATTAATATTTATTAAGCACCTTTGTGCTAATTATTGTCCTACGTACGGAGGTTGAGACTATTAGCAAAGCGAGACACACTTCGTACTCACGTTGCCCTTGTAGGCAAATGTTTCTTAGAAGTCACTGAGGCCTTCCAAAGCATCCTACTTATTCTTGCTCCGATTGAAATGTGCACATTCGGTAAACATTCCTTTAGTATTCCTCTTGCAGGACTTCAAAGGTACAAAGAAAAACAGGACACGAAGTAGAAGGATCTCATTGATGTGAGAGACTTGACATATTTATTGTATCAGGATGAGAAATATAAAATACAGGGAAACTGGGCCAAACTTCTTAACATTAAGTTGTCACCACGGGCACATTTTAACTTGTAAAATGTATTTGTATTAATACCAAAAATATTGTCTGTATCAATGTCTTCACACACTTTTATTTGACATTGGTGTCATAACACGTGGTAGTGACATTTTGGCGAATTATTGTTCTAAGTGCACTTGGTTTGGACGGGAAGTCAAATTCCTCACTTCTGAACAAAATCATGAAGAGCCAAAACAGGGTTTGTCCTTTGTTGCCCTAGGAAGGATTACCTAGTCCAGCAACCCCAAAACGTAGAATGGATGGTAGTAGGAAGTCAGGAATAAAGAACTTCTTATTTATTGTGAGGCCTGCATGTCTCAGATTCTCATTCTTGTGACTCCCATGAAAAAGTAATGCTGATATGAAGTGATAGTCTAGAACTCCATATACATCTCAAAGAATTTTCACTAACAATAAGGGAAAATATTCCTCTTTTCTCCAATGAAGTATATCTTACCATTTTCTTTTCTTCATACCTGTTCCTGAAATGTTTAAGAACATTGGTCTGAATAGGTAAGCAATCCCCTTACAGTTAACACCATAATATTCCCCATACCCTAAAGTCAGGAATCCAGCTCCTTATACTTCGTGCACTTAGAAGTCAGCTTGAACTTTATAAATCCCTCGTGTTGGGGTTGCATCTCTGACAGTGTACTGCTCTTGGTGAGCAAATGCAGGAATATTGTGCTTTTTACTGACTTAGGTATTTCAATCTCACATTCTGAGATTTAATTATTATGTATGAAGGAACAAAATATTGAGAGGAAAAGTAATTAGTGTGATGCTGAGCTTCATGGTTAACTTGTTTTATTCTTCATTATATGTGTAATGTAAAAAATATATATATAAATGTGTGTTTTTTGCATAACTTTCTCTTCCTTTAGGTTCTTTTGCTTACATTATTAGTATTAAGCCTGGAGTTCCTGATAGTAAGACGTTAACTGTCCTGTTCCACACTGCAGAGTGAGAGAAATGGAAAACATTCATCTCCCTTTCAGAGTTTCCCTTCCGGCCAACTATGGAAGTGATTTCATAACAAATGGGACACTTCAGGAAGTGTTTTCCAATATGTCTTTATTTAATACCATTATTCTAGGGGATGAAGGAAGAGAAATAACCGGATTATTTGAAAAAACCTACAACTTCACTTGACTGTTTCTAAATGCTTTCAGTAGTGGTAGGAACTAGGCTGGAAATTGGCATTTCTTTATGTACTTCCAGGTAATTTAAAGGTTATGGTATTCTTTGTCTTCTTGTAATGCTGCTGGCTTGCTTACATGTGGCTTTGTTTTCCTTGTTGACTGTGTGATTTGGAGGAAATTGACTGTAGGATTGTGAAGAGATTTGGATTCAGGAAGCTGTCTTTGTCTTCCAGACCCTGAAGGCTCTCCCAGAGTTTTTACAAGTATCTATTTTCACTTCCTTTCCAACATATAATATTATTACCATTATTTGTTTTGTTTGTTACCATTATTTTTTTATTTGGTATTCTATTGCCAATTTCATTTTTAATTAATGAATTCATCATTGCTGCATATTGGTCATCTGTATTTATTTCTCAGTAAGTTATTTATTCATACCCTTTGCCAGTTGATTAGTGGGGTTTTTGGAGCTCCTTTTTTAGCATTGATATTAATCATCTGTCTATTTTACGTGTTGCTAATATTTTTTTCTGAGTCTGACTCATCTTTTAACTGTGTTTCTAGTATTGTTGCTAAGCGGAATAGTGTATTTCCTGAGTCTTTGCACATTAGTGTAAATATTTTGTTCTTTTTGCCTTCACTCATGGATGAGAAATTGTCTGGCTATAGAATGCTTATCTGACTCAATTTTGCCCCTCATCTCTGTCCACACACATTGCTCCATTGTCTTCTAGAATTGCAGATGAGCAGTCTAATGCCATTATGACCTTTTTTTCTCTTTCTTCCTAGGTGCCTAGAAAGTTTATTTATTCCTTAAATTCAAAAACTTTCTCAATATGTGTTACAGTAATATTTTTTCTCACTAATTTTGCCTTGTGCATGCTGTGTTCCTTTTGATGATTGGGGCCCTCTTTGAATTCTGGAAAGTTTTTTCTGAGATGTCTTTAAATACTGTTTTTTCCATTTGCTCTATTCTCTCCATCAAACATGCCAATCATTCTCATATTGAAAATCTCTACCACCTCTGGAATCTTCTCACTCATTATTTTATCTCTTTTCCATTATCTCCTTCTTTCTGAAAGAGTTTCTCAAGAATGGCTTCAACATTATTGATTTAATTTCCAGTAGCATAAATTCTGATCTTGATTATTTCTAAGCTGCATTTAATCTCAAGGGAAATTTTATTCTTTTCAAAATATTTCCTCTTTATCTATCTCTATCGTGCCAGCCTCTTCCATTACAGCTCAATTTCTCAACTTATCATGTAATTTTTCATTTCTTGTTTCATAGGGCAGTTTCCTGAATTTTGTTGCAAACACAAACACAAGAGAAGCTTTCTAAAGTATACTTCTGTTTCGTCTAATAGAACTCTTTCAAAGACTCTTCTGACTCTTAAGCTTAACATTTCTGTCTTTAGGCTGTACAATCTTGAAAAACAAAAGACTAAGACATATGGCTGAGATATGTTATTCCCACTTCTGCTTATTCATCAAGGAGCAAGAAATGTACAGCCTTTTCCTATTTCTTATATGTAGTTTTTCCTCAGTTCCCCTGAGTTCCCATCAGGTTGCTGTGTAATCTATTCCTTCTTCCTGCTCTGAAGTTGGAGAACTGTGTGATATGCACAGCCATTAGCCAAATTTCCAGTTTAAAATAGCCGATTATCATTAAACTTTCTAGTTTAAAAAGTCACTTATTATTTAAAATAATAACCTGATCTTTAAGAAGCAATATCATGATACTACTACCCTATTGTCTTTCTACAATATTTAAAACCTATTCCTGGATGGGCTAATTCTGTCTTAATGACTAAAAACCTACAACTTGACCATGGCCACTCTATAGCTCCCTTCCTTCCAAATGTAGATTTCAGCTCACAACTGATGCTGGATGAGGGTTTTAAAAGACTCTGAAGACTCTAGTAAATAGTTTCCATACTGAGAGAGATTTGAATTCCTTTACTCAGATAAAAAAAAGTCTAAGCCCATGAGATTTCTTGAAATATTTTTCAATAAATGGTTCCACCATTCTACCTGCAGGCTTTAAAGGTTTAACTCATGGAAGTTCTTCCAGTTTTCTAGTAGGTAATGGTGGAATATTCCTGGTTCCTAGTGCTATTGAAATTCTGCATCTCCTCTTGAGTTTTTACATCTAGGTGAGTCTGGGGAATGGCTGATCAGAAGGCACCAGCTTTCTATTCTCATGACTCTGAGTTAAGTAGGTTGTGATTATGTCGCTCTGCTGCATGAAATCCTCCAAGGGTGCCCAACTGTATATAGTGTCAGGTAGAAAAGCCTCTCAGAATAGCATGTGAGCTCTTTCCAACCTGGCACCATCCTATCTTTTCAGATTCGTGTGTATTCACTTCCTGCCATAGATCTCAAACTCTCACCACACTGGACTGTTGATCTCTTTCTCCAAACCTGTCAGGAAACTTCAGACCTTTCTATTTCTGCTCATATACTCTTCCTTCTGCCTGAAATGCCTTGCATTGCAGTGGGAATTCATATTTATTCTTCACAGTGGAACAGAAATAGCATCTCCTTTTTGCAGTATTCCCAGATGATCAAGCAAAATTCATGACACCATTCTCTGTGGCCCCATTGCTGTGGTCTAAATGTTGTGTCTCTCCAAAATTCCTATGTTACATCCTAAGGCCCAATGGGATGGTATTAGAACGTGGGGCCTTTGGGAGGTGATTAGGTCATGAGGGCAGAGCCCTCCAGAATGGGATTAGTGCCCATATAAAAGGGGCTTCAGAGACCCAACTAGCATTTGTCTCAGGGAAATTATCTTCTAGGAGATCACTGAATTTTCCCTCCCTTTTATTACCTCTGTTCTCTGCCTCCAGAACCCCGATAAGAGAGAGGGCAGACATCTGTGCTGCTTCACATTTCTCTCCTACGTGCCATCATTCTGCCTTTGGCTCTGGTCTGCAAGATTCCATTGACTTTATCACCAGATCACTGACATGTTGTTAACCATCCCCATTCTCTTAGTCAGTCTGTCCACTGAGTTTTGTTAGTGTCAAACATATTTTTAATTCCCAGGCACTCATTTTTGTCCTCTGATTGCTCCTTTTTTGCAGCAGCAGTCTGTTCTTACTTCTGTATGTGCCATTTTCCAATCTCACTAGAGTCATTTATTTTTTTAAATTGTTTTGTTTCTTGAATGATCTTTATTTCCTAAAAACACAATTATTTTACTTGTTAATCTTAATGTGACTCATGTATGTGATTTCTTTTCTTCACGTTTGTGGACCCTTGGCTGTTAGTTCATGTTTGTGAATAAAGATCTAGGCTGTTGAGTAGTGGGAGTTCCATTTGGATTTGCGTAGATCGCTTTGCCAAGAAACTTCTCCCTGGATGAGCCTCTCCTGGTGGGTCTGGTGTCATAACTGGAAAATGAGATTTCAGAGTTGTGGGGGTTGGCCGGCTGTGGAGAGCAAGTCAAAAAAGGGAGGACTTGACTTGAACAGTGAATTATTTTGATGTGTTCCTTCTTGAGAAAAGCTGTGTCGCCTCTCCTTTCTCATTAAGGTGCCTGCTGGATGTTCCAGAGTTTCCTCAAACTCTGCTTTGCTTCCCATTCATGGTCCTACACTCAAATGAGGAGGCATCTTCATGTAAGCAGGTCACTTTCTTTAGCGTGCACAGCTTGGATTTCTATGTGGGGGCCAAAAGCCTCTGTTGTCTGCTGTATATATTTGGGAGGAAGGCAGGGAAGAGAGATGGGGTCCAACTAGTCCAGCCTTCCCAGATCCAGTCTTTTAAATCAAATATATTCAGCATAGGTATATCTATATATTGAGCAGTATGATAAGAGTGCAAAAATGGCTGCAAATTTTGTCTATCCTGTATCCATGCCCCCCTGCAATGTGACTTTGGAGCTCCTCCTAGCAAGAGGTGGAGTCTGTTTCTCCATCCCCTTGAATCTGGCCTTGGCCCTGTGGCTTACTTTGTTTAATGGGACTCTAGAAAAGTGACCTGAAAGAGAGACTTGAAAACCACTTGCACACTGGGCCTGCTGTCTCTTGCTCCCCTTGTAAAGAAGATAGGTAAAAGGCCAGAAAGTTAAAACCACATTTTTTTCGCATATGCATTCTGAGCTATCAAAAGTAACAGTTCTATGAAGAAGACCAAGAGGATGACAAGAGGCATGTGGCCCATTTGCTTCTGTTGCCCTGACCAACAGCCTGCTAGACACGTAACATGTGACAAAGACGTCCCTAGATTATCTAACCAGCAGCCAACCTACAGCTGACCATGGATGCTTCACAGAGCCCAGCAGAGATGAGCTGAGTTCACGCAGATAAGAACTGCCTAGCTGATCCAAATTATGGACAAAATAAAGAGTTGTTGTTTGAGGCCACTATGTTTTGGGGTCGTTTATTGCCCAGCAAAAGCTAACTGATATAAACACCAGTTGTACTAATGTTCCAGGTACTGAAGATACTCTGATAAACAAAGTAGATAAGGCCTCTGTCCTCAGGTGAGGAGAAACAAAGAAATAAATGAATCAGACAACTTCAGAGATTCACACATGCTCTGAAGGAAAGGAAGCAGGGTGATGTGACTGGCTGGGGTTGGGATCTAATTTAGATACTGTGATCAGAGAAGAATGCTTTGAGCAGCTAAAGTTTGAGCCAAGACCTGAATGACAAGGAAGAGCCAAGCATGTGAAGGTCTAGAGATAGATTGTTCCAGACAGGAAACAGCAAGTGCAAAGGCAGTGAGCTGGGAAGACACTTCACGTGTTAAAAGGACATAAAGAAGGTCAATGAAGCTGGAGTTGGTGAGCAAAGGAGAGAGAGAGGGGAAAGATGTAAAGTCAGGAAACAGACCTTGGGGGAGGACTTGGCCCGTGATTAATTTATCAGTTACCTTCATGCTTGTACCCTGTCTCATCTCTGTCCTGTATGTTTGTGGACTAGGAGCTTGGAGCTCTCAAAGGACCCCTGTGGGAAGGGTTCCTGTTTTCTCCAGCATTTTGGTCTACATCTTTCCGTGATCTGTTTTCATCAGTCAGATCCATCTGCTTTCTGTCTTCTCGGATTTCTTCAAGATGTCCTCCAGCTGACTGCCGTTCTAGTTTTCCAGGATTACTATGGATTCATTCTTTTTAAAATACAGGGGTGTTTTTTGGGGCATTTTTAAGGACCTTGGTATATATCAGTCCCCAAATCACCATCTTTAATTGAAATTCTCATATCTCATGTTTAAATTTGGAGCTCTAAGCCCATCTTAACCTCCTATCCTCCTTTGTTATCCTATATTTTTCTCTGTTTCTTCTCTTTTCAGCTTGTCTTTACAGTGGCGGGTGAGAGCCGAGCCCTCAATGGGCTCTTTATTCACTATCCAATAAATATGTCCTGAGAAGCTTTTATCTGCAAACAAAATTGAGGCCCTTCTCTCCTACCAGTTGCCCTTTGCAGCCACTTGCCTTGCTCGGTTCCTGCTGAGTTGAATACGCTCATCCAAACACCCCATGCTGGGACATTGAGGGGACACAGGGTCAGTTCTTCCCAGTGCCTTCCATTTCACTAGACACTTCAGGTGTTTCATTTCCTAGGGAGGTTTTGATGTCTCAGAATTCATATGCCAGAAAACTGTATTTGAACACCCTGGTCTTCCATCTGTCTGTCTGCCTATGTTCTATCTTCATTGAGTTTTGGGTGCCACAAATCGTTAGGAGATGGCACATAGGATGTCATACCTGGGAGGGATGGTCCATGTTACCCTTCTGAGAACAGGAGATGCTACACCCTTGCAGACCAAGAGCGTGGCCTTCCTGGACATTTGTAAAGTTTCCAGGCAAGGAATCTTCACTTATCTTCCTAAAACAGATAAATATACTTTTGTACAGAGATTAGAGCACGTGAAAGGTGAGACTAGCAATCTTCAGGGCCCAGTGCTTACTCATAACATTTTCTTCCGCAAATCTGTTGGGTCCTTTGCAGAAACCCAAAGTACAAAACTCTCTGCCTGCCCTGCATTTGCCTTACAGGAATACCACTACACACTTCCCTCCAACCCAGAATCAGAGGCCAGAGCACCTTGAATGAAGAGGAAAGGAGGTCCATATTGTCTTCTCTACCCCAGGGCCATTGCATGTGCTGTTCCCTTGACCATTCTCCCTGCTTTTCCTCCAAGTCTCTGACTTATCCTGGCTCTTACATATCCTTCTGGACTCAGCTTATAAGCTGCTTGCTCAGAGAGGCCTTCTCTGCTTTTCTGATCTTCCCTTCCATCCCCAAGTGTAGTGGATGCTGCTGGTGCCCTGCCCAGGTCCCCTTCACTGGTGGCACACTCTTTCCTCAGTTGCTGTGAGTATTCATTGCTCAAATGGAGCTGCCTTGCCTGGGAGGTTACTCCTGGCCACAGGGGACAGTCAGTGGCCAATGATTGACTGGGGCACAAAAAGCCGGAAGCCTGGCCTCAAGGTGGACCAGAGCCTTCTGGGATACGAGGGAGAAGTTAGTCTCCAGCTGAGACCGCCCCTTTGCTTAGTTTTCTTCTCCTGTCTGCTGCTTCCCTCACACTGCACACCCTCCAGAGAGCCCTCCTCCAATGAATCCTTTTCACCAGAATCACCGTCTCAGGCCCTGCTTCTCGGAAGCCTGACCTAAGACACTGAGAAAGCTTTCTTTAAGAGGTTTGTCTGTGTATTTACATAGCGAGGACAAGTTTTCTCTCTGACCCCTGCGCCTCTAACAGTGATGGAGAGTCACATGAATGGACTCGGATGTGAATAGTCCCCCTGGAACTGGCCACACAGCAGCCCCCCGTCTGAAGCTCCTGAAGAGCTTCTCTAGGAGGTGGAAGTGAAAGAAGAAAAAGAGACACTGCACGCAAGCAGTTCACCGGGAGGCTGTGCTGTCATTTCTGAAGCAGAGCTCTTTGACCTGCTAAAAAGGGCTACTTTTTTAGAAGCTTTAGTAAAATCATTTAATCTAAAATTCAATATAAATGCCACTCAGTGTTAATTTTTAAGAACCAACTAGTCAGTCCCGTATCTGTTCTTTCCCTGAAGTGAAACAAATCTGGTTAAGGATGGGTGTTTTTGAGTTTATTTCCCACACAGTTGAAAGCTCAATGCCATGATTAAGTCTCTTCTCCCAAATGTAATCCCTTGGGAGCCACAGCAATAGCACAAACTAATGAAACAGGAGGAATTCATGTTTGAAGAGCCAGAGCCTCTGGAGACATGGACTAATGGCCTGAGCCCCACAGGGTGGTTTGGAATTGAGTTCCTATGCAAATGTTTTTAAACACCACTTACACTTCAATACTTAAAATTTAGATTATCTGAAGGTGACTCTTGAGATTTAACAATTGTGACATTTTCTTGAGGCATGAACTCAACTCACACATCCTACAAAGTTGGCAGATGGTGAGTGAACGAGGTGACCACTGAGCATCTACTTGGCACGTGTGCAGTAACTCACATGAAGGGATTTAAATCTTTCCAACTGTGAATGTTGCTAACAGAAGGGCAGAGGTGGGGGAAAGAAATGGCAGGTGTTTGAGGGTCTGCAGGACCAAAGTTCTCACAGCTGTCGCGTGATCACTATAGTCCCTCCATGTCAGCCACCACGATGGCTGCTTTACAATCTGATTTTCCAGATGCACAATTAAGGATACAGAGGCACTGGTGTGCTGTCTTAGGAAGAAGATGGAGCTTGGGTGTCTGTTAAATTGGAATTTGAAGGTGGTCAGGGTGGCCTTCCCCTCTCTGATTTTCCCAGCTTCTCGCACCCGCAGTTGAAGAAGCCATGTCCTGATAGTCTCAGGCAGACTAGTTCCGCCAATTCCTTTATTCCCAGTCCAGGTTTGCTTTTCTCTCTGCATCTTTCTTTTCTGTTTATGACACCGCCATCTTAGTTGCTGAAGTTTCCAACCTTGACCGTTGGCCCCTGTATCTTTTTCCTTCTTACGTCTTCTCCTGTCATTAACCTCAGGGCCACCTCCACCCCTTATCTTCTGGCTGTCATTCCTTGGGCTCCTCATGGGATGTGACCATCACTTCCATCCACTTGAGTCCTTCATGGGCCTGGCCTCGCCTTGGACCTTTGGGAGACTCTGAGTCTCTCCTCCTCCAAGAGCATCATTATGGGGACCCATTGGGAAAATCCTCTACTTTGGCTCTGCTCCCAGGGTCTCTTCCTACAGCAGCGCATGCTGTCTTTTCCCTATCACAGGAAGCATGTGAGATTAACTGTTTTGACTCTTTTCTCTTGTTTTAAAGAAAGCAACACCAAGATGTGTGTTTCCTCCCAGAAAGGCTAGAGATAGGCAATAAGGAAGGGGAAAATGTGTTTGCAAATCTGTAGCTTAAAGCTTCATGTATTTAAAAATCATTCCTGTTTGTCTTTTATATTCCTACAAAATGCATAGAGAGTCTTATCCATCAGTATTCCAGACAAGATCAAAGAAGCCTATGTTCTGATAGCACCATTAAAGAGGGGGGGCCCCTCTCTCCCTGCTGCCCCTGAACAAAGGCTCCCGTGAAAGCTAGGACAGTTGCTCTGACACCTGCCCCATCACCAGATCAACCTCAGGAGCTCTGGGCCCAGGGGTGTCCTGACTGGAGCCAGAACACAGGAATAGGGGAGGTTCTAAGACCTGAATAGTACTTGGCATTGGATATGATAGACACTGCAGGGACTGAAAAACCCATTAGTCAGTTTTATTCTTTTACTATCTCATAGTTTGTATTTCATTTCCATCAAATGGCATGAAAGCATGTTATTGGCCAGCGAGGTGATGAAACCTTGATGTTCACCTACCCTAAACCTAGTGTGAATTCTGAAAACCTCCCCACTGATCACAGTGACTTCTCCTTCCACGTCTTCATCTCTGTTTTCCCCTGGAACCTGTTGTCTGTCTAGCTCAGGATCTCCGTGCTCACACCTCTCTGGTCTTGCTTGTTTCAGCCCAAGGTTAGCCACTTTGCTGGTTCTCGTGAGCATCCCTGATGCCCTTGCCTCCGTGAACTTCCATGACCCCTGCCTTCCCATCCTCAGCCATGCCACTCATGACCCCCTTCAATATCTAGAATGTCAGGCCGCACCGAATAAAATCACAAGAGTTATTTGCTCTTTATCTAGTTGGCCCTTTGATGGTTCTAATGTCCTCAATCCTTCACTGGTTGACTACATAACATAGTCTTAAAGTACTCCAAACCTGTTCCACTCTGATCAAGGTGTGTATTCCATCCCCACTGCCAAACTCGGCAAAATCATATTTTGTGGGGACCAAGTCCCTCCAGTGTGAATTTCCTCAAAATCTCTCTTATCTACATCAAATTCATTTTTGTATTTGCCTCTCTTGTGTTTTTCTTCTTTCTCCAATAAAGAAATTTCCCTTGGTATTATCTAATCAAGTTGAAAATGTACATGGTCCCTGACTCAGTATTTTTTTCTGTCTCTTCATCTCCCTGCTTATTTTCCTGTTAACTTATTCTACTTATTTTTTTTAGAAGGTCTCTTTAGTTATTAGGAGGATGAGGCTGTAGAGAGAGCCATGCTAATTATGTGTGTCCCTTTCCTCCAGAATCTCAGCCTCCTCCAAAATAGACACAGCGGTCAGACACTGTCGTCGTGGAGCTCAGAGGTCAGTGGGGAAGATGGAGTATGAATAAAGTGTTACAATGCAACGTAAGTGCTATAACGGATGTCCACTCCAGGTACGGGTGTGGCACAGAGCAGCGGATGAACTCAGTGGGGGTGGAGGCAGGAAAGTGTTACAGTCAAGGAACAGCTGAGCTGGATCTTAAAGCATTATTAGTTCAGTAGACAAGGTGGGGAGGAAGCCATTGAATATTTGTTAGATTAGTAAACGAAGGGCACATCCCACAGAGAAAACAATGGATGCCAAAAGAGTGATGAAGTGACACAGCTCTGTCTCTTGAGGAAAAGTGGAGGCTCAGTCTAGCTAAATCAGGTGGGAGGAAGAGAGAGCTGGCAAATGGGCCTGAGAGCACAAAAACTAAAATAAAGAGTATACCTAAGAAAATTATATGAAAGAAATAATACTGATAAAAGCTGAAAATATTGGTTCAAGAAATCATAAAAACAGTAGCATTAACAATTAATTCCAGAGTTGTTTCTTCAAAAGAAACAAAGAGCAAGAAAGGAGAGCCAGCAAGAGACCAGAAAGGCAAGAAGAAGGGGTGGAGGGAGGATAGAAAGAGGTCTTGTAAGTTTAATCATGAGAAAAGGAAAACACGTACAAAGTAAATGTATTGAAGGTGTATTTATAGAGGGCTCGATGCTTCCCAGGTCCAGGGCAAGGTGTTAGGGACAAACAGCTGTATAGACAGACACGTTGTCTGCCTTTGAGGAGCCGAATTTTAGTGAAGAAAGTGCTTCTTTAAACACATAACTACACAGACAAAATAGAACCCACTAAGTGAGAGATGTGAAGGCAAAGTAAAGAATACAGCGAGAGGTTGTAGCAAGGTCAGAAATTAACTTGGGGCTGGGTGCTGGATCGTGAAAGGCTATCTGAAGATGTGGCATTTCAGCCAGCATCTGGGAGGGGAGGATGAGTTAACTAGACAAAGAGTGACTGGAGAAGCAATCCACGGAGAAAACCAGCCCGTGTGAAGGTCTTGAGGTAGGAAAGTCCAAGTCACTGGAAGAAGGTGAGTGGGGCTGCAGTGAACAGAGGAAGCAGAGAGTTTCCAAGACTTGCAGGGAGGGTGCCAACAGTGTCAGTTTGGCCAGGACTAGGGGGAGGGTCCTGGCATGTGAGACTTTCAGATTTAACACTGGGACAGTCCCAGCCAAACCTGGATGAATTGGTCACCCTATTTACAGGCCTCATTCAAGATTTTGGACCTTAGCAGCAGAACAATGTGGCAGCCATAATCAAGGCAGCCATAGTGAGGATGGAGAGAAATGGACGGATTCAAGAAATATTTAGATGTAAACTGACAGAACTTGAGGACAAAATGATAGCCAGGGAAGGGGTTAGGGCAGGGGGAATAATCAGGAATGAACCGCAGATTTTTCTGGCTTTGGAAACCAGAGGGATGTGCATTAAAAAGGAATGAATACAGAAAGAGACGACGCTAAAGTTGGTCTTTGACATCAGCTGTCAAGTGAGAGCTCGAGGTGTGATCACATTTGAGCACACAGGAATAAATTTTGGTACTCTCCATCTCTCCCACCCCTCAGATTGAAATAGAAAGTGGGCCTGGTAGAAACCCAAATGTGCTCCAGACAGAATTTGGAATTCAGTTTGAACCTGTAAAGAAGTGGAGTGTTCCTCATCCTGATAAGAGGACAAGACAACGTAAGAAGTAAAAGGAAAACAGGCGGCCTTTGTTACAGACCGCATTCAGCCTGCATTCAGATGGCATGTCAAGAACTGTATTACTCTTGTCCCCCAACCCAACTCTTAGACTGCCATAATTAACCCAGAGGAAGTTGTAACTGAAACTCAGCCTCCTCATCTGGTTGGTTTTACCATCAGATAGCCACCCATCTGTTCACCAGGATGACAAGTTTACACACACACCAGAATCAGATTTTTTTTTCTTTTCTTTCTTTTTGGTGAGGAAGACTAGCTCTGAGCTAACACCTGTTGCCAGTCTTCCTCTTTTTTGCTTGAGGAACACTGATGTTGAGCAAACATCTATGGGAGTCCTCCTCCATTTTTTGTAAGTGGGACGCCGCCACAGTATGGCTTGGTGAGCAATGTGTAGGTTTGCTCCTGGGATCTGAACCTGTGAACCCCAGGCTGCTGAAGGAGAGTGCACAAACTTAACCACTATGCCACTAGGCTGGCCCCCAGAATCAGATTTTATTCCTCTTTTTTCCCTGAATTGACTGTCTTGGGAAGAGAAGAGTAGCCAGGTAAGGGGACAAGTGTGGGGAAGTTTTCTTCCCTACAAAAAGACTCTAATAAATCAGACCGTTTCTTATCCAAGTTATAGTATTTCTTGGCCCTTTATTCTTTCCAAATATGCTTTTTTGTCTAAAATTGAAGCATAATAATAATCATAATAAAATTCTCTAGAGTGTCAGGCTCCAAGTTAAAGGTAAGCTGTGATTCTGTATATAGAAGAGCTTCATAAAGAGAATCAGAACTCTGATCCCAAGTGCCTCGCAGTGTGAGTAAAAAGGTACCAAATTAAAAAGACTGTTGCCAAGTTTCCTTTCTTACTGCGTTTTGAGATTCAGAACTATAACGGCATGGCGCTCAGACTCTGTCAGTATGCATTGGACTCTGGTGGCTAATGTGCAAAGTCCATAATTACCCGGCCCTTCTGGATGTCCCAGCAGGAACCAAGTGGTGAGGACCTGCAGGCATCTCTGAGCCTCCTGAGGTTGAGGGCCGGTGGGTGGAAACCCCATTCTGGGCCAAGGGAAGTGGCAAGATGATCATTCTTGCTGTGAGCTGGTTTGAATACAGATGTGAAGTGAAGAGGTGATAGTGCTGTGACGCTGTCTGCTGTCCAGGCTTGTGGCCCCAGTCCAGCCTGTAGCCTGTCGTTGTGAATACATCCGATGGGCGGCTGTGGCAGTGACTCCTCCTTCCACAGCGGTCTCCTGGCCTGTCGAGGGTGTGTCCACAGCTGAACAGAAATCCCACCAGTTTTCTACTTTGCCCTGGAACAAAGGTTGACCCAGAGCCTCTGAGCTAATTCTGGCCACTGCTTGTTCTGTCAGTAAAGTTTGACTGGAGCACACCCGCGCCCGCCCGTTTATGGACTGTCTGTGAGGGCTTTTGAGCTATGATGGCGGAATTGAGTGGTTGTAGCAGGGGCCTGCAAAGCCTAAAATGTTTATCATCTGACCCTTTACAGAAATGTTGCCAACACCATTCTACGTGAATGAAGGTGCCTGGAGTGCTTGCACCCAGAGAAGGTTGTGACATCATTGTCATCACCCAGACGTGGTAGCAGACACCTGCACTCGCACTCAGATGAATCTGGGGCTGGCCTGGGACCTCGATGCAGACATCTGGTTGCAGCTGAAAGACATCATCCCTCACATTAAATTAAGGATGTTAACGTGAAATTGACTGGTCTTGTAGTTTTGTTTTATTTAATTTTTTTTTTAAGATTGGCGCCTGAGCTAACAACTGTTGCCAATCTTTTTTTTCCTGCTTTTTCTCCCCAAACCCCCCCAGTACATAGTTGCATATTTTAGTTGTGGGTCCTTCTAGCTGTGGCATGTGGGATGCCGCCCCGCATGGCCTGACGAGCGGTGCCTTGTCCATGCCCAGGATCCAAACCAGCGCAACCCCGGGCTGCTGTGGATCTGTTCATTCAGATCTCAAGTGCCTGCTAGGGAAACTGAGGCAGAAGACACTTTATGTGGATTGGGCCGATGTGGTGAAAGTAGCAGCAGTCTGTCTTATGAGCCTGTGAACGCCCAGGCTCAGGGTGGGTTATCCAGACACCAAGTCTCAGCCCAGCTCGTTGGCTCAGGATGGGCGCACAGGTAAGCCCGCAGCTGGGAGGTGTTGGGCTGCCGGAGGAAGCAAGCTGTGGAGGCTCCATCCCACACACACTAGCCTTTTCCCTTGGTCTCTCTCACCTGCAAAACATCAGCCACCCATAAGTCTTGGTTGAACTTTCTCCACATAATTATGGAGCTCACGGTGGGATTTTGATCCTGGTGAAATCCACGCAGAATTCCACTCTCTCCTGAAATGGCTGGTAATTCATCGAGCGTTTGGGTCTAGAGTGGGGCCTGAAAGTTTGTATTTCTAGCAAGTTCCCCACTGATGTTAGTGCTGCTGGTCCAGGGATCACGCTTGGGGAAACTCTGGGTATAGGAACAACTTGTGTGTAAAACAGAGGTATGGACCTTAAAGCATGATCTCCATCTCTATTTCATCTAGATCAGAACCCTGAAGAGATGCTATCAATCCATTTTACAGATGAATAGAGTGAAGTACAAAGAGATAAAGTAGGTGGGCTCAAGAAAAAATGCTTGGGACCAGTCATCCGGCTGGGGAGGGACCGGGGAGGGGAGGGCATGAACCAGGAGCTGCAGAGTCAGGGCCAGCAGAGGCCCTGCAGACACCCTTAGTGAACGAAGTCATTCTGCAGCAGCTTGGAGCACGTCCATTCTGTCTCCAGTTGTCACCACGTGAGAACGGACGCCCAGTATTGCTAGATCTTCCAGTTTTTCAAGAGAAGTCAGAAATCCCAATTTGAAAGTGTAAATTAATTTTAAATTTTAAAAAATACTGTGCAAGCCAGGTGGTATACATCTGCCAGCTAACTTTGGCCCAGGGGCTGCACGTCTGCACCCTACATGTTAATGCTTTTCGATCCTTGCTGTGCAACTAGATTTCCTAGAGCCCTTTTTAAAACAACGGATGCTGATGTAACAGGTCTGGGACAGCTCAGGATTTTTAATTTCTAATGAGTTCCTGGATGATGCCCGGGCTCCTGCTCCAGGGACTGCGCACTGAGTAGCAAAGCTCTGGAACAGAGCTGCTCAGTGTGTGGTCCGTGGACAGGCAGCAGCAGCAGCGTCACCTGGGGCTCGTTA
Organism: Equus asinus; assembly: GCF_041296235.1. Lineage (NCBI taxonomy): Eukaryota > Metazoa > Chordata > Mammalia > Perissodactyla > Equidae > Equus > Equus asinus. The sequence goes on from NC_091803.1 coordinate 30,814,963, forward strand.
ACAATGCCTCCTCTCAGGCCCAGCCCTAGAAACACTGAATCCACATTCTGGGGCTGGGGCTTCAGAAGCTGTGTTGTAATGCATCCCGTGGGTGATTCTTATGCACAAGGGACTGGGAGAGGCGCTGCCTGGGTCAGCAGGGCTCCACCTTGGTGGGCACTGGAATCACTTGAGGAGTCTTCAAAACACTGAGGCCTGGAGACTCTTTTAATTGGTCTAAATGAGGCTGAGCTCCGGAGTTTTTCAATCTTCTTGGCCGGTTCTAATATGCAGTGAAGGTTGAAGCCCGTTGCCCTAGAAGTACATGTCAGGTTCTTCCATGTAATTTGTCCAAATTGGAGAAATAGGAATGTGATTTTTGAAAAAAAATAGGTGCTTTCAGCTAATGCCTGGGAGTGGGGGTTGCATATGCCTGAAGCCACCGTGCCTGCACAGCAGCCCACGTGCCCAGGAGGAAATGCCGAGAGGCGATGGGGGCAGGAGCCCTAACTCTTTCACGGGTCCCAGGAAGCCACGACCATTGGTTTCCCTGGCACTTCACAATTCTTCCCACAGCCAAGACCCTGTCGGGAAATGAAGCCAACACCACACTTGGCCACTTGGAGGATGATAACCGGCCAATGCCTGCAGCGGCCAATGGCCTAAGTAACCCATCCACAAAAAGCCCATCTGGCCAGGCAAAGAGGCCTGGCTTTAGTGCTCTGCCTGGATGCACACTTATGAAGCAGGCCAGTCTGTTTTCTGGTTTTATAAGTTAATTGATGACCAGTTAAATGTCCAAAATAGCAATATGAATCACAGCAGACAATGACCATCTGACTTCCCCTCCTGTGAGTGATGTTTGAACTCTCTGGTCTGGACTGTGGTCTCTAAAGACCAGTTGAGCAAGAAAACGGGACTAGTCCAGGGCTTCAGAACACAGAGAAGAGAACTGACATCAGAGTCCCAGAGGATGGTGGACTTGTTTCCAGTGGCAGAGTGCAGAGCGAAGGAACAGAGCAATAGAATCGTCAGGTCCACCAAGCATACAAGGAGAAGGAAGGGGAACTAAAGTAGATAATCAGCAACATGGAGAAAGCCAAACAAAGCTGGTGCGTCCTGGAGGCAGAATTTGGAGAGCATCCCAGAGGACCATAGGATGCAGGTGGATGCAGACGTTTATGGGATGCTTGTGGCTGAGGAGGTGGACTGGAAAGGAGATACCAAGAGCAATAAGCCTGTCTGGACAACATCTCCCATTACGTCCTTCCACACTGGCCAGTTGGTCAACAAATATTCATTGAGCCCTGGCTATGGGCCAGCAATGGGTGGCGTTGGACTGAGCTGCTCCGGTTTCATTGATGACTAGTTTTAACGTGAACAAGCGTGTTCTGAAGGTTCATTCAGACATTTTGCAAATATTTATTCAGTACTTTTGTATTCCGAGTACTGTGTGTAACACTAGGGATACCACAGCAGAGGAAGCATCCTGGACAGCTGCTTCCCTCTTGGAGATTACAGGCTAGCGGTGGAGGCAGATCATAGACAAGCAAGAGAACGACACCGATAAAGATACTTCACTGCTGTGGAGACAAGCGATAGGTACTAACAAGAAAACTTTTCTTAAAGAAAACTTTTCCTTTAGGTGTGTGGAGACATTTCCCAGAAGAAGTGACATCTGAGTTGCTATCTGAAGGGCGAAGAGGGGTTAAGTTAGCCAAAGCCGTTCTGAGCCCCTGGCAGAGGGCACAGAGTGTGCAAAGTCCTGGAGGCAGGAAGGGTCCTGACGTTTTCAAGAAATGGAAAGGAGGCTGGTACGGCTGGAACCTAGCGAACAAGGAGAAGGAACCAGCTCTTGCCAAGCCTAGTGTGCAATGCAAGGGACTTGGAGTTTTATCCGAGAGGAAGGAGATGCCATTTAAAGCTTTAAGGAATCAGGGTCACCTGATGAGTGAGGCTGGACACATTCTTCAGGTTGTCAGTGATGATGTCCCAGTCACCCCTGATAAATGGAGTTTTGCCTGAACTCTAATTCCCACCAGATCAGGAGTTCTCAAGATTTCCAGGTGATGGAAGCTGTCATTTCCCAGCAGCGACCCTAGCTGGCAACTAAATTCATATTTCTTAGATATGATCCCAAATGTTTGTAGGGCCTGTGTACCTTCTGATCTTCCTGCCCAAGAGATACAGCTCAGGTGACACTGCTGGGTTCACCTGAGCTCTTAGTTTGACTGCGGCATAGTCAGCTACTGTGTGCAGACGGGATCAGAGGCTCCAGAGCAAATGCATGGCAGTGTGCTCTCTGTATTTGTACATTACAGTGGTTGAAGTGACCCAGGATCTTCTTAGTGTGCTCTCTTTAGTGGTCATATAGGATCCATCTTCTCACTACAATCTCACTATATACTGTCATGCATCACTTAATGACAGGGACACATTCTGAGAAATGCGTCTTTAGGTGATTTCGTCGTTATGTGAACATCATAGAGTGCACTTACACAAACCTAGATGGTATAGCCTACTACACACCTAGGCTATATGGTACTAATCTTAGGGGAACACCGCAGTGTATGCGGTCCATCGCTTTTCTGCGTTTTGGGGGAAGGCTCTCATATTGACCTCAAGTGTGTGTTTTGGAGGCTAGAGGACAACATACACAGAGACGTGGGACGTACACGTCCATAAACAGCATATATCTAGAGACCAGTTCCCAGCATAGGGACTGTAGCTAAGCATCTCTGATAACGAGTAGGCTTCTTGAGCTCCCAACCATGTAAATGGATTTTCTTTGATCCTGGGGTTCTTGTCCATGGGCTTGAGGATGTCTAGGAAGTCCATGAAATGATATGCCAATTTCTTAGTGTAGATGATTGTTTCTGGGGAGAGGGTTGTCAGAGCTCCATCTAAATCAGTGGGAAACAAGGTTTCTATTCCTAAAGACGGCTCTAAGATTCAAAGACTCCAAAGAAGCCCACTGCCGTGTGACCTGCTGACCACCTCTTTAGAAGTTATCTGAACATATTGCCACATATGCTCCATTTAAACTCCTCTCACCATTTCTCAAATTTCTCTTCCAATTCTTTCCTCATCTGAGTCCACTGCACTGTTTTCTCCATAGAGTTGGATGGCTAGAAATTCAGTATTCTGCCTTTAAGATCACCTGTCAATCTTATGACTGACACAGGATAAGTTTCAAATATCAGACATACTAAAAGGGATGTGGCCCCAAAAAGAGGAAAAATGCCTGTAGATTTGCACAGGGAACCATTCAGATGAGACATTTGCATTTCAGTAGGACTTACACATTCCTTATCACATTTCTGGAATGCCCAATAGGGGGGCAATCACATGCCCTTTATACAATATTGCTACAAACAAATATATGCTACACATTTGTTTGGAGAGTCTAACCAATTAAGGAAGGAATGAGAAACAAGTCACTGAAATAAATAATAGGAAAAGAAGAAATAAAAACATAGCACAGAGAGCATACATAGAAATTCAAAGAAGTAACAGAATTATCAATATGAGTTAAATACCTTATAAAGTAAATAAATATATACAAACATTAATATCACTCATGTTCACCAACTAAACTAATTAGGTACTATTCTCAACAACAACAAAACTTAGGAAGCACATAAAAGCTTTGTGTCTATAAAGAGAGGTCTCATGTTGTAAAGATGTCTATTCTCCCCAAGGTTTAGTTCACAGATTTACTAAATCATAAATGCCTGAGTTTTAGTTATTTTTGTATCCTCAGGACCTAGCCCCTAGCACAAACCCAATAAATATTTGGATGAATGAGCTCCATACCAACCAAAATTATGAATGAATTTTTCTAAGAGCTAGAAAACAATGATACCTAAATTCATTTTGATGTGAAAATAGGAGAGAATAACTGAAAAAGAAAAGCTGAAGGACAGCAGCTCTCCCAGATTTAAACCACTTTACAGATCCGCAGATACTCACACAGGGTGGTCTTGAAACTCACACACACACACACACACACACACACACACACACAAGGTCATGTCATTGGAAGAGGAAGCCAGCGAAAGGTAGATATAGGAACTATAAGTTTAAAAACAGAAGCATTTTAAAACAATGGAAGAATGAAGAACCACTGTTACCTTTTCCGTAAATAACATCCAACCATAACCCGAATCTCCTCGTCTCTTTCTTTCTTCTTTGTCCCCAGCACTATGTATGGTGTTAAATACTTTTTCCAATGAGTCTCCAATGCCATTGTCTTCACTCTGGCTGTCGTCCTCTCTCTCTTACCCTGTTGCACTAGCTTCCTCACTGGTCTCCTTTCACCTTTTCCTCTTTCCCTTCCTCCACAATCCTCACTCCACCTTCCCCCAGACTTGTCTTCCTAAAGCACCAGTTTTCTCAGCTTTCTGCATAGAAGGGCTCCCCAAATTCTACTGCAGTGGTCCTCCAGCTGTGATCCCCCCAAACTGCCACAGAAGCTTTCTAATGATGGTCTTCCCCATATGAGAACAAAGCCAATCAATACTGCCTGTCTCCAAAAGTTGGTCTTCACAGTCATGGGTGGTCATATATTTATGTCCTGCCTTCTTGTGGTGGTTTGGGGAGTATTATGAATCCTAGCGTGTCCAAAAATGCAAAAGCAGTCAGAGTACTGAAAAGATTGTAAGAGGACATGAACAAGTATAATGAACATTAAAGAACTTATAGGGGCCAGCCCAGTGGCACAGCAGTTAAGTGCGCACATTCCGCTTCTCAGCGACCAGGGGTTTGCCGGTTCGAATCCCGGGTGCGCATATGGTGCTGCTTGGCAAAAGCCATGCTGTGGTAGGCGTCCCACATATAAAGTAGAGGAAGATGGGCATGGATGTTAGCTCAGGGCCAGTCTTCCTCAGCAAAAAAGAGGAGGATTGGCAGTAGTTAGCTCAGGGTTAATCTTCCTCAAAAAAAAATAAAAATAAAAAAATAGAAGAACTTATAAGTAACCACGTGGGAAATGATGCCTCAAGAGATTTTCAACATCCTACAACAAAACTGTCTATTTTGGGGAAAGATGGCCCTCAGTTTACACTAAGCAAAGCAAGTTGAGTATGCTGCTTTTAAAGCTTTTTAAAGCTTTGAAGAACCAACCTACTCCTTCTATCAGATGGAAAGGCATCCAGGGGCTTCTGAATTAAATACCACAGTCACTCTGGACTTGAGAACATGTGAATCTATACACAGCCATTCACTACCTACTTAATTTAAAAGTAAAAGCTGGGTAAAGTTTTTCTACTGCTAAGAATCAAATGTTGTCTTTTTCCAATCCATAGACAAAAAAATGTTAAGTTAAAGGATAAAACTGCCAGTGTGTTAGGTCTCCCCTAAGAATTTTTCTTCCCTTTTGGAATTCTCTATCGCCCCGCATCTCTACCTGCCTGTTAGCAAGATTTCTCAAGTGTCACATGTCACAGAAGCCTTCCCTGAGCCCCAAGCACATCTCAGAGACCCCGTGCCTGTGCCCAGCTCCCTCTATGCTAGCCCTCACCAGATCTAGCAGAGTAGAACACTTTGATGAATTTCCTCAAGGAACAGCTGGGCAAGGGTTCAAGCGGCCACTCCAGCCCGTGCATCTGCGAGTATCCAATGACCACGTGAAATCCAAGCTGGTTGATTTACAAATGTTCACACTGACAGTAGACAGGTAGCTGGTAGGTGCTTAGGAGAATTTCTGTCCAGTTCTGAACATGTGTTTATTTAAATACTTGTATTCATTTGAGCACCTGTTTACTAGTCTATGATTTGTGACTAAAACTCTTTAGGAGGCACAAATTTGGCTAAGCCACGTGGAAGAACCCTGAGAAACTATAGAAGAAATGCTAATGAAACATGAAAGGAGAGATCAAGTTGACCGCTGGACCAAAAGCCTCTCTAAGAAAGACCCCTAAAAAGAAGAACTGTGGGCAAGAAGAGGAAGAGAGAAACATCTTAGGACTAATCAAAAGGAAGGAGCCTAGGCACATAATCAAGAAGCTGTAATTAACGTGAAATATGAAGACCTGTTCCCATGTCTGGCCACGTGGAGGCCTGAGATGAACTGAATATTCTTTTCATAACTTTTGCTACAAATAGGCTCTACCTATTCAAAAGCAGATTCTTGTATAAATCACAGGGTCACATTTTCAACAGAACCTCTTTTATCTTTTGAAACTTGTATCAAACCCGCACCTAGTCATGAATAGGTGCTCTCTCAACATTCCAGCAGTGTGCTCATTAAGCAATGTATCTGAGAACAAGAATGTTACCTTGTTTATATGAAAAGACAGGAATAAATCAAGATAAGGCGTTACTATTTCCTTACTAACACCTAAGATCTGCTAGAATCGGTACAACTGGCTATATTCAAATTATCTGTTGGTATGTCTGTCTCGCCACTCAAGTTCCTAGGAATTGGTTGTATTTTTAAGCCCAGTCCCTGGCATTTGACAAGTTCTCAAGAGATATCTGTTGAACTGAATTGGTAATTGAACAATGAAATTGACAACTGAACATTAATTCCATGGCAATTAAATGAATAAATGAAACACACAGAAAACTCACGTAAGGAAATACAAATACCAGGACATGTTCACTTCAACCTTAGTGGAAAAAATTAAAATAGGCAGCAAGTTTGATAAAAGACAATGTCCAGTGCTACTGAGGTGATGGTGAAACAGGACATCCCTCGTGTCGTGCACAATGACGTCCACTGCAGTGCAGCGTGACTGCCGCGCTGCACACTAAACGACAGCACTATCGTTTCAGAAGGCAATTTGGCAATCCCATGACCACATAAATATTAACTCCCTACAGATGTAGTGATCCTAAGCTCCAGAGAATTCCTCATAAAAATATAATAATAAAGGATGGCTATAATCATTGAAACGATGACTGGCCATGTCAAACCAAAGTGGAGGCCTCGAAAGAGATAAAACCAGCTCAAAGCCCCTTGGAAGACAATTGTGAGTGCAGGTGAACAGAAATGAAAGCTTGAACTAAGGTAACTGGAAGAATGGCCATTGAGAGGCAGAGACCAAGTCGAAAGATACTAAGCAGGCAGAGTTGCCAGATCCTGGTGAGAGCCCGGATATAAAGAACACAGAGGAGAGAGAGGGGGCCTGACAGGTGACCCAGGAGGTGTGGTGACATTCAGTGCACTAGTGGGCACTGGGGCACACAATGCACTAGGGCAAGTGTCGGCAACTCTTTCTGTAAAGGGCCAGACAGTACATAGCATAGGCTCTGTGGGCCACATGGTCCCCGTGACAACTACTCAGTTGTGTGGCTGCAGTGCTGGGCAGGGCACCAATAAACCTTTTTCATAGAACAGGCAACCAGCCAAAGGTGGCCGACATATAGACTGAGAATACAGGGAAAGGAGGCCCATTTCAGGATGAAGTTCAGGAGTTGAATGATAGCAGGACATTTAAGGGAGACGTCCAAGGCAGAGATCAATGTAAGGATGAAGAAGTGCCAGGGCTGGAGGCATGAAACTGGGAGCCATCAGCCACGAGGCGGTGTTAAGGGGCTGACATCAGCTAGGGGTGTGGTCTGAGAAGAGAGGAGACCAAGGACACTTCCCTGTCCCAATACAAGGGTGGATACGCAATATCACTTCCCATCACACGGGCCCTGGAAAGGCAGGGACGTTATTGTCTAACCTCTCTCAACTCAAACTTTGTACAAAAAGGCTCCTTTTTAACTTGGGGCTTTCATTCCCTTTTCCGAGATAAGTAACTTGAAAGTTTCAGATTCACAAGTGAAAAAGAAAACTTCCCACTGGCTAGAAAATAAGGCAATTCTAAAGCAAAGTGTCTATCGACTTTTTCATGTTTTCTTTTTACTGTGAAGTCTTTTACACTCAAAAACTTATAACCTATATGTAAAGTACGATGAGTCAAGATAAAACACACGTCCCGTCCCCATCTCAAGAAGCAGCTCATTACCTAAACATGACCGTCCAGGCTTTCACACCGGGAGAATTAGTCTCCAGAGCAGAGGTCAAAGCAGGCAGCCCAAGGCCAGAGAAAGCTTGCAGATATGTTTTCTTTGGCCTCCACAGGGGATTTTTCTTTTTAGTTGACAACATTTAAATGTCAAGAAACTTTAAGTAGAAATCAGCATTCTGGGGGATCAGTGAACATGGGAAGATGTGGCTACATTGTGTGAACATTCCCCACGGCAACAAGTGGCTGGAGCTGAGGGCAGCCAGCTCCTGCAGATGGACACGGACCCACTAGCTCATCACAGTCCTCACACTCACTACTGTCTTCTAACCAACCGCCCACTTCACTTCTTAATTTTACCTGCCCTGGCACTGGAGTCTGTGGCCCCTGCTTACAGAATATAATTGTGGCTTCCAACTTCCTGGAGTATGGGAAACAGCATTAAAAGTCTAAAAAGTTCACAGGCTCTGTCTATTGGAACATTACTGAAAGTAAGACGGGTCCATATCCCTTATCTAGCATTTTGAAATCTAAAGGACAAGTTCTTTTTATACCTCACTAGGCAGCGAAACCGGACCTGAAGTAACATGAAGCTATTTGTCATCTTTACGTATTCTATTCAGTGTGAAATACATTCATATATTTTGCTACAGAAATGCTAACATGTTTGATTAAGGGCTGCTGCCCCAGACCCTGCTGGAGACATTATATAAAAACAGCATATACACATTATTACTTTTCCAAAATCTGAAAAATTCTGAATTCTGAAACTCATCTGACCCCAGAGATTTTAGATAAGGGACCGTGGGCCTGTTGTACTTTTAATATCTATGTTGGAGAAAATACACACACACAAACACACAAGGCAGACAGAAGTGCAATAATATTTTTAAATGAATTTTCAGTGGATTAATTACTGTGGCATCTACCAATATGTGAGAAACATAAATAGAATGATGTATTCAAATCATCTGCAGTCTGACAGGAATGTGAGGTGCACATACTGATTCTAGGGCCCTGTGCCCGAATGTCCAGTCCCTGAAGGGTCTGCCATGCCCACAGTGGGAACGGCAGCCACAAAGGGAATTCCAGGTTAGAGACACATGCTGCCTTCACATATAAGAATGATGCTGTATGACCACATCCTTTTAGGATTCATTTATTTCTCAGTAAACGTGGGTTGTCACTTACCTATACATACCCTGTTTGGTATTCTAGGACTTCACAATATGTCAAGTACATAAAAGGCCCGGGAAGATCGGATCAGAAGGAGCTGCAAAGATCCCAGATTTCTTTCCACTCCAGAACACACTGCTAACCCATATTAAGCGTCAGCTCAATGAAATCCAGCTGCAAGTGCTCAAAGGGTCCAGGGGGAGGAGATGTGAGGCCTCTAGGGATAGAGTTTTGCTTAATGCACTATGGTGGGGAAAAGAATGCAAAAACCCAAAAGTGGGGTCTGCCAGGGAGCCAGAACCAAGCAGCTGTTTGGGGTTTCCCATAGCCCTGGCTGTTTGTTTATGTACAGCCACTATTTACACACTTTAATTCCTCTGATTCAGGACCAGACAGTTGCCGTGTTACAAGAACACGTCAGGATAATGAAAGTCTGGCAATGAGGGGCTATTCTTTGCAGAGACAGAGTGGACTTCATCCACACATGCCAGTCTCTACAGATTCTGATGTTGCTGCCTTTGCACGAAAGTCAGCTAAGGCATTTTCCTGACGCTCAGACTCAGTCCTCGCAGGGTGGCCTCAATTTTGATGACAGAGACCCAGTTAAGTCTGATGAGTTTCCTTTCTATGAACCATTGTCAGAGTAACTATAACTGAGAAAGGACTTAAAAAGGCTTCATTATACCGCAGTTGAGAAAGGAATTTGGCCATTTCTGTGACATACAACATTTTAAGATAATAATTAGAGTTATGACTGATAACATTATATCAGGACACATCAGATTTGTAGGAATTTCACATAATTTCTAGAATATTTACATACCTATGCAAATACAACATAAAGAAGTCTAAATATTATTTCTCATTTGAAAATGCCGCCCATGTAATTTAACTTATTGAAAAAGCCTAATTAGTATCATATCCCTCTTTTTATAAGGAGAGAGAACAAGTCCTTAAGATGTTCCAGGGATCCTCTGAAAAATCCCAAAGTTAACTAGAGGTCGAGAAAGACTTCATTTAGAATTTGATTTTCAGAAGTTCATCAAAAAATATCAAAACAGTTTTAAAACCCTTGGTCAAATAGGATCATAGGTCACTGTGAGCTAATACTCAGCTATGCCTTTGACCATGGTGACAAAGACTTTCAGACAAATAGAGAAAGTTAAATGGCCGTAAGAAAACCCTTAGCTCTTGCAATCAAAGACCTGATAAAAACAACACAGGAATGATTTTGAAAACATAAAATCCCTGCCTTTTAGGCAGACTATCAAATGTAAAGAGAAGCCTTTCATAGTCTCTTCATCAAGAGCAGACTAGAAGCCCAAGAAAACCTCATCCTTATAACAGTGAGAAAGCCACGTTTCTAATTTTGCACCAGCTTACTTTTGGTCTTAGAAACACTGACTTAATTAAATTCCTTCAATCTTTGCCAGCTTGACTAGGTGGAAAACTTCTTTTCCCGGGGTTCCTTTTCCACAAACCTTCAGTGACTTTTACTCATATTCAGAGTTTGTTCTTTCCTCTTTCCCACAACCACTTTGACTTTGGGACCAATTTACTTTCTTAAAACATCTCCATTCCTTATAGCTTCTTTTACTGAAAACATACATTTCCTTATAGTATAAATTTTTCAGTGTAGCACAAGACATGTTTACTAATAGACCCAAACATCTTTTAGGTTTTTTGTTTTTAATCAGAAGCTGAAAGTAGATAAACCTAAGTTTAGTAATTAATGTTTTACTATTTTATCTTATCTGGAAATGATCAAGATACTCAATAAATTTCTAGCATTTAACTTAATTTAGTAAAACTCTAAGGTTTCAAGTTACCAAGAGGTTTTGAAGTTTAAGTACTTATACCATAACACATAATTATTATTAAAAAGTTCAGCTAAAAACTTTTATCTTACTTACATCATTTGCTTTACTTGTTCCTAATAATTTTGTTTACATTACCTACAAAAACTTCATGAGACATTAGACAAAGGCAGCCATCAATTTTCTGCTGACAAATTTTGTAGCAGAGATAATGTAAACTTGTTTGATTTTTTAGTAAAGCTAGGTAGAACAAAAGTTTTCTATTTTATGCTGGTAACTCTCAGGACATGCCTATTTTAATTAACCCAACAAACTTAGACAAGCTTTTATTTACCAAAGATTATTTTATATCACGTTAACTTTACAAACATTTAGTTTAGTTTCTATTATATTTAGAAATAGTTTATATAAGCAGTTACTTTAAGTTGATTAAATAAAACTCTTCAGAAATTAATTCTGAAAATACCATCCAGAGGTAGAGAAATACCCTGTCTACAACGTACACCCATACATACACAGAGACAGACACAAACACAGATCTTCCAGCTTTTATTTTAAAATTGCAGCCACGAGTCACAGACAATGGAAAACTCACTAGTTTATAAATAGTTGTGTCCACAGCAGATGACATTTTAAGGTTGCCTGCTTAAAAGCTTGTTTTTGGTCAATATTTGTAGAGAAGGCATTTAAGATTTATATTTACCCTAGACAAGTAACCCTAAGGAATTAGATCTGGGGCAAGAGAGCCTCTGTAGCAACTTCTAATTTAAGGTGGAACATTTCTCCCTATTTTTTTCCTTAACCTCAGGCTTCACCGATTGAGCTAGGCAGGCTTAGTTTCAGGCAATCGGGCTGCTATCTCTGGGGTGTTTACATTCCCAGGACGTGGTAAAATTTACAACTTCAAAGGACACAGAAAGAAACACAAGTTTTTTCGAGGAGTTTCAGGGTAATTGCTATTGAAATTTTTCCTTCAGTCTTAGGAAATTGCAGCTGGTCGAAAACAGTTCCTGGAGGGGTTACAAGCCTTTTGAGATAAATAGGAGAGGTTTGTGGACTGGTGAAAGGGAATGGGTGGAATCTGAACTGCATTTCCAGTTTTCAAGAGATTTCTAAGGTAAGGACAGATGCTCTCAATTCCTCAGAAATTGGGTTGTAACTTAAATGACATCATTGATTGACCTACCCATCCAATTACATTATCCTCAAGTTCATTCTTTCCCTTTGGGTACATAGTTTTGTTTCAGCTTAGGGGAGAAAACCTAAAAAAATTCCTATCAGTCTTTGAACATAGGCTTCCCACTTGGCCAAATTTCTGAATATAAAAGTATTAAATCCTTCCAAATATCAGGTTTCATCGGGACAAACAGTAAATATTTCTGGCAGCACTAAACAACCCAAATAATTCTAATTTCAGCTTTCCCTATGCTGTTAAAGGGAATAACAGCAGTCTTTCAAAAGAACCCTCAGAGTCTCATCAACTCTGGGAGAAGCGCATTAGGGGGCCCTCCTTCCAGAGCAGACAGGAGGGTGTCTATAAGGCCACTAACCAAGCAGACTTTTGCTTATAGTTGTATAATCTTCTCTTTTAGGGACCTCTCATATCTTTAACATTTCAGTAGTTTTTTGCAACCAAACTTGCAATAAAACTATTGTGGAATTTTGAAGCCTTTGCTTTTAACTGCATGCACTTTTAAATGATAATATCAAATCAGGACGTTCCTTCTACTGCCAGTTGTAATTTGAAATCATCCTTAGTAATCTTGTTTCACTGGGATTAAAATTTACAAGAGAAGGGACCATATGTTTTCAACAGAAAACCAGCTGGAGATCCTGAGGGAGGAACTTCTCAAGGAACTTCAGGAAATAAAAGTCCCATGTTAAAGAAAAGGGGGCAAACAAAACAGTAAGAATGACAATAGGGAAACCCATCAATTACGTCAGAGTGCTCACCAATCAGGGGGGAGACAACTCTGCAAGGGAAGCCCTTCCTGGGCAATGACCTTGAGCCAAAAAATCCACACTGGCACTGAGACAATTGTCTCATAGGCATTCAACCATCCCCAAAAAGAGACTGAACTCAACCAAGTGGAAGGAGCTCAGAACCTGGGAGGGCTCCCAATTGCAGGAGCCACAGGTCCCTGGAAACCGTCAGCACAAGGGGCTAGTGTAGGTACCATAGCCGTTTCCTGAGGATGCCGGTCCACAAAGGGGAGATTGCTTCAGGTCCTGCTTCTGGCACGTGTATGTTAACGTCAAAGCGAAGAGCCAAACCGAGAGGCAGAAAGGAGTTCATTTTGGGTTCAAAGAATTACAATTAGGGGTACACAGATTTGAGTAGCAACTGGAAATAGCATCCCACTGGCACTAAGAAACCAGGGCTTTTAAAGGCAAAAGAGAGAGATTTGCATTACAAAGAACGTTAATTGGAGTCGGTGACAGAAACTTAATTTTGATTAAACATAATTAATTGCTAAGGCTGACTACAAAGAGGCAAAAGTCTGTCACTGTGACAAGTTGCAGGTTTATTGCAGGATTCTCAGAATATTTGAGTCTTGACTGAGTTCAAAAGATCATATTCTGCCCAATGAGGACGTGCATAAGACCCATTTCCATAATGGGTTTCTGGTTCCATTTTAAAACTCTTAGACATAAGTCACCTGTTTTGTTTCCTATTTCACACCAGAAATGTTCAGTGTCTTCACTAGGGTCGTGCTTATCCGCAGGTATAGATATTTGTCAAAGCATACTGAGTTGCAATCTTAAGGCGGACGTGCATCACTATGTATAATTTAATGCAAATTGAAAAAAAACTGTGGCATGAAGATCAGCAGCTGAAGGACAACGTGACGGTATGGAACACATAGTAAAAAGCTCAGAGGCAATGGGTACTTTCTATTAGCACACCTGCTCACACATGTACACGTGGAGGTAGGTTGGAGATGACAGCCTTTAGAGCAGCTATCATGGCAGCTGACAGTGAAGTGGCAGGAGTGGCACCTGGCACTGGGAAAGTCACTGAAGCAGAGGGAGAAGAGCCCAACCACGGTGGTTGGAAGAAGTCTTCTGGAAGAACAGAGGCACCTGGAGGGATGGGTGACTGCAGATGAGGCATTAGTAAGGTCCCAGGTAAGGCCTCAGAGTTTACGGGCACACCCTCCCTGTTGGAGGGCCCTCCCACAAGCTGGCATTGGCTGGGAACGCCTCATAGTGCTTTGACTCGTAGCCACATGCAGTCACCAGTGACCTGACACATGGTGGGACAGTCCAAGTGAGCTGGACACTCTTCGTGGATCGCAACAGGTCAGTGCTGTGAACCACAGCGATGGCCTTCTGGTTTGGTGGCCTCGGCTCTGGCTTAGGCCATTCCCTGGGGCGAGTGGGCAGCAGTGTGGATTCCCTCACCGGACACATCACTAACTTCACCAAAGATGTGCTGAGGAAGGGGACGAAAAGGTGGAAGACTTCCCTGACTCGGGGAGAAAGGAGACGGAAGACATTCAGGCAACTGTACCATCCTAGAAGGAGAGACCATCAACTCCAGCTTTGAGAGACACCAAAACTTTATAGGAAACCCTAGAGGAAGAAGACACAAGGCTTGCCTCCCTGAAAGAAGAAAATAGTCACCAGAAAGAAGAACTGGAGCGACTGAGAGAACAGGCTCCAGCCGCACCTGTGGTTGACCCTAAAATGCTAGACGCTATTACACAACTAACATGTGAGGTCTCTGAGTCGAATGTGATAAAAGGTCATATGGAGGAGCAAACAAAACATGGTCAAAAGATAACCGAAGAGCAAAAGCAGAGGAAGACACAACGACTTCCATCTTTCCTAGAGCAGAAACAGGAAAAGGATGATCTGAAATACCAGCACAAGCAAATGCATAGGAAACACACACAACTCTATTCAGCCAAAGATGAGGAAATTGACAATTTGCAAAACACCACAGAACAAATCAAAACACAGTTGCCTGAAAAATCCCAGCACATTCAAACAGAACATTCTGAGATTTTTTTAAAAAACAAAATTTCAGGGTCTTACATAACAAGTGGAAGTGAAAAGTATAGTTTCTGTAAAGCCGAAGGTAAAAGATTAGAAAAAGAAAGAAAAGAGCAACAATGGGAGATGAAATTTCAAATTGAAAAGACAGTCCCTTTAACTGAGCAGACTGATCAGCCATACGAAGATGAGACTGGTCAATGAGCTCAGATGATCCAGCAAAAAGACTGGGAGAGCCAGGGGCTTCCCGCTCGGATAGCTTCACGTGCCTCCATCCAGGATGTGGGGGACCTCCAGAAGCAACTGCAAGCCTATGCTTTGGAAAGGGAACGAGTGTTAGCTGTTTTCCACGAGAAGGTGAGAGAAAACAGCAACTTCAAAAAAAGAGAGTATCACAAAATGATGGATCTGCTGGTTGCCAAAGGAGCAGACCTTGTGAGGCTGCAAGATGAAAATCAAAAACGGTGCACTCGATTTGAAAGCAGTGGTGAGGATATGTTTAGAGAAACGATCCAGAACTTACCACACCTCATCCAAGCCAAAGACATTCAAATCGGTGCCTTGAGCCAGAAATGTCAGACTTTACTCACCACCTTGCAAACGTCCAACACTGGCAATGAGGTTCGAGGTGTTAACATGAATCAGTTGGAGGAGCTTCTATAGGAACGGGACACATTAAAGCATCAAGTCGACGTGCTGGAGGAGTGGCAGCGGCTGGTGCTGACCGTGGTGCACAATCTGCAGCGGGAGTCATCCCAACTTCAGAAAGAACTCCCACCACTCAAGGCACGGGCCTTAGTGGACAGCGAGGAGAAGTCTCGGCTACAGATGCACTCTGCCGCCCAGATCCCCCATTCTCAAGGGGATGCGACCCAACTCAAACTCTTGGGGAAGAAATTAGTACAAATGCAGCTCAGCCTAGAGCAGCTCTGCAATGCCAAGGAGGCTCTTCTGGGTACACCTGACATCACGACACCACAGCCACCCGCCACATCATCGCTGACTTCTGAGGCAGCCAGCTCTAAGGAGGCAATTAAGTCTGATGTAGTGGGCGAGTCTTCGAGAGGGCTGCCAGCAGAGATAGAAGCCTTAAAGAAAGCCAAGGAGGAAAAAGACGCAGCCATCAGAAGCCTCCAGGAGGAGACTCAGAGACTGTCTGAGGCGATGGCCGCCACCTCGGAACTGGAGAGAGAACGACACACACAGACGGATTCCGAAATTCAGCAGCTCAAGGAGAAACAAGACGTTTTGCAGAACATGCTTCAGGACAAAGAGCTCTTAATGAATGCGAAAAGGGAAGAATTCCTTTCTTTTGAGTGAAAATGTCAGGACCCAAGCGAGCGAAAACGAACTTTTGAAGCAGGCGGTGACAAACCTGAAGGAGAGAATAGTCCATCTTGAAGTGGATACCTGCCAAGTAAAACAGGAAAATGCAAAACTACTGGAAAGGTCCAGGGAGAAGGAAACCAAAAACCACGCGTTACAAGAGACAAATATGCACCTCTCTATGATGCTGAGGGAGAAGGAATTCGAATGTGTCGCTGTGAAGAAGAAGGCTCTCGCTTTTGAGCGCCTCCTGAAAGAAAAAGAACAGGGAATTAAGCCAGCTTTTCAACGCAGTGACCTCCATGCAGGAAAAGACCATTCTGTTTCAACAGGAGAGAGATGAGGTCGTGCTGACGCTGAAACAGGAACAAGGGGAAAACTGTGCCCTGCGGGAGGAGGTTCACCTTTTACGGGACAAGGAAGTGCACTTAAGCCAGGAGCTGAGGAAATCTCGGACACAGGCTTCAGAAGACGAAGACTCGCATCTCCGGGCAGCGGGGCTGGCAGAAGGCAGAGCGGCTCAACTCAGGAGGAAAGTCACAATGCTAGAGGAGAAGCTCCTCTCATCTTCCCACGCAATGCAAAAGGTGAGCCAGCAGGCCAGTGCCCTTGCAGGGTCCTTGCAGGAACAACTGAATGCTGTCACCAAGCAGAAAGAGGAAACTGTCCCCCAGCTTTCTGCCTCCCGGGAAGCAGAAAAGCAGTACACTGGAGCCCTAGCTGACCTGAAGCTGGTCCTGGCCGAATGGATCGAAAAGGCAGATGGTCTGGAAGGAAACCGGATGTCGCTGCATGGACGGCTGGAGAAAGCGCCTGCCGCCTCACGCCTGCAGGAGGAGCAGATCGGAGAACTGCACCAACAAAACGAGGCTCGACAGGAAATGCTGGAGGACGTCCAAAAGAAGTGGACCGACTTAGTGAGCACCCTGGAAGGAAAAGCAGACAAGGCCCTCCTGAGAAAGCTCTCCATGGACGCCTTTCAAACTGCAAGACACGAACGCCGGGAAGCGTTCCGAAGGATGGGAAGCACCCTGGGTGTGGAAAGGGAGGAAATGGAGAATTGCTGCAGGAAGAGCCAGGCGGCCTTACCAGATGGGTGACCGGGCGGCTCGGATCCCACAGTGCCCCTGACATGCCTCGGAGACCCAATCAGCAATCCGAGCTCAAGAGTTCCTTCTCGGAACTTTTTGTGAATTTTCTAGAAACTGAGTCTCAGGGAGCTTCTCCACCACGACAGCTGCCCGCTCAGCCCAGGAAGCGTCCAGAAGCACCCGCAAGGAAGAAACTGGCTAAGAACATGGCACCTCTTCTGAGAACTGCCCTCGCAGCCACCCCCAGAAGATCGGACGGGAGTCCCTGTTGCACAGCTGTGTCTCTCATCAACCCACCCGGCCCCGGAACCCGAGGGTCTAGGCACCTTCTTTTAGACGCTGTGACGGACATCGTGCCCATGGGCACACCTTTGGTGCTGCCACCTGCCAAGAGTGCTGCCGGGCTGCTCAAAGGTCTGTCCAAGCCCTAGAGACTCCCCAAGCCGCAGAAGAGACGGTGCTTCCAGGAAAGGCAGTCACTCGCTGCGGGTTCCTTAGCACAAACTGGCCTTGTGGTAAAGGTCATAGATTTCTTCGCAGCTTTACTTGAAGTTTCATAGAAACACTCTTCATATTTATTTAAAAAGTGTCTGGTAAGGTATTCACCCACCTGAATGCTGAAACCAGCATTTGCTTCTTGGGTGAGTGGGCATCGGTGTGATTGGAGGCTGTGGTCAAGGACACTTTCCATGCTGTTCGTCTTGTCTTCATTGTTTAAAGAGCAGGGATTTTCAGGTATACCTTGGGTAATTAGATCATTAACTTCTGTTAGTGCTCAAAAGTTATAAAACACATGGGTGCACACTCTTTGTATAAGAAAAAATGTGAACAGCAGAAAAGTGCAAGATGCATAAAAATTGGAAATTGAAAGTTCAGCTTTGCTGGCTCAGTCCCACCCCTCTTTCCACGGCCTGGAAACCACTCGATTGGGAAGCTGGATCCTCTCGGGCCTTGTAGAAATACAGGTATAGTGGACTTTCCATTCATCCTCATATAATTGACCCCTTTACCCCTTTCACTCTCCCCCCAACTCCTTTACCCTCTGGGAACCACCAGCCTGTTGCCTGCATCTACGAGTTTGATTTTGTTTTATGTTCTTTGCTCGTTTGTTTTGCTCTTTATATATATTCCACATGAGTGAAATTATACAGTATTAGTCCTTTTCTGTCTGACTTACTTCGCTTAGAAAAATACACTCAAAGTCCGAACACGTTGTTTCAGACGGCAAGGTTTCACCTTTTCATGGCTGAGTAGTATTCCATTGTATATTCATCACATCTATTTTATACATTCATCCATCGAAGCCACTTAGGTTTTTTCCGTATCTTGCATATTGTAAATAATGCTGCAGTGAACATAGGGATGCATGTATGTTTTCAAATTAGTCTTTTCATTTTCTTTAAATAAATATTGAGAAGTAGAATGCCTGCATCACATGGTAGTTCTAGTCTTAATTTTTTGAGTAATCTCCATACTGTTTTCCATAATGGCTGCACCAATTTACATTACTACAAACACTGTATAAGGGTTCCTTTTCTCCACACTCTCTCCAACATGTGGTATTTCTTGTCTTTGTGAAAATATTCTAACGGGTGTGAGGTGATTCCCTGTGATTTTGATTTGCATTTCCCTGATAATTAGTGATGTTGAACACCTTTTCATGTGCCTGTTGGTGGTCTGTATGTCTTCCAAGGAAAAATTTTATTCGGATGGTCTGCCCACTTTTTAATCAAGTTGTTTTTGTTTTCTGGTTTTTTTTTTTTTTTTTTGCTGCTGAGTGTAAGAGTTATTCATATATTTTGGATAATAACTCTTTCTCAGATATATTATTTGCAAATATCTTCTCGCATTCGATAGGTTGTCAGTAGTATATATAGATGTTGAATTATAATGTTGTACACTTGAAACCTAAACAATGATAAAAACCAATGTTACCTCAAAAAAAATAATATATGTATATTTGTATATATGGCTAATTGCTCCATTGTGCTCTAGAAACTATGTATTCAGACTTCTTGGAAGACCTCATTCCATTACTTTTCCATATGCCTTACCTTCCGCTGGTCTCTTTCCCTAAGCAGATGAGCACGTGCAAGTCTCTCTCACCATCTAATCCTCTCCCTTCTACTCCTCCAACTATTGCCTTGTCTCTCTATCTTTTCATGGCTAAGTTTCTGCAAGAATCATTTACTCCTCGTCACCGTCTCATCTCTCACTGACTTCTTCATGAAATCTCCACAAAATCTTGTCTCAGTAACGTCCCAGGAACTTTCAAATGCACACTGGTTAGCCCTTTATTTACCTCGACTCTCTGTGGTGTCTGAGGAATGCTGCCCACGTCTTCAGTCTTTACAAGTTCTCTCCACCCTCTTTCTTTGGGGGATGCCCCTCTCCCCAGGTGCCCTTCCTAACCTCAGACCCTTCTGTCTCAGTTTCCTCTGTGGCTTTTTCTTCTGACCACTTCTCAAAGGGTTATGTTCTCGAAGGCACAGTCTTCAGGGAACAGGATCTTCTCACTCTCCCTGTGCTCAGGGGGCAAGCTCATCCACTCCCATGATTCGACTCTCAGTTGCATGCCCAGGACTTCTGAATGCCTGTGTCCACCCTCACCCTTCTCCCGATGCCACACTGTTTTATCTAACTGTCTGCTGGACACCTCTCTCAGGATGTCCAAAGGCTTCTCAAAACCAACACGTTGAAAACGGAACCCAAGATCTTCCAATACAACCCTGTTCCTCCTCCTATATTCCTGTTAGCACCTAATAAAGCCTCTGTCCATCTTATCACCCAAGCGAGAGGCCTCAGAGCCATTCTTGATCTCTCTGTCTCACCTACTTCACAGCCTACCAACTCCCAAAGAGAGCTGAGCACCTTCCCTTCTTTTCTCTCCCCACCGCTCTGGCGCATGCCTTCCTGTCTCTTGCACGCAACTAGCACAGTAGGCTCCTTACTGATCTTGCTTGTTCCACTCTTTGCCTCCCTTGAATCCATCCTCCACACTGCTGGGAGGATGAACTAACATGATAACCTGATGTTGCTTTCCTGTTTTAAATTATTTTAGGGTTCCCCATTGCCTGGAGTCTGAACTTTAGCAGAATAGCCAAGGCCTTGCCTCTGCAGCATTACCTTCTGCTCATCACTCACAAAAGGCCACCCTCCAGCTACATGTGATGTTCTATACACCCCAAACAGATCCTTACTCAAATAACTTCAAGCCCATGAGCCTAATCATGGCATGGTAATGCTTTCAAGAAAGTGCACAACAAACGTGTTTAATTTGCGTCCTCTTGACCCGGATCCTGAGGGAGGCATTCCCACCTACCCTAAAGCGATGGGGATGGCTGAATAGTGAACAGATGAGCTCGACAGCAATTTATTAGTGAGGCGAACTCAGAACCTGGGGAGGACACTGCACGCCATGCAGAGACACATGCGGGTGCTCTTGGGAAGAGAGTAAAGAAGCAGGGCTGTAGGGGGCAGACTCTGTAGTAATAAGAGGGTGGAGGTGTCCCCTGGTTCCCGCAGGAGGGTATGACTGGCTTGTTTGGATAATTTCATAGGTGGGCAGGGAACTGGAGCCCTCTGCTTGGGGAGCAACTGTGCCTGGTCCCTCTGATAAAAGGGAGTGTTTGGCAAGGGGACATCATCTGTGGAAGCAGAGAGGGAGGGGAACTTGCAAGTTTCTTACGTAGTCTCTACAGCCCTGCCTGCTCTGTCCTACTTCTTCAGCCTCCCTTCACACCACTCCCCCCTTCCCTAAGGGATCCTTTCTGTTCTTCAAATGTGCCCTGTTCCTGCCTCCCTTGGGGTCTTTCAGCACACTGCTCCCTCTGCCCACAATGCTTTCTCCCACCGGCCTTGCCGCAGTGGTTCCACGTCATCTCTCAGATGGAGGCAGCCACTCAACACTCTTTATTGAGTGCCTGCTCAGTTTCTGGAGACCCTGTTCCAGTGCAGGCACACAAGTGAAGAAAACAGACAAAACTGAAGCTCTTATGGTGCATTTTTTTCCAGGAGGAAAACAGACAGGAAGCCAATAAGCAAAATACCTGGCATGTCAGGTGGAGGTAGATGCAGTAGGAGTGTTGGAAGGAGTTGCTATTGGTGATGGGGTGGCCAGGGAAGGCCCCGCTGAGAAGGTCAATGCTGGGGAAAGAGCTGCAGGCGGTGAGGGAGTGAGCCCTGTGGATATCTGAGGGAAAAGTGTCCAGGCAGACAGAACAGAAAGGCCCTGAGGCAGGAGCTGGCCTCTCCTGTTCCAGGAGCCACAAGGCCAGCGTGAGTGAGAGGGAGAAGAGTAGCAGATGGAATCTGGGAGGCCGTGGGGACAGATGCTGCAGGCTCTTGGAAGGCCCTAACTTGTGCTCTGAGATGGGAGCCACTGGAGGATTTGGAAGTGAAGAATGAGGTGATGTGACTTGGGTTTTCACAGGATCACTTCAGCTTCTCTGTGGAGAACAGACCGTAGGGCAGAAGGATGGAAGAGGGAGATGAGTTAGCAGCTATTGGAGTACCCCATGTCAGAGATGCTCGAGGCATGGATCAGGATGATAGTGGTGCAAGTGAGGAGAATCTGTCAGATTCTGGGTCCACTTTGAAGAGAGAATGAGCTGCTGGGATGTGCTGACAGACTGGATGTGGGCGGACACTGAGGAGTCAGTGTTGATTACAAGGTTTTTGGCTTCTCTCTGATCAAAGCAAATAGCTTATTTCTAATCACAGCTAGTTTGATGGAAATGAGAGACAATGTCTGTAGATGGGGGAAGGGAATAGGAGGGGAAGGGAGATTTGTTCCTCTTCCCTTCAGGGCGAGGAATTAGGCACCTCTGAGAGGAAGCAAGTCAGAACCTGAGGGAGGTTAACAAGGAAGCAGGGTGGCGGGCCAGGGAGAATCCTCCAGGACTTTGTAAATATGGCTGCTCTGCCTAAACCAACTCTTCCTAGACAGACAGAAGCTGGGGATGGAGGGGAAGGCATGAATAAGAGGAACACAGGCTGTGGGTCAGACAGGTCTGGGGCTGAATTCCAGCTCTGCCAATCACTTGCTACTGCCTTGGCCCTGGTCCTTCCCAAGCCTCAGTTTCCTCATCTGTAAAAGGAGGATGAGAACCACACCTGCCTTTGTGTCATTAACTATGGGTTAGCAGAGGTGATGGGTATGAGGATTAGTACAGGACATAGTGCACAACAAACGCTCAGTAGGTGGTAACTATTGTTACTAATAACATCAACATTGTACTATTGCACAGCCGAGTTTCCATGCAGCTCAACAGGCACACTGTCACTGGCCACTGTGACACCTGTCCCCAGTGACAGGGCTTTCTTTAATAGAAAAGGGGTTTTTGATCACCCAATCCATTAAAGTCCACAACATACCATAAAAATTCACAATAATATATATGAAGATGTACAGTGTACCACTATTTGTCTTCATCCACATAAATCACACAAATTTAAGCCAATGTATAAGTGGTGAACTTCCTACGCTACCAATTATAATACTCAGTATTTTCACCCTAAACCTAAGAACAGGGGCACATATTATTTTAAAAATAGGCTATTTGGAAGTTATTTTATGGTCCCTGAGAGTACAATGATTTATAAATGGGACACAATATTCCATCATTTCCTTTAACTTCTAAAACTCAGTGTTCTTGAAACTTGCCTTGCAATTTGTGTTCCTTCTTCATACAGATGAAAAGTCCTCAAAGGTTCAGGCAGTTCCTGTAAATAGCACTGGAAAGCACCTGAAATTATTAACACTCTCCGTGAGTCTGAAGAGGGCTGAGGCTGGGAATCTTGGGGACATATTATTTTGCAAAGGGAAATGACCTCAGTGATAATGTTCCAAAATACACAGAACAAATCATGACTTGGTACTAGAGGTTAGAGAATGAAATGCTCAAAAAACAATTTCGGCCCCTTGCAAAATATATTGAGAGCAACAGAAAATAAAATGAGCTTCAAAGCCATCTTCTTAATAGACATCATTTCTCCAGGCAGATCTAGATTTCGATCTAGTGGGTGAAAGAAGGGAAGAAAACACAAGCATGTCTCCAAATATTTGGATTATATGCTACCTTTAGTTAGTCATTAGGAAAACAAAAATTAGGAATTAAAAAAATGTGTGTGTGAGTATATTTATACACACATATATGTATAGACACACACACACAAACCTTTTCATTTTTATTGGTTAATTACCATATAAGGAGACCATTTCACTTAAAGCTACAATTAAAAGTGGATTTTGAACTGATGGGCTGTCTGAGGTAGGACTTGCCCGCCACCTTGAGGGCGACCCCTCAGAGCTCACCTGCAACAGCATGGGGGTCTGAGGAGAACTCATCCAGGTGAGAAGTAGAACAGTCCAAAGCAGCTTTCAGTTTCTTTAACTTGGAGGCCCCAGCCCCAGTTCGGAAAAGGCCCTAAAGACAATGAAAAGCCATCAGCATCAAGTTCAAGGTGTGAGCCTTACACTGAGCAGCAGTAAAACTCTGATGGAAGAGCCCTCCTCTCGACCCCCCAACTCCAGCGCCCCCCAGCTGAGAGAGGGGTAACACTGCCTGCCTTGCAGGGCTGTCAGGGGGAGGGAAGAGGACCCAGTATGTTCCCGGGGCACAGCAGCAGGCAGAGAGGAGTCCATTTGTAATCAATGCCAGCTCTGGCCCTGCTCCACTGCTAAACTACCTGTGCCTATCAGAAATCTATTTAAATGCAATAGTTTCTACTTCTCCAAGGTTGATTGCTATAGATTTTCTAAATTTAGGAATATTTTTTAAAAATTGACATTTCAAGAAAAATTGTTAGACTAGGCTGCTAGTCACTTTACTGCCCTAAATGTCACTTAGAGAAGGGGAGACAAACGCATGAAGGGTGAACCACGACAGGCAGGACGATGAAGACATTGGCCCAGGAGTTCGAAGACTTGAATTTTAAGACATTAATCTAGGCAGGTTTCTCCACCTCCGCAGTAGTGACATTTGGGCCAGATAAGTCTTGGTGGTGGTGGCCGGCCTGGGCATTGTGAGATGTTCAGCAGCATCCCTGCTTTCTATCTGCTAGATGACAGTAGCAACTCCTCCCCAACCCCAAGTCATGTCAAGCAGCAGTGTCACCAGACCTTGCCAAATGTCTCGTGAGGGGGACAACATGGGCCCGGGATGACAAGTACTGATTGAGGCTATTAGAGGTTGGGGTCACATCATGGGGAAAGAAGGGCTAGTGACTGGAAGCAAACACAAGGTAGGCTTTTGGGGTGTTTCTTGACGTGGGTACTGATTCCATGGTGGGTTCAGTTTGGGAAAACTTTTCAAACGGTTCCCTTGTGATAGGTAAAATTTTCTGCATGTACGTTTCACTTCAATAAAAAGTTTTAAAAAGGAAACACAGATTTGCCTTTTGATTGTGGCTCTGCCCCAGTGTGAACTCCTTGCCTGCTGGTTTCCTCATCTCTACAAGAGGAGTAATGAGACCTGCCCTGCTTGGTTCATGGGGTATGTAAATGTCCGCCCTAAACTGCACAGCGCTACACAAAAGTAAGATCCTGGCAAAAAAACCTAAAGCTCATGGAAGCTCTGGTCCATTAGTCTGTCATGAAATTAATTTTCACAAATCACAACCAGAGTCTAAAATGGAACATGGGGCAAAAAGAAGTCAGAGTGTCCTGCAGGCAGAAAGGCAAATATGGCTCTGTGAAAGCTCTGTTTCATTTCCAACACCCCCACCAGGTATAATGAACAGGGTCTCGATTTTACATGTGGGCCACAGCGAATAAAGCTTGAAAGCCACTGGTCTACAAAGTCTCGACAGTGGCTGTGTGACAGAGGTGGGGTGCTCTGGGCACGGAGACGTGGCCTGCAGGCCCACGCGGCCCCTCACCTCCTCCTTCATGCTCGTCTCCAGGAGCAGCAGGGCACGGGCTTCAATGGGCAGTGCGATCTCACGCCCACTCCACTTCAGGTGTTCTTCCAAAGGGGTCCTGAAGGCTGGCTTTTCCGCCTACTTCTCTAGAGAGCAGCACACCATTCAGTAAGACACTTGACGACCAAGTTATTCACTGCCCAAACTAACAAAGGGGATATTTTGTAGGAGGCCGGTAGTTGAGGCTTTGGGAAAATGGGAAACACTTGTTCTTTTTGCACTTGGTGTTGACCATCTCCTAGAGCACAAAAGATGTGCCAGGCTAGGAGGCTACTCGTGGAACAGGAGCCCTGACCCTGCCTACGTGGCACCCCACGTGAGTTGCCGAGAAGTCATGATGGCACTCCTATACCTGCACCCAGCCCACATTAACATGGGAAGGTGGGCCACCTTGCGTGAAAACAAAGGATTCATCTGAGCACACAGTTTTCACTGACAACACATTTTTTCTACCCTTGCAGAGCAGCAATGGTCTTCCATCTAGAGGACTCCTTCAATGTGAAAAAGGAAATAATTCCTTAAAATTTTAAACATAAGACAAGTGTTGTCATACAAGACAGGAATGGCCCACGTGAACTCACCTTAGACACTACACCTCCAGGACATGCGGTGCTCCCGAATGTGGTATCCCCAAACAGGTTCATCCCATTCTCAGTAGGACAGAACACAGTATCTGCAGCCGCAAAGCAGATCAGGCTGAAGGCTCAGCTGACAGCAGGAAAAGAATGTTTTCTATTATTTGCAGGTCACATGCTCTGCTTCATTCCACAAAAGATGTGAGACAGCTTAGCAGGAATACCTACAATAAAGCAGTAAGATAGAAACGACAGTTTAGCAAGTGGAGGTGATGAACCCGGATATGCAGTATCTGGTTGGGCGCGGCATGCCTGGGGAGCTGCAGAGGTCCAGCGCTGTCAGAGAAGCACAGGAGCAAAGGGGGAAAGCCCGCTGGGGAAAAGTGCGCCGCTGAGGAACACTGAGTTCTTTCCAGGACAGGAAGGGCTAGCATCCTTCCCAGCACCGCTGACGGACATCTATCCTTCAGCCACGTGGCTACTGGAATCTGGGATTCGAAGCAGGCGATGCTCCTCTAGTGACTCCTCTCACACTCTCCCTACGTAAGCGCAGGGGCAGGGCCCACCACGTGGTCTGCACAGGGGGAAGGAAGAAAGCGGAAGCCCACAGACCCAGACACCAGAGAGCCTGTGAAAAGGGAAAAATTGACAGAAAGGGCAAGTGGGGGAGAGGCTGAGGAAGGGTGCGAGGTTAAGGGAGGTGGTGGACAAAATCAAAGAGCAGACCACTCTCAGAACTGTCAGGAGTGCCCCTTGTCTCTGGTCCCACCCTGGCCAGGGTAACTCCTAAGAGAAAATGCATCCCACGGGGGCCTGGCCCTTCTCAGAAGACAGAGCTCTGGTATAGTCCCCTCAGAGGCCAGATCTTACCTTGAACGCTTTGTCCCTTTTATCTAAAGCAATGATTCTTGACATGGGCAGAAAATGGCCCCCTGACCCTTTCCCTGGGGAAACACATCAGAATCACCCAGAGTTGTGCAAATCACACCCGCCATCACCTCCACCATATGCTTGACCCTGAGATACTGAGAGGCATGCATCCTCCAAACTCCTGCTGGAACTTCCTAGTAAACACTGAACAGCGTGCCCACCCCTCACCTTGGTGCAACGTTGGCAGAGGGTGGATGTGAGCACCACTGACCTAGAGACAACTCCTAGGAGAAACAAACTCCACTGAAGGAGCTGGCCTTTCACACAACAGGCCTATTAGGGGCCAGGCCCTGGAGCAGACAAACAAATTTCATAGAGACTCCCCACCCTCCGAATGAGAGCAGTCGAATTGGGAACAAAATACAAGACAGACACGTGAACATACAACAGTCAAGAACAAGACAAGACATATTTGCAAAGGCACGGCAGAAAATGGTATAGACGAGGGTCATAAACACAACCGACTACAGGGGCAGGACAGGCACCACAGGCGCTGAATCAGGCCGGGGAGTGCGCGGTTTGCCGAAAGGCAGCAGTTGCTCCTGGGTGCCAGACCAATGTTGCCATGTGGGAAAGCAGATCCACTGTCACGAGGCTTTCTGAATTTATAAGAGAAGCCAGAAATCAGGATTGTTATGTGAAAGTGTCTGGGTTTGAAATGATGGCAACTGATGTAAAAACAATATTCTTTTATATGAGATATGGCTGTTTGCGACTTCTAGTGTAGAGCATAAATGCTAGAGCAAGTCAGCAGACAAGTGTTCACTGTTGGATTCAGCTGTCAGAGAAGGCTTCTCAAAGGAGGGGAGCTTGGAAGGGCTCTGAGAAGATGGACAGGAACTAAATGGACAGAGAAGACTTGGGCTGAGAAAAACCCAAAGGGACCTTGAAGCTGGCCATTCACATTTTATCCCACAGCCCATGCACAAGGTGGTGAGGACAGGAGTAGAGTGGGACAGTGGGAGTGAAGAGGAAGGTACAGCACAGGGAAAATGGACAGAACTCAGCAATGGGTACTAGAAAGGAAGGCCAAGAGAACATCAAGATGTTGAACTTGGATTGTTTGCAGATGGTGGAATCAAGGAGGCCAGATGGGATGAAAGACTGGCTAGTTTGGGGGCAGAATCTGTTTGCTGTTTGAAATATGCTGAGTTGAAGGTGACCGACGGTCATCAAAGGGAACTGATGCTTGGGAGGCTGTGAGGATGAAGATGTAGGTCAGACGCTATCAAAATGATGGAATTGCTGGAGAAAAAGGGATATGGAAGGGACAAAAAGACAAAGAACAGAGGAGCAAGGAAGGGACCTCAGAAAAGGATGACTTCCGGCCACGGGACAGAAACGGAGAAAACATGCCATACAAGGAAAGAAAACAATCAGGGGAAACGAGGGAAAAATTTTAACAAAGAAGACATGTCTCAAGTCAAGTCAAATGCCAGGTCTGACACTGAGGAGGTCATTGTTCCAAGGGAATTATAATGTTTTTAGGGGCTTCTTTAGGAGTGGAGGGATTGGGAGAAGAAATGAGAATGTAAAGTGTTAAGGTTTGGGAAAGTGGGAAGAAAATGGAAGTGGCAGATGGAAATAAGACCTTCAAACAGCCTCCCAGAAAAGTGAAGGACAATGAGATGACATGGGACAGCGAGTGGAGGACAGGTAGGTAGGTACAAAAGCGAGGTCAGGTAACCGTGAGTGTGACATCAGGGTGCCCAGGGCATGGAGGGCAGGGAAATCCAGTTTTTTTCCTTTTTTATCATAAGGACACTCTAAATCTTTATGAAAACACAGGAGAAGAAAAAGGAAGAGGAAGACAGGACTCAAACGAGAGGTCGACAGGAGGACTGGCAGAGGAGGAACGGGTGGAAGTTCAAGGCTTAGGGGAAGGCAGCAAGCGGAGAGCAAGGAAAGGCGGATCACCTTTCCTGCACAGCCTGCTCCCCCAACCCATACCGGCTCGCCTTCTTCCATCCTCAACCTCTTCCCTGCCCCGCTTCCTGGGCCCCCTGACTTTCCCACATCCTCCTCTAAGGGAAAATAGCCTGGGGAGGAAGAGAGAGAAGGGCAGGGTAAAAAAAGCCAAGCCAAGCCAAGCCAAGCAAAAGAGGACTGCCAGAGAAATCTCCTCTTTGGAGCGCCTCTTAGTCAACTCGTCCAAAGCAGACTTTATGACGTTGGCTGTTTTGGCCTTTGCGGGGGCCCTGCACACAGCAAATAGTCCATAAACCATGCTCTCGGCGCTCTGCACTTGTCCAGCAAGACAAGGGTGTCCCGTGCGAGGCAGAATGCTCGCCAGCGGCTTCCTTCCTCTCCACCATATCAGCCACAAACCAGGACCTTGGACCTCTTCGCCCTGCTTCTCCCTCTCTCTTACAATCGCTCAAGTGGAAAAAACACACACACATCTCCGGGAAGTCGACGGCAACGAAGCCACAGGTTCCCCAGCAGCAACGGTTTTGACTTTGGGTGCCTAACTGCCACCCGCTTCTCATCTCAGTCACAGCAGACGCTTCCACTGGCATCGAGTAAGAAAGATTTTCAAACAGAGTCCAAGGTCGGGGCCAGAAGTACGGTCCTCGTGGGAACTCTGCAGGTGGAGGCGGGTCCCCACGTACCTTGGCCCTCCGAGTGTTCTCCAAGCCGGCTGGGAAAATCCCCGGCCACAGGACAGGAGGGAGCGTGGGAGGCGCTTGGCGGCAGTCAGAGCCCTGGGTCCTTTCTGCCCACACGCGCTGCCACGCGCACAGGTGGGGTGGTGTGGGGATGGCGGTCCCGGGGTTGGCACTGAAGCAGAGGGAGAAGGGGGCACACCGCCGTGGTGGGAAGCCCTGGGGATGAGCAGAGGTCCACGGGGCTGGCGGTGCAGGGGCGCGGGGAGAGGGGCACGCGGGTCAGGAGGTGGCCATGGGTGAGGGCCTGGCGGCAGGCCTCGCGGTTGCGGGCAGCCCCTCCCCTCCCCTCCGGAGCCCGAGCCCAACGGTTGGAGCCCGCGCCCCGCTCAGGCCCCGCCCAGGACCCGCCCCCAGGCCGCCAGCCCGCCGGTGCCTAGCAACGACTGGCTGTGATTTGACTCTTAGCCTCGTGCGGCCACCGGGGCCCTGACACTTGGCGGGACTGTCCGACTGGGCTGGACGCTCTTCGCGGAGCGCACCAGGTCAGTGCTGTGACCCGCAGCGATGGCCTCCTGGTTTGGTGGCCTCGGCCTCGGCTCCGGCTTAGGCCATTCCCTGGGGCGAGTGGGCGGCAGTGTGGCTTCCCTCCCCGCACACCTCTCTGACTTCACCAGAGGTGTGCTGAGGAAGGGGACGCAAAAGCTGCCAGACTTCCCCAACTCGGGGAGAAAGGAGACGGAAGCCATTCAGGCGACCGGACCACCGGAGAAGGAGAGACCGGCAACTCCAGCTCGGAGAGACACCGCAACTCTGCGGGAAACCCTCGAGGAAGGAGACACGAGGCTCGCCTCCCTGCAAGAAGAAGGCAGTCACCTGAGGGAAGAGCTGGAGCCACGGAGACAACGGGCTCCAGCCGCTCCTGTGGTTGACCCGAACACCCTCGACGCCGTGACACAACTAGAATCTGAGGTGTCTCAACTGAAAGGGATCGAAGGTCACCTGGAGGAGGAAACCCAGCATCCTCCAAGGACCACTGAAGAGCAAAAGCAGAGGAAGGCACAACGCCTTCCATCTTGCCGAGAGCAGAAATGGCAAGTGGGCGATCTTAAGGAGGCGCCCGAGCCCATGCCTAGAAAACGTGCTCAGCTCTCTTCAGCCGAGGAAGAGGAAACTGAGACCGCGCAGAACACCACAGAACACATCCAAACCCCGTCGCCCGAGAAGACCCAGCCCGTGCAGACAAAACCTGCTGAGATTTGTCAAGCAGCGAGAGTGGCGGGTCTTCGCTGGCAAAACGGAAGTGACAAGCATGATGGAGCCAAAGCTGAAACCGAACCTTTAGGAAAAGGGAGAGAAGCGGCAGAAGGGGAGATGAAACTTGGGACTGAAAAGACGATCCCTCTGACCGAGCGGCTTGAGGAGCCGGACGAAGATGAGACCGGGCCACGAACTCAGACGATCCAGCCGCAAGACTGGGAGAGCCAGGGCCTTCCCGCTCGCCTAGCTTCGGCTGCCTCCGTCCAGGATGCGGGGGGCCTCCAGCAGCAACTGCAAGCCTATGCTTTGGAAAGGGAACGAGTGTTGGCCGTTTTCGACGAGAAGGTGAGGGAAAACAGCCACCTGAAAAGGGCGTATCACGCAATGATGGACCTGCTGGTGGCCAAAGAAGCAGAGCTCGGGAAGCTGCGAGGCGAAAATCAGACACGGCGCCCTCGATCTGACAGCGGCGGTGAGGACATGTTTCGAGAAGCGATCCGGCACTTATCACGCCTCGTCCGAGCCAAAGACATTGAAATCGGTGCCTTAAGCCAGAAATGTCAGACTTTACTCACCATCTGGCAAACATCCAACGCTGGCCATGAGGTTCGGGGCGTGGACGCGAATCAGCTGGAGGAGCTTCTCCGGGAACGGGACACGTTGAAGCAGCGGGTCAACGTGCTGGAGGAGTGGCAGTGGCTGGTGCTGACCGAGGTGCACAATCTGCAGCGGGAGTCATCCCAACTTCAGAAAGAACTCCCACCACTCGAGGCACGGGCCTTAGTGGACAGCGAGGAGAAGTCTCGGCTACAGATGCACTCTGCCGCCCCGTTCCCCCGCTCTCAAGGGGATGCGACCCAACTCCGGCTCTTGGGGAAGAGACTGGCACAGATGCAGCTCAGCCTAGAGCAGCTCTGCAATGCCAAGGAGGTTCTTTTGGGTCCACCTGACCTCACGTCACCACAGCCGTCCGCCGCATCATCGCGGACTTCCGAGGCAGCCGGCTCTCAGGAGGCAATTAAGTCCGAGGCGGTGGGCGAGTCTTCGAAAGGGCCGCCAGCAGAGATGGAAGCCTTAAGGAGAGCCACGGAGGAAAAAGACGCAGCCATCAGAAGCCTCCAGGAGGAGACTCAGAGACTGTCCGAGACGATGGCCGCCACCTCAGAACTGGAGAGAGAACGACACGCACAGATGGATTCCGAAATTCAGCGGCTCAAGGAGAAACAAGAGGCTTTACAGAACACGCTGGAGGACAAAGAGCTCTTAATCGAGGTGCAGAGGGAGGAATGCCTTTCTCTGAGGGAAAACCTCACGAGCCAAGCGAGCGAACACGAACTTTTGAGGCAGGCGGTGACAAACCTGAAGGAGAGAATAGTCCATCTGGAAGCGGATGCATGCCAAGTCAAACAGGAAAATGCAAAGCTGCTGGAAAGGTCCAGGGAGAAGGACACCGAAAACCAAGCCTTACAAGAGACGAATATGCGCCTCTCTATGATGCTGAGGGAGAAGGAATTCGAATGTGTCTCTGTGAAGAAGAAGGCTCTGGCCTTTGAGTGCCTCCTGAGAGAAAAAGAACAGGGCCAGGCTGGGGAATTAAGCCAGCTTTTCAATGCAGTGACCTCCATGCAGGAAAAGAGCATTCTCTTTCAACGGGAGAGAGATGAGGCGGCGCTGGCGCTGAGACAGGAACGAGTGGAAAACTGCGCCCTCCGGAAGGAGGTTCACCTTTTGCGGGACAAGGAAGCGCGCTTAAGCCAGGAGCTGGGGAGGTCTCGGACGCAGGCTTCAGAATGCGAAGACTCGCATCTCTGGGCAGAGCGGCTGGCAGAAGACAGAGCGGCTCAACTCAGGAGGAAAGTCATGGCGCTAGAGGAGAGACTCCTGTCATCTTCCCACGCCATGCAGAAGGCGAGCCAGCAGGCCGCTGCCCGGGTTGGGTCCCTGCAGGAACAACTGACTGCGGTCACCGAGCAGAAAGAGGAGACTGCCCTCCAGCTGTCCGCCTCCCGGGAAGCAGAGAAGCAGCACGCCGGAGCCCTGGCCAACCTGAAGGTGGTCCTGGCCGAATGGATGCAAAAGGCAGACGGCCTGGAAGGGAAGCTGAGGTCGCTGCCGGGACAGCTGGAGAGAGCGCAAGCCGCCTCGCGCCTGCAGGAGGAGCAGATCGGAGAACTGCAGCGACAAAACGAGGCCCGACAGGAAGTGCTGGAGGACGTCCAAAAGAAGTGGACCAACTTAGTGAGCACCCTGGAAGGAAAAGCAGACAAGGCCCTCCTGAGAAAGCTCTTCACGGACGCCTTGCAAAGCGCCAGACACGAACGCCGGGAAGCCTTCCGACGGATGGGAAGCACCCTGGGTGTGGAAAGGGAGGAAATGGAGCAGTTGCTGCAGGAAGAGCAGGGTGGCCTTACCAGATGGGTGACCCGGCGGCTCGGATCCCACAGTGCCCCCGACATGCCTCGGAGACCCAACCAGCAATCTGAGCTCAAGAGTTCCTTCTCGGAACTTTTTGTGAATTTTCTAGAAACTGAGTCTCAGGGAGCTTCTCCACCACGACAGCTCCCCGCTCAGCCCAGGAAGCATCCCGAAGCACCCGCCAGGAAGAGACTGGCTAAGAACGTGCCACCTCTTCTGAGAACCGCCCTCGCAGCCACCCCCAGAAGATCGGACGGCAATCCCTGCTCCCCCGCCGTGTCTCTCATCAACCCACCCGGCCCCGGAACCGGAGGGTCTGGGCACCTTCTTTTAGATGCCGTGACCGACATCGTGCCCACAGGCACACCTTTGCTGCTGCCACCCACCAAGAGTGCTGCCGGGCTGCTCCAAGGCCTGTCCAAGCCCTAGAGGCTCCCCAAGCTGCAGAGGAGAAGACGGCACTTTCAGGAAAGCCGGTCCCCCGCTGCGGGTTCCTTAGCACAAAGTGGCCTTGTGCTAAAGGTCACAGGTTTCTCTGGGGCTTTACTCGAGCTTTCAAAGAAATATCTATGGTTCACGCTTTCAAAAGGGTGTCGCTGCAGGTAGTCACCCAACTTAAAGCGGACGTCACTTCTCGGGAGAGCAGGTGTGGCACGGGTGAGATCGCAGGCTGTGCGCCAAGGATGCTTCCGATTCTGTTTGTCACGCTGTCACTGTCTCCGAGGAGCTGGGGGGCGTGGGGTGGGGGGTGGGGGTTGGGGCTGGGAGGTGGGGGGGTGGGGGCGGGGTGGGGGATGGGGGGTTGGGAAGGGTGGGGGTGGGGGGTTTATTGAGCTTTCCCTCTGGAAGCAGGAACCTAACTTGCCTTAGTGCTGCAGAATCAGAAAGCGCGCGAGGGCGCCCACTCCCGGGACAGTAGGAAGAAAGGGGAAGGGCATCAACGTGCAACGGGCATCCAAACTTCACAATGAAAGCTTGGTTTCCCCAGGCTCGGTCCTCCTCCTCTTTCCACTGCCTAGGAAACCGCCCTCGGGTGCTCTCCGGCCTCTGGGACAGACAGGAAAACTCCTAAGCACGGGAGGATCTTATTCCCTGACTCGCTTGTGGTTGAAAAGCCAGTCACCAGACCTCAGAGATCTTTTCAAGGGTTTACGAACTGCATCTTGTTGTTTTCCAAAGCAGCGGTCTGTGGTCTGTGATCTGTGGTCCGGATGTACACCGACTGACTGAACCGGCGCCTCGCGATGGGCATGGAAGCCGCTTCCGCCCCCAAGCCCATCAGAGGGCCAAGGTCAACCCCCCCCCCCGCCCCGTTTCCTCAACAGCCCCTCCGAATCTCCATCGCCTGCCTCAAGCGGGATCGTCCTCATACCGTTCGTTCGGTACCCGAAGAGATCAGAGGCCAGCTACTCAAGAACTCTCCGTTTCCCGCACCCCCCCAACCCCCGTTTGAACGTCCCTCTATTTCTCTCCACCCACCCCTCCCCTTTCCCTTTGGTTTTCCAGGAAGAGGGATTCAGCTTGGCAGTTCCAGGGTCCTGGCTCCACGTGGGGTGCCCTGGGAACCATCTGCTCAGCCTCCCCCAAAGATCTCGTTCCCTCAGTTTGCCAGCTGCTTTCTCTTCGGCCTGTCTCTTTCCTTAAGCCGCTGAGCACACCCAAGTCTCTCCCAGCATCCACACCTCTCCTTTCTGCTCTTCCACCACTGCCTTCTCTCTCTACCTTTCACGGCTAAGCTGCTGCCAGAAGACCTCGACTCCTCGTCAGTCATCCAGTCATCACCTCGTCTCTCACCAGCTCCTCGAAAGATTCCCCAAATCTCGTCGCCGTCACGTCCTAGCAAGTGGCCAGTACACACCCTTCAGTTCCTTCGTCTTCCTAAACTCTCTGTGGTGTCTGAGGAATGCTGCCCACGTCTTCAGTCTCTGCAAGTTCTCTCCACCCTCTTTCTCTGGGGGATGGCCCCCTCCCCAGGTGCCCTTCCTAACCTCAGACCCTTCTGTCTCACTTTCCTCTGCGGCTTCTCCTCCCGACCACTTCTCAAAGGGTTCTGTTCTCGAAGGCACGGTCTTCAGGGAACAGGAACCCCTCGGGTCTCAGAGCAAGCTCATGCGCTCCTACGATTCGACTCGCCCCCGGATGCCCAGGGCTTCTCAGTGCGTACGACTGACGTCACCCTGCCCCTGACTCCACGCTGCTTTCTCTAACTGTCTGCTGGACGCACCTCTCAGGATGTCCAAAGGCTTCTCAAAACCGACACGTCCAAAAGGGAGCCCGGTATCCTCCAACAAAACCCTCCCCCTCCTCTTACCTTCCTTTCCTCACCTCAGAAAACCTCTGCCCATCTCATCACCTGAGAGCGAGAGGCCTCAGGTCTGTGCTTGAGCTCTCTGTCTCGCCCACTTCACAGCCTACCGACTCCCAAAGAGAGCCGAGCGCCTTCCCTTCTTTGCCGTCCCCGCTGCTCTGCCGCATGCCTTCCTGTCTCTTGCATGCAACCAGCCCAGTAGACTCCTTACTGATCTTGCTGGCTGGCCTCCAGGCACACTGCCCCCCAGCTCCCCACTTGAATCCATCCTCCACTCTGTTGGGAGGGTGACCCAAGAGGAAAACCCTGCCGTAACTGACACGGTGCCCGGCCCCCACAGGGGTGGACGTGGGCAAGAAAGTAACCAAAGTTTCTGAGGTTGTTTTGCAGAACAACAGGAAGACGGCAGATCAGAGAGCAGCTTGATGGCAGCCCCCCGGCTCCCGCCCGACCGGACATCGTGCAGAGGCTTGGACCAGCTGAAATGACGGATCGCCCACTTTCTGCGTCAGGGATGGAGATCCTCGGCGTGCAACACGTCGAACCCCACTGACTTCGCACTTGTGACCCACGAAGAGATACGAGCGACAGTCGCACCTGAGCAGAGGACCCTTCAAGCTTCACCCCCAGCGCTCTCCTGGTCCCACCCCTACCCCGAACCCCAGATAAACGCCCCAATGTTTTGTTTTCCCTTTGAGGAGGCGGGTTTGAGTTTTACTCCCACCTCCTTGTCTGGCCGCCTCTTGATCATAAACCTCTTTCCTTGCTGCAACCCTAATGTCTCACTGATTGGCTTGGCTGCGAAATCGGGTACCCGGAACTGAGTTTGTGTGTGGTCCCATCGCTTCCCTGCTTGAAAGGAATCCAGGGTTCTCCACTGCCTGCAGGCCAAACTGGAGCAGAATCTCCAAGGCCTCGCCCCTGCAGCCTTCCTCCCTGCTCCTCACCCACACGCGGGCCACCCTCCCGCCACGTGCGACTCTCTGCAGACCCCAAACATGTTCTGACTCAAACGACTTCAAGCCCATCGAGCCTAATCGTAGCAGGGTAATTCCTTCAATCCAGTGCACACCGGATGTCTTTAATTTGCCTCTGCCTGACCTAGATGGTGAGGGATGGGTTCCTATCCACCTTAGGTTGATGGGGATTTCCGAACACTGAACAGGTGAGTTCAATGGCAATTTCTTATTCGTTTACACAGGCAGCCTATGGGAGGACACTCTAAACCATGTGGAACCACATAGGAAAGTGCACTTGGGGAGAGAGTAAATAGGCAAGGCAGTGGGGGACAGTCTTTGTAGCAACAGGAGAGTTGTGGTGTCCCCTGGTTCCCACAGGAAGGTGGGACTGGCTCATTTGAATAATTTCACAGGTGAGCAGGGAACTTGAGACCACTACTTGGGGAGCACCCATGCCTGCTCCCTGTGATGAAGGGGTTGTTTGGCGAGGGGATCTTATCTCTGGGAGCTGTGGAGGAGGGGAACTTGCAGGTAGGCCATTTGAGGCCCTCTTCGTTTACCAGGTTTCAAAGCAACACTTCATATTGAATCTTCATCTCAGGCCTCAGTACAGTTGTCTCTCTGATGCCTTGACATCGTGTTACACCCTGGTGATATCTGAGACATTTAAGGAGGAGGAGAAATGATTCCCTGGGAAACAATGTTGGCAGTAGACCAGGAGAGAGAGGGGGTCGTCGACAACCTTGAGTGTATGAACTTTCATTGATGTTCACTCGCTTGATCCCAAGAGAATCCCCAAGCAGCCAAAGGTTCTGTGGGAGAGGTGACATCCTGCAGCTCCATCATATTTGGCAATGGAGGGAGGACAGGGGAGGGCACCCCATCTGGCAGGTCGCACATGCCACAGGGCCCAGGTTTGGATCCATCCTGTTGCAAGGAAGGCTTGGTAACCTTCCCGCACTTGGTTTTGTTTTGGGTTGGTTTTTTTTGAGGAACATTAGCCCTGAGCTAACTGCCGCCAATCCTCCTCTTTTTGCTGAGGAAGGTTGGCCCTGAGCTAACATCCGTGCCCATCTTCCTCCACTTTATATGTGGGACCCCTACCACAGCATGGCGTGCCAAGCAGTGCCATGTCTGCACCGTGGATTTGAACCAGCAAATCCCGGGCCCCTGAAGCGGAATGTGTGCACTTAACTGCTGTGCCACTGGGCCGGCCCCATCTTCCCGCACTTGTTGGATGCTACTTCCAGGACTAAAGTGATAATAGGCAGCTGGGGATGGAGGCTCAGCATCTGGGAGAGATTCTGTTTCCAGAAGAGGCCAGTGCGTGGCCAGTAATTGCTGCTCTAATACCGCAGAATGCAGGGCCAAGGAGGTGGGCTTCTTGCATCAGGAACCCACAGACAACTTACGCACGTCCTGGGTTTTCCAGAGACTCCAGGAAGCATGAGAAGAGGTTGCCGAAGCCTCTTCCCCACAAGAGTCTCTGAGGGCTCTAGTGGGAGGGCCTGTTGATTTTAATTTGGATAGCTCCTAGAGTCCTTTGTTGGAGGGGGTCCCCACTGAAGCTGGGCTCATTTATAAGTCACAGCATAAATGGCCTTAAGTAAAATTTGTAGACAAGGACTATATTGCCTCCAGAAGCAAAAAGGGATTACATGATGTTGGATTGTACGCCCTTCCCAAGTGTGTCAAACAAATGTCCTCGAAGGAGGAGGTCACAAAGGTCATGTCATGCCTGTACTCCTGGAGAAAGGGGGATCCGGTGAAGGTCTTGTCTGCAAAGACTGCCTGTGAGAGCAGAACGGCTTAGTCCCTGTGGGTAACAAGGCAAAAACATGTCCCCTCAGAGGTGATGGCAAACTGTGGCTGGGAGGATGTTGAAACAGGCTCTGAACAGAGCATATTAACCAAATCTGTAACAGCAAAATATTCAGCCACGTGTAAATGTAGTTGGGCCCAGGAGGTTTAAGTGTACCAGGATTTATTTCCATCAGATACAGTCAGACACAAAGATACAGAAATAACTGTCATGAAGGAAGAAGTTTTCTCTCCTCACAGATTCCGAGCAACTGAAGGCAGGGTACACCATGGAGGGCCACACAGGGCAGCACCAGGGTCGGTCAGGAGACAGAAGGAACGAGGGGAAAACGTGGGCGAGAGCCTTTCGTGTGGATTCCACGGGAAGGAAGGAGTGAGGCAGGGTGAGCAGGTGTTGGCTTGGCTGGTTTGAATCATTTCAGTGGGCTCAGGGCACAGCAGTGTCCCTGGTTGTCTGGTCCCCGTCCCTGGGGTGACGAGGGCAAGGGAAGAGTGGCCCAGAGTGGAAGAGCCTCGGAGAGGAGGGTGTTGAGGGTGTTGCCTCTAGATGATTACGTATGAAAGGATTGCTCAGAGGAGTCATTTACTATCTGTAGCAACTAGTTAACCCTGGTGGGGCAGTTCCTCCAAGGTTGCCGAGGCCTCAGATGTCAAAGCCTTAGATACAGAAACTAGAAAACATGCTCATTTCACTAGATATAACCATAATTTCAGCCCTTGTGTAAAGTCTATGAAGGTTTCTGAACTAGGGCATGTTAGCAGATGTTAAAGTTAGTTCAGAAACTATGTTGTGGAGGCACAAAGGCCAGTTAGAACCCTTTACCTTTTTGCCATATAAATTAGTCTAGTAAATTTTCAATTTCTAATTGGGCCAAATTGTGAGCCTTTCTGGAATCAGTTCTTTTGTGTGATTGCTTCCTCTGCATGCATCTAGGTTTCTCTCCTTCATTTATCTTTTGATTGGTTTCTTGGTCACAGGATGTACTTGGGGCTGGGGGAGTGTCTTTCTGCCCTGCTCTTGTTTATCAGTTTTCCCTCCAGAGAGGCTCAGGTCGGGATCATCGAGGGTTAGGGCCTCTCTCACAGCAATGGTTGTATCTAAGTCAGGTTTGAATTAACACCCTCACTGTGCCACAGGGTTGCTGTGCATTGTTTTCCTCATAACCCTGAGGATCAGGGTTTTGTGCCACCCCGGCTTAGGTGACAGGGTGCATTGGAGGTGCCCAGGTCCCCCACCATCCAGATGTTGAGGGGTGGAAGCCATCTTCTGCTGCAGCCCTACCTTTCCCCTGCTGGGCACTGCTTCCCTCCCCCCACCTTCTCTCTGTACATATTCCCTCGGGATATTTTTGCCTGGAGAGTCACAGTGTTTGTGTTTCTCCATCCAGTGACATGTGGGCAGACCTTCTGGGTGGTTATGTGGAAAGGAACCAGGTGTAGGGCCTCAAAGACAAGTGTCCTTTTCCTCCAGGGAATGCCAGTCAATCTCCCCAGTGTTGAAGTCCACATCCAGGAGGTCATTTTGTCTATGGCCGAGGTGGGGGTCTCAAGCCCCTTGATGACCAGATTAGTCCTTTGGCATGCTGGTCAGGAACAACGCTAAGCAAAGCCCAAGTGTGCTGGTTAGGGGTTTCGCATTGGGAGAGAAGTAGAATACCAAACGCTCCCCCATAGACACTTGTTTGTTTTGATCTGTGCCTGGGCCATGGGCTCCCATGCTCGTGGACCTTGAAACCCTTATGGGTCTGGAGAGCCCCTGACAGCAGCATGATGAGCAGCAGCACAGGAGATGGGTGAGCTCACTGCCTTTGCCTGAACAGCCCTGATTCTGGAGGGAACCAGGGAGTCATTCTGAAATCTTCCTGGGGTCATGGCCTTCTCCTTTCCTCAAGCCAAACAAGGGGTCATCCCCAGGACTGTGCTGGGGGGACACTTTCCCAAACAGTGTCTCTGTGACCGCCCCAAGCAGCCACTGATGGTCATCATACTAGACACAGTGACTAAGGAGCATCAGCCTGAGATTCAGGAAATGGAACTCAAGCATCCACCAGTTAGGAGGTTGTGTTGTCGCTGCCCTCTGGTAGGAGGCTGGGAGACCACCTGCCAGACACAGGCCACACCTGATGGCACCTCACTCTGGGATAGAGTCAACTAAGAATAGGTCTCGCTTTCTGGGGAAGAATGAGACACTGGGGTGAGAAGAGATGGCAGCATCCACTTGAGAGAACAGAACATGAGCTAAAGCCCAAGCTGGCTGGCAATGGGCCCTCACTCCCCAGATAGTAACTGCTGCCAATGACCCCGATAGTGAGCAAAGGAGTAGTTAGTGAGTACTGCCCATGTGTTCTCAGGTGAGGTTGGGCCATCCTCCTTGTGATGCCAGCTGTTTTAGTCACCTCCACTTCACTCCATTGGTGAGAGGGAGATTTCTACCCTAGACTCATGGGGGTGGCTAAACACAGTACACTCGACAGTGGACAGGTGGAATGGACAGCAGTCTTTTAGTTTATCACACATTCTCACAGCCTGGGAGGAGGACAGCACACACCATGCAGGGCCACACGGGGACTGCACTTGAGAGCTGACTGAACAAGCAGGGGTTTGGGTAGTAAGAGGACTCTGTGGTAGCAAGAGGGTGAGGTGAGCCCTGGTTCCCACAGGAGGGTGTGATGGGCTTGTTGGAATGATTCTGTGATAGGGGACTGAAGCCTGAGGTCAGGAACAAGCAGGCACTGTGTCTGCTCCCTGTGATGAGAAGGGGTGTTTGGCCAGGGGACCTTATCTGTGGGAGAAGAGGAGTGGGGAATTGCAGTTAGGCCATTTGAGGTCCCTTTGATTTATCAGATGTCAAGACAGGTCATAATATTGAATCTTAATATCATGCTTTATGTCACAAGAAGTTATTAAAAATAATTCTTGGGTCTGGCCCTATGGTATAGAGGTTAAGTTGGTGCACTCAGCTTCGGTGGCTCAGAATTCACCAGTTCGGATCCCAGACACAGACCTATGCATCGCTTATCAAGCGATGCTGTGGCAGGTGCTCCACATACAAAGTAGAAGAAGATGGTCACAGATGTTAGCTCAGGGCAAATCTTCCTCAGAAAAGAAAATTAAATTAATAAGTAATTCTTCCTAGAAGTGATAATTGAGTTCAGCAACATGCTAGGATAGAAAATAAACATATAAAAGTCAGTTGTATTTCTATGTACTAGCAATGAACATGTGCACAGGATACCAAAATTAAAAGTACACTTGGGATCACTAATAAAAATAAAAGACTTAGGTGTGAATCCAACAAAACATGTCCAGGACTTGTATGGTGAACTCTACACAACACTGATAATAGCAATGGAACAGCTAAATAAGTGGAGAAAGATACCATGTTCCTGAATTGGAAGATGAAATATAGTAAAGATGTCAATTCTTTGTAACTATTATACAGATTTAATGCAATAAAAATCCAGTAAATTGGTTTTGTAGCTAGAGACAAAGTAATTCTAAAATTTATATGGAAAGAGAAAGGAATTAAAATAGCTTAAACAACTCTGACAAGGAAGAAGTGGGAGTAATCGAGCTACTCAGTTTCACAACTTATTATACAGGTACCATGAGCAAGACTGTGTAATATTTGCAGAGGGATTGACACATAGATCAATGGAACTGAACAAAGAACCCAGATATAGTCCCAACAAATATGCCCCACTGATTTTTGACAAAGGAGCAACAGCAGTTCAATGGAAGAAAGTTGGTCTTCCAAGAGACTAGAGCTACTTAAGGCTTGGGAGCAAATCACAGGTCAAAACTTAGGCAAATGGAAACACGAGGAAGGAAGAAAATGGTTGACTGAGGTCCTACCAGGTGGTGATGGAAAGGGAGGGATAGTTGGCGCCTAGCTCAGGAGTAAAGTTGCAACTACCGGATGACAGCTTATTTCATCTTTCTGAATTTAGCTGCTTCTGATTGACCATTTCCACAGGCGCTGGTGATTTTCCCGTCAGCTACCACACTCCAAACTCAGGTCGCCACTAATTGTGCATATGGTACCCCAGACTCCGTTAGCCTTCCCATTAGCATCATTCTCAGGCTATATGAGATGGCAAGATGGCTCTCAGTAGCTTCAAAGGTACATCCGTCCAGGTTCAAGTCTGGCCAAAAAGAGAGCTCTTCTAGACTTAGTAACTCCTGGTTTGGTTCAGCTCCTTGGATTCGTTCAGATGGGACCCACCTGGTCACCACCCTCCCCCGCCCCAACACGCACATATACACACTCCTAAAGTATCACTGGGGTGTTCTGGGTATGATTGCCAGGCCACGGTAAGGTTCTGCCCCCCGTGCCAAGCATGGAGCCTCACGTGATACAAGTGGACTGAAAGGAGAGTTTAGTTCTTCAGAATAGACTCTAGCTGTTGTTCGAGAAGAAAGCAATCCTGGACAGCCAAGGCAGAAAATGACCACTTGAGCCTCTTGGGGAGAAAGGCCATGGTTCATGCCCAGCTTTCTCTCCCAATATTAGTGTTCACAGGGATCGAAACTCCAGTTTCTCTTTTCTTGACTTCGTCAGAGGAGGCAGATTAGCCGGCAGCCACCTTCTCTGGCTGGGACATTGTTCATGGCTCCCCCAGTACAGTCGCAAACTTGGAGGCATCATGCAGCTTGAGATGGTTAAGCTCACCATTTCCAGACTCTACTGCTATGTCCTAAAGTTTCAGCCCCTTGATCAGGAGCTTAAATGGAATGAGCTGGCCCTGCTTGAGGGAAGCCTTTGGGGTGGCCCCGCAATGAAAAACTGACCAGAGTCCTCTGAATTACCAGTTTTTCTGAATCAGAGGCTCAGCAAAGAACACAAGAATTCTTTGCTCATCGATCAACAGAGGTGTATTGGTGCATCTGCCTCCACCTTCTTCCAGTCCCCCTCAGCCTCCCCATCTAGACCAATGGGATCTATACCTTCTACTGTGTGTTGTTGACACTTCTTACCCACTCACACATGTGGACTGTGTGTGCTGCCGAGCAGGACGACTATACTTGTTCAGTGGCTTGCAATACCCTCTAGGCTGAGGATGAGTCAAAGAAAGTGGTGTATTTCATCTCCTCACCTCTCCCCATAGCTAAACTGCCCCACCTCAGCCTCGCCCAAGGTCATTTCTACTTTGCCTATCAGTGACACCCATTGGTTCCTCCACTGAATGAATAGTAAGCAAGCTTTTAATATCTGATCTCACGCCTAGGGAGACAGGGGTCGTGGGTTTCTGTTGTTGTGGTTGGTTGGTTGGCTGGTGTCCATGTCCGCCAACGGAGGGGGGGCGGGGCAGCGGCCGGGGAGCGTCTGGGCGGCGGCGCGCGCGAGGAGAGGAGCGAGGAGAGGAGCGCGCGGCTGCTGGGCCGCCGCCGTCGTGGGAGGCGTCGGTGAGAGCCGCGCGTGCCGAGCCGAGCCCAGCCCGGCGGAGTCGGCCGCGCTCTGCTGCTCTCTCCCGGGCCGGGCTCGTCCGTGGACGCCGCTCCGTGTCCGCGGTGGGCACAGCAGCCCGGGCCCTCCACAGCCACGGCCGGCCGCTAGCCTGAGGAGGCCCTCCTTCAGCTCCCGCTCTTCCTGCTCGCCGGACGCGGACGACCAGGGCGCCTGCGAAGACGATTCCGTCTGGGAGAGGTACCCGGGGGCGTGGGCCTGGGGGCTGGTGGGAGGCGAGCGTGTACCCGAGGAGCAGGCTTGTGCGCCGAGAGGTGCCCGTCAGGTCGCGGGACAGCTGTGCGGCGCGCGGAGCGAGGGGTCTCTTCGTGCGCTTCACGCGTTCGTGGAACGGGCGGTGTGTGCCGGGCACGGGCCCGCCTGGGGACGCGGTGCCCGGGAGTCGGGCGCCGAAGCGGCCCCCGTGGTCTTGGCTTCTTGGAAGGACAGACGCGAAGTCGGTAAGGACACTGGTCTCGATGCGTTCTGAGGAGTGCAGGTCTCCCCCTTTTAGAGGATACGTGCCATTGGGGGTTTTCATGAAGCCTGTTGTGCGCCTGAAGCTCAGGCCGGCTCAGGGGAAGCGGCCTGTCGAGGGCCACATAATATCTGTGTGCAGAGCCAGCGCTTTCCAAAGCCCTTGACTGCGCAGAAGTCTACCCGTTAGGGGTGCCGTGGGGGCTGTCCGGGGAGCACTGTGAGCACAGGTATGTGTCCCACACTTGAAAGTATGGAAAAGAAAGCGTGAGGCTCGAGGGTGCTCCGTTCGTCCCGTCCTTCCGCAGAAAGTCTGGAGAGTTGACTTTGTGACGAGTCCTTCCTCTCCTCTGGTCGGTGGGTGTTCAGTGGTCTGGACACTTGATGAGCAAGACTGACGTGGTGTTTGACGTACTGGACCTCACAGCCTAGTTGGAAAGGACAGATAGGCGGCAACTAATTACCTATGAGATACGTAAAAACAATTTTGTGTTGAGTGCTGAGAAATACAGCATTTACTGTTCGACTTTGTGACTTAGGCAGTGATGTTTAAGCT
This sequence comes from Equus asinus, assembly GCF_041296235.1. NCBI lineage: Eukaryota > Metazoa > Chordata > Mammalia > Perissodactyla > Equidae > Equus > Equus asinus. The sequence goes on from NC_091803.1 coordinate 30,859,585, forward strand.
GAGAGCAGATGCCTAAAAGAAAAGGAGGACTTGTGCGGGAGAGCGTTCGGACAGGGCAAGGGAGGAGTATGGCCTTGTCAGAGGAGCTGAAAGCGTGCCCTGGAAACTGGGGCCGCGTAGGGACTGTAGGGTGGGGAAAACAAAACTTTTCGATTAAGGCTAGTGCTTTCTATAGGTTTTTGGAGACCAAGCATGGTGATTTGGAACATGGACTCTGGAGCCAGACTCTGTCACATGGGTCCTAGCTCTACCACCTACGGGCTGTGTGAACTTGGGCAAGTTACTGTACCATTCTGTGTTGCATTCATGGGAGGAGATGAGTTCAGAGTCTGCTTACACTGCCATCTTGACAAGATCCGCCACTCCTACACTTCTGTTACTTCTGTTTTCATTTTCTCCCTCCTTTGGTACAGAGCCCATCTGGGGACCCTGCTGAGCTTATCTGTCTCATGGGGGTTGTGGGGATTAAATGTAGAGTGCTTCCAACAATACTTGGCACACAGTAGGTATTCAGGTTTGGTAGTTATTGTCATGACCACCACCCCCATGATCATCAAAGCATCATCATCGCCATCACCATCACCATCATCATCATCATCATGGCCTCATGCTATCACTCCTACAGTCTGATAGTTAGGACTCTTCAGGTTGGATACACTAGATTTATGCCTAAGAATTCCCCTTGTTTCAGCAGATATCTGTTGAGTGCTTACCATGATAGCTAAATTCTCCCCACTCCCCATTGTCTCGTCTCCTTATCTTCCCCATCGTGCTGCGACCCTAAGTCAGCTCTCCACTCTTAATTTTTTTAACAATGATCCCCCAAAGCCTCACAGTGTCCTTGAAATTACCACTCCATAGTCGCCAGCCTCCTCTATTTCCTCAGCCTCTTCTTAGCCCTTCCCTCCCTCTCTTTGCCTTGGCCCTGGCCCTGCCTACGGAATATCCTTTTCTTGAAGCCCTGTCAAGTGGTGCCTGCAGATCTCAGGATTAGGGGGTACGAGATTTATGTCCTCTCTGCTCTTTGTCCTCCCACACCATTTCTTTGAGATCCATAGTCCCCAGCTGGAGCACCTTCTCCTCCTCATTACTCTTTTCTGCCTAATTAGTCCCCTATTTCATTGAAGACTTGATCGCCTGGCCCACAGCTTTCCTCTCTGCCTCAATTCTTGCTGTCATCCTAGTTGACTTCAGTGTGCATGCGGAGGACTGAGCCTGCACACGGGGTACTCATTTTCTTCAATACTTCATCTGTACTGCTGACCTCTTCTCATCCACCTGTCCCCATTCCCACCATAATACCCTGGATTTGCATCCTGATGCTGCACCACCTCACAAATGAGCAGTGCAGCACCCTCCAGCCCTGATCTCTTCTTTCCAGCTTGCTTGGTCACTTAATTCAGCTGTGCCCTCAGCATATTTTTCCTCAGGCCCTCCATGGTGTACTCTATCCTTTAGATGCTTCCTCTATGCTGTTACCTCTCAGTTGAGCTTGGACTTCATAGTCCATCCATGATTAATTCTCTTGGCAATGCCTTCCTCTCCCTTGCCCTTCAGTCCCAGTAAACCCAAAACCAAACTACCCATTTTTGTCTTGAGTACTGGAGATAGGACTCAGATCAGGGCAGCTGGGTACTGTTTTGAATTCGTGTCACCCCACCTCACCTGTGCCCTCACAGAGCCTGACCATTCTAGTATGATTCTCTTGTCAAGTCACTCTCCCATGCTCCAGAATATTTAATTCAGACATTTTCCACAAACTTCTGATTTACTCCCCCCAACCCTTCATTCTCAAGATAATATGGGTGATGTTTTGAGTATGCTTAACATAGAAAATAGAAGCCTTCAGATTGGAACTCCATTCACTTCCTCCAAGAAACTTAACCAACCTATCCTACTGTTAGAGTTGCAATGTCCTCCAGCAAAGACCACCAGAAATACATCAGTAGGTAAACCAGTTGGGTTTAATTACTCTTTGTAATGAGGGAGGCCTCACATCATGGGGAACTCTGGGTCCTATTAGGATGAGGGCGTTAGAAAGAACTTACAGGATTTGGGCTTTGGTTGGATAGTTTGGGGAGGGTTCAAGGAAGCAGGGATTTGCTCTGGACTGGGTGCTGATGGGAGGCAGGGACAATTCTGTGATTGTGTAGCTCAATCAATCCTTTCTAGAAGGAGTTGTGACTAGAGTGAGACAAACGCTGTAATTCATAAAGAAGCCACAGTTGCTCGCTTCAGGCAGGAGAGAGGGATGTTTGGTATTTTCTGGATGGCACGACGGCCTTGTGTTTGTCTGTTTAGGCAAAACAATGAAGTGGTCTTGTTTTGTCTCACGTCATCCCTGTTGCAGCATGACGTTGTGCTGGTGTCTGTGAGAAGTTTATGTCCAACAGGTGAACGGCATGGCTTGTGTGAGCACGAGGCCGGCTTCTAACAACAGGAAAGCCTGGCTTACGGTACCAGATCAGCTCCTGGATGTCAGCACTGCTTTTCTTCTTTTCACAGAGGAGGAAGTGAGTTTTAAAAAGATAAATAGGTGTTTGCCAGGCAGGAGAAAACAGCATGAGCTAAACAGGATGCAGATCGAAGCAGAATACTGGGTTAGGGGACGTTGACATCGGGTGGGGGAATGGGTGGCAAGAGAGAATTCCATTGAGGTTGTCAGAGAATGAGATGTAGAAGGTCTCAAGGCTAATGGAAGGTCGTGAGGGGTTTTAAGTGGAAGAACTGACATGATCTGGTGTGTGTTGTAGAAGACTCCCAGCAGCTGTGGGGGAGATGGGGCGGTGACAGAGGGAAGGTCTGTGCTCTTTTCCGTCCCCACCGCTGCAGCCCTTGCTCAGGTCTGTTCTCTCACCTGCTCTATTGCACCACGTCCTTGGTGTTGGACCTGCTTCTGGTCTAACCCCCTCCCCCACCCCAGTGATCATGCTGTGGCCAGGGTGATTTAGCAGAATCACAAATCTTATCCTGTCACTTTGTCAGTTACAACCTTTGATGCCCCATCAGCCATGAGGTAAAAACCTACAGGACGTTGCATGACACACCACACCTTTCATCATCTGATCATGCCACCTGGATACCCATTGCCAGTTGGGAAGATCCGTTAGGATGTCTCAGAATGATCTCAAATTCATTATTTCCAAGACTGTGCTCTCGCATCATCTTCACGTGTTCTCCTCCTTGTCACCCCCACCCCAAAACCCAGTGAATGGGGCCATTGTGCATTCAGTTCCCAAGTACCAAATGTAGGAGTCAGCTTGGAACTGCCCTTTGGTGTACCACCTTATGCGATCAATCACCCAGACCTGTTGATTTTATTTGTTCGATATTTCTGGAATCTACCTCCTTTTCTCCACCTCTGCTTCTGCCATCTCAGTCCAAGCTAAGATCACCTGTGGTCTGAGGTATGGCACTAGTCTGCTGACTGAGGACCCCAGTCACTGTTCCCTCCTCCAAACCCATATCTCATAGTGAACCCAGAGGTTTGTAAAGGGCATATTTTATCCTGTCACTCCCTAGTTTACTAGCTTCTTGTGGCTGTTGTAGAAAGACGAAAGTTCCTTATGTGGTCTCCACAGCCCTGCCTGCTCTGTCCTACTTCTCCAGCCTCCCTTCACACCACTCCCCCCTTCCCTAAGGGGTCCTTTCTGTTCTTCAAATGTGCCCTGTTCCTGCCTCCCTTGGGGTCTTTCAGCACGCTGCTCCCTCTGCCCGCAATGCTTTCTCCCACCCTCCCTGCCTCAGTAGTTCCACGTCATCTCTCAGATGGAGGCATCCATTCAACATGCTTTATTGAGTGCCTGCTCAGTTTCTGGAGACAGTGTTCTAGCATGGATACAGAAGTGAACAAAACAGACAAAACTGGAGCTCTTAGGCAGCATTTATTCCAGGAGGGAGACAGCCAGAAAGACAATAAGGACAATATTTGGCGTGTCAGGTGGTGATAGATGCAGTAGGAGTGTTGGAAGGAGTTGTGACTGGAGATGGGATGGCCAGGGAAGGCCCCAATGAAGTTAATGCTGGGGAAAGACTTGTGGAGGGTTAGGGAGTGAGTCCTGTGGATATATGGGGTAACGGTGTCCAGGCAGAGAGAACAGAGAGCAGAAAGGCCCTGAGGCAGGAGCTGGCCTCCCCTGTTCCAGGAGCCACAAGGCCAGCCTGAGTGAGATGGAGAAGAGTAGCAGATGGAATCTGGGTGGCTGTGGGTACAGATGCTGCAGGCTCTTGTAAGGCCCTAACTTTTCCTCTGAGGTAGGCACCATTGGAGGATTTTGAACTGGAGAAGGAGGTGACGTGACTTGAGTTTTCACAGGATCACGTCAGCTTCTCTGTGGAGAATAGACGGTAGGAGACAAGGCTAGAAAAGGGAGATGAGTGAGTGGTACTGGAATATTCCAAGTCAGAGATGCTGTGGCTTGGATCAGGATGGTAGCAGAGCAAGTTCTGAGAGTCTGTCAGATTCTGGGTCCATTTTGAAGAGAGAATGAGCTGATAATATGTGCTGACAGACTGGATGTGGGGGAGACTGAGGAGTCAAAGATGACTCCAAGGTTTTTTGGTTTCTCTCAGATATGGATCCCTCAAGGAGGCCTTTCTGACACCTGCAGTCAAGATCTTGCCCCTGTTATATGTCCTCATGACACTCTCTGCATTGCCTTGGTGGTCATCAGCTCAGTTGTAATTCAGACATCCTGTTTCATGCTTTTCTGTCTGACTAGAGTAAACATGATTCAGAGCAAGGACCATATCCACCTATTGCCATGTGCATTGTAGACACATAATAATTTGTCAGATGGCTGAAGTGAAGAGGAGCTCAATGCAGATGCTCAAGATTACATTTCCTGATGAGATCTTAAAATTCTGTTTTTCTAGTTTTTAGTATTCTCTGTTTTAGAGACAAGACCAGGGGCTATAAGGCTAAAATTCCATTGTGAATATCATAGAGGTTAATCTGATTTCTCAACGAAATGGAAAAATGTCCTCCTTGACATGCAAGCGGGTCACTGGTCACCTCTCAGGAAGGGTGGCCTTTTCCTGGGGGCCTTGGTCTTTCCAGCACACTGATCATATCTTCACAGCTGTGCCCCAGAGAGCAGGGCTGAAATTTTCATCTGAAATGTTTTGAAGGCAGGTGCTGCTGCTTTCTGCCCCAGAGATGATATGTTATTTTAGAACTAGAACATTCTATTGAGGATAAATTAGCTGCCAAACTTGCCCATCAAAATAGTCACATCATGGATTCCCTCTCCCCCATTTTTTAAAAAAGAATGAATGAAATTTTTGAAAATATCTGGGAAAGATAATGATCTTGGATCTAGAATATTAATATCACATCGTTTTTCCTCTTAAAAGCTTAATTTTTTAATGATGAAGTGAATACTTTTTCCACACTCAATAGTGTAATATAAACCTATTATATGTCTAATTTCACACAGATCCACCTCTTTCTTTTTAATGGCTGCACAGTATTCACAGTGTGATTGTAATTTTCTTGACCACTCTTCTATTGTTCATCATTTCGGTGGCTGTGATTTTGCTATTAAAATAGTGCTGTGATGATGATTTTTGCACGTGTGTTTGAGTTTTCCTATGAGATGGATTTCAGGGGAGAAGTTTCTGCAAAATGGTCCTCGAAAGAGGTTATATCAGTTTTTATTCCCATCCATAGTGAATGAGATGCTAATCGTGGAATATTCTCAGTTTCTTAAATTGTTTATCAACTGGCAGGTAGAAAATAATACCTTTTTCAAATTTGTATTTCTATAATCACTACAGAAACTTAGAATTTTTAGTCTGCTTACTATCGTTGATATTTTTTATGTGAGCCCTTTCTCTGTATCATTTTCCTACTGGGTTGTTGTCTTTTTCTTGTTTGGTTATTTGTATTTTTATTATTGATTTGTAAGAACTTTTTATATCAGGGATAGTAATCTGTTGCCTCTGTATTTGTTGCAGTAATTTCTCTCAAACTGATGCTTATCTTTCAGTTTAGCTTGTATTGTACATTTCATAATACAGAAATTGTGAATCTTTATGGTGCAGAATCTGACAATCTAACTTTATGGCTTGTGGATTTTGGGTAATGCTTTGAAAGACTATTCTCAATCATTCTAACATTTTCTTTTAGCACTTTTATGGTTTTGGTATCTATCTTTATTGTTTTATATGTTATAAAGTAGCAATCTAACTTACTTTAGTCTCAAATTATTAGCCAGTTGTCCCTACACCATCTATTGAATGGTCTCTCCTTCCCCATTGATTTGAAACATCACTTGGATTATATACTAAATTCTTATCTATACTTCAACACAGGAATTCATTTGTCATTCTTGACTTCCAGTTGAAATTGCTTTTTTTCATTTTGACGCCTGAAAACTTTGACTTGCAAAGTAACTTAGATGTGTATTGATTTGGAGCTCCTATAGCTTATTTCTCAGGGTAAGAATAGGTTTGTACCAGGGATTAGCAGGATTTTTTAGTCTGTTTGAGCAGCTGTGCTCCAGGAAGAAAGAAAAGGAAGGGATATGAATGAAAGATGTGTGTCTGAGCCTGTCCTTTTTTTTTTGTTTTTGGAGGAAGATTAGCCCAGAGCTAACATTTACCGCCAATCCTCCTCTTTTTTCTGAAGAAGATGGGCCCTGACCTAACATCCATGCCTGTCTTCCTCTCTTTTATGTGGGACGCCTGCCACAGCATGGCTTGACAAGCGGTGTGTAGGTCCTCACCCAGGATCTGAACAGGCAAACCCTGGGCCGCCGAAGCAGAACATGTGAGCTTAACTGCTGTGGCGCCACCCGGCTGGCCCCTGCGCCTGTCCCTTTTCATCAGAAAAGCAATAGCTTTTTAGGAAGCTGTACCCTGTAGGCTTCTGCGTACTTCTCATTAGCCAGAACTAGGGCATGTGGTCCCACCTCTGGCTGCGGGAACATGTTGGGAGGTGAGAATTTCCAGTAGGGCAAATTGATACCTCAAACAAAATTGGGGTCCTCGTAGTAAGGAAGAAGGGGTGAGTGGATATTGAAAAGAGAAGTATCAGCTACATCTCTCATCTTCTTTCCCCCCCCAGAATTTCCCCAGGTGGTCTTGAGAAAGAGAGGGAGGAGACGGAAAAAGAGGGAGGTAGGAGAGAGGGGGAGAGAGAGAGAGAATTTATATAATAAAAAGCTCAAATCCTCAGCGTTCAGTTTGATGAGTGCTGACAGTTGTACGTATCTGTGTATCACCACCAAGAGCAGGATACAAAATATTTCTAAAACTCCAGAAATTTCCCTTATATCTCTTTCTAGTTAGTCTCCTTACCCCCACCTAACAACTGTTTTCTGATTTCGGCTATCACAGATTAGATTTGCTTATGCTTGAACATCATGTCAATGGAATAAGACAGTATATATTTTTTCTGTATCTTCTTTCACTCAACATATTCTTTGAGATTCATCCATGTTGTGTGTGTTGTCAAAGATGCACAAAGCCAGATACTAGTTAAAGTGGTAAGGGCAGATTTTAATCACTAATAACTACTGCAATAAGGAAAAGAGTCCAGTGTGAACTAAACCCAACTTTGATTTATACAGGGGGCGTTTTAAAGGGAGAATGAGGGAATAAGGACGATGGTGAGTAGAGTCAGAGAAGAGAAAAATTACACAAAGTGGGAAAGAGGGATTGGTCCATGTGAAACCATCTGAATTTGCTACCTGGGAGACTGGGGCCCTGTCTTTAAGCGTTGGTTGGAACAAACAGTAAATGCTTTTGCCAGCCTTGAGGTTTCTTAGGCAGGCACTTCAAGGGGGACTAGAGTCATCCTAGGGGTGTGGCTTTGAGCTGTTAGAAGCTATCTTAGAGTTTGTTCAAGTCTTTATAGAAAATGCCAAGTTTGAGGCCTGTCGAGAAGAGGGCTCAGAGGAGCCTGGCCAGAGTTTGGTCAGGGAGAGAACCTTTGTCAGTGTAAAGTAGTTTGCTCCTTTTTATGTTGTGTGAATATACTCTGATTTGCTCATCCATTCACCTGATGTTGGACATTTGAGTTGTATCCAGTTTTTGACTGGATATTTTGTGAATAAGCTGCAATGAACATCCTTATCTTTCATTTCTCTAGGATAAATGTCTAGGAGTGGAATTGCTTAGTCAGAGGGTGGGTGTATATTTAATTGCCAGACTAATTTCCAAAGTGGTTTATCAGATTACATTTCCCACCAGCAACATATCAAAACTTCAGGTGCTTCATATCCTTGTTAACATTCGGTATTGTCAGTGGGTGTGAAATAGCATCTCATGATGACTTTAAATTGCATTTCCCTGTCGACTAATGATGTTAAACAACTTTTTGTGTGCTTGTTGGCCAGCCATTCCTACATCTTCTTTTGTGAACTGCATGGGAACCACTGGCAGTCATCTTGATTTGAAGATCAGAAAGAAACACGTGTTAGAAACACCAGGAAGCAGGAATTGTGGGAACTAGGATCAGATGTACTTGTGTTACGTCCTGTTGCATCTCCCCACCTTTTGTGCTGCGCATCACTGACCGCCTCCAGCGTGCTGTTGAGATCAGTCCCAGGCTCCTGCCAGGCCCTCTGTGACCTCAGCTGGCTTCTCTCTCTAGAGTCCTCTCTGGTTTTTCCTGTTTTCTACTGTTCTCCAGCCCCCAGGCCTACTTTCTGATACTAGAACGCTCCCAGTCCATTCCCACCCCACAGCGTTTCTATCTGCTGTTCCTCCCGTCTGGAATGCCTTTGCACAGCTGACTTTCTCCAATTCCCTAGGACTCAACTCAGCATCCCCTTTTCAGGGAGGCCTTCCCTTTCACCTTCTCTAAAGTAGGTCCCTCTATCCTCCATACTGTTGAATCCTTCATTTGTTATAATCTCTTATTTATGTTTGTCTCTGTCCCTTGTCTGTCTTGTCGCCACTGTATCCCCAATGCCTGGCACTTAGCAGACACTCAGTAAATATTGCTTGACTGAAACAATAATATTTAATCGACTGATAATACAGAATTGAGAGGAATAGAAACTGCACCTTGTTATCCAAGAGGCAATAATAAGTCCAGGAAGGAGCGCTTAGAGGGAGGCAAATTGACCAGCTTTTCAGCAGTTGCTTAGCAGTGGAGTGAGTGCCTTCTTTGTGGGGAGTGGTCAAGCAGTGGCTTAATACTGTTGAAAGCATTCTTGCGCTGGGTGTTGGGGTTGACTAGATCATTTCTGAGTCCGCTTCCTACCCTTAACCTGTTTGGTTTGTGTTCTCATCACTGCTCTACCACTCCTGCCTCAACTGCAGGTATGGCTTTTACCACCAGATGGCACCAGAGGATTCCTTTGAAATCAGTGTTCATCCCATGGCCACCAACAGTGAGATAACATTTCACTGCACTTAGACTCCCAACATGTGCTTGAAACAAAAGCTTCACGAAACAGTCTTAACCCTTACTATGTGTAATGCATGCGTATATTTTCCGTTTTACTTTGTTTTTTTAAATGCAGACTTATATAGTATTAAACTGATTTAATTTTAAAACAGCTCACTGTTGGAAAAACACTATTTTAGATAACTGAGCAAGTTTAATCTTGTAAAACTTGTGGATCTGCTGTTTTCCTTGGACATCTGGGCTTATAGCAAATTGTGTCCCTTAGCGAGTCTTTGTGTGTTTCTGTGCTGAGTTGTTGCATTGAGTAGCTGAGCATATGCTTCCTTATGAGTGTCTATGGATGTACAAATATGGATGGAGAGACTGTGGGGGACATGTTTGTAGGGAATTCAGCACCTATTGCAGTCAAGGCAGCAGCAAGCCTTGTGAGTAGATGTAAAGAAAAGATGGTATCTGCTTCTGGGGGCTCAGAATCCAGCTGGGTGAGATCCCCCCCCCCCCACCCAGACACATACCCATATCTTAATTTTCAGCTTACTTGTCAAGCAACATGGAGATGAGTGTATTGTTCGGGATATCACTTAGGATGCTTCAGGTTGCAAGTAACAGAAGCCGGGCTCAAGTTGGCTCAAATGGTGAAGATGTTTATTATCTCATGAACTATCCGTTGAGAGGTAGAGCAGGCTCCAGGTCCACAGGGGTGTGGCAATGGCATTGCCTTAGGGATCCAGGTTCCCTCCATGACTTCTCAGTTGTCCCGATGCTGGTTCCACTCATGGTTGCCAGAAGACTTTCAGTGACAATCTGGGCTTCAGCTCCTAGGCTTGGAATACTAAAAACTTAATTCCTTGTAGTGTACACTGAGGTAGAGAGAGTTTAGGCTACCATAGCATTTTCCAGGTTGTAGCTATTTTGTTTATTTGCCCCTGGTTTCCCCACTATGACCTCCTTAAGGGACATGAAATGACTGGCACTTAAGACAGAGTTGGGAGAAGTACTTAGGTAGTTGTTAGTGATGTTTGCCAGATACTTCTGGGTCTCCCTTCTCTGGACACAGTACTTTTGGTTGAGTAGAGTTATCTGACTAGATCTGACCAGTGAGTTTGCTAAGTGAATAAACAGTTGCAAGTCTTCCATATGAAGTATGAGGTGAGGTTATTTGCTATTTATGGTTCTGGGAAAGGAATTAGTGATATGAGGAAAGAGAGAGGTGAAAAATGAACACTGTGGGAAACATGATGGGTGTGTAGGTGAATAAAAAGGTGAATGGATGAGTGTTTAAATTTGTGGTAGAGCACCAAATGTGTGTGTGTGTGTTTGTTTTGGTGAGGAAGATTGGCCCTGAGCTCACATCTGTTGCCAGCCTTCCTCTTTTTGCTTGAGGAAGATTGTTGCTGAGCTAACATCTTTTCCAGTCTTACTCCATTTTGTATGTGGGATGCCACCACAGCATGGCTTGGTGAACATTGTGTAGGTCAGTGTCCGGGATCAGAACCTGCAAACCCTGGGCCGCCGAACTGGAGCACGTGAACTTAACCACTGTGCCACCACACCAGCCCCTGGTTGGCCTTTTGAGGCAGATAATTTTCCTCTAGATCCTTGACCTGGCTCCTGGGAACCCGGCCTGAACCTGTTCTCTACTCACCTGCCTCCTTTTTCATCCCTTTCAGGTTTGCAGTAAGCATTGGCTACTGGCATGACCCTTACCTCCAGCATTTTGTGAGACTGTCTAAAGAGAGGAAGGCCCCTGAGATTAACAGAGGCAAGTGAACATCCCCCTCCCCAACATCTCCTCATCAGCCGAGAGGCCTGAGGTTTTAGGGATTCATTCTTAGAGAGTTCCAGTGTGCACTCTCTCCACTAGTATATGGAGTGCTAATTTCCCAACATCCTCACCAACACAGTGTATTATAGAACTGTTTAATCTTTGTTAATCTGATACTTGAAAAATGGTATCTTATAGTAATTTTATTTTATATTCCTCTTATTTACAGGTAAGGTTGAAGATCGTTTTCCTATGTTTAAAAGCCATTCATATATCTTTTACTGTGAATGGTCTATTTTGCTGCCTTATTAAAGTGTTAGTAACAATATTAGGCTCTGCAAATAATTTCCATCAAGGAAGTCACAGAATTTGAGACAGGAGTGTGGCTTAGCCTCAGCCAGACTGAGAAACTGACCAGGTAATTCTTGTGTATGCTGGGAATCTTGGCCCTAAGGATGGATCCTGTAGGTAGGTTCTTTCAGAAATACAAAGAAATTTTGAAGTGGAGGTTCCTGAGAATAAGGACACGGTATTTCCTTTGAGCTGAGGGTGAATCCAGGAGTCCATAAGATTGGGCGAGGCCTGGCAAAGAGGCCTTAAGCCTCCCTCCTGTGCTCTTGAGGCAGATTTCCTTCAGAATGCTGCAGAGGGACACACCATGGCGCTTGACTCTGTGCCTCGGGCAGCATGTCAGCCCTCCTTCCTTCCTTCTTCCTCCTCCTGGATTTGCCTGTGTACTGGGGACCTGCAGCCCAATAGGAGAGTGCTTCCCAAACAGTGTGTGGTGAGGATCTTTTTTCCCCAGTATCCAATCCATTGTGGATGACATTTCTGTAAAATACAATAAAAATGATTTACTAGCAAAATAAAATGAATAAGACAGGCAAAATACAAGCCCAAATTATTTATTAGTAGATTCAACAGGCATAATATTTCTCTGTCAAATTGCAATAAACATTTCTAAATGCCACTCTCAAATTGCGTTCTTGAAATAGTCACACTTAGAGCAGCCAGCCTTAGAACACAGACAGACTTTATCTTCCTTCGTCCTTCTTTATTTCTCATCTCCTTTGCCCAGCTCCCCACCCCGGAGCTTAACAAGTCAGTTTCTTAGACAAGCATTCCTCCCCCAATCTGTCATGCCGTGTTACAAACACCGAGGCTCTAACCCATACAGGGTAGAGATGACAGGAACACAATAAGAAGTGTGGCTTTCTTTGCTTGGACACTCATCCATCCAATTTCCTGACCTAAAAATATTATTTTGCATATGATCTTGCAATTTCGAGTTTTACCACAGTACTGAGTAGCTTTTACTATAGCTATGAAAGGGCGCATTTCCTAGAGGAACATTTAGATCAGATGTTTTGATGTAAAACACTTGTCTTTCGTAAGTAAAATATAGGGCATTTTATTTTCCTTATGAGAGTTAATTCTACTATTAAATAGATTGTACTTTGATTCAAACATCTGAAAAGAAAAAGGAAGAGAATTTAAAATTTGCTATTTCTCCTATAAAGTCACGGATAATCCACCGGCCCCAAGGAAGGACAGAAGTGCTCTGTTTGGCTCTCCTGCTGCAGAGGGCTTTGCAGGGATTATTTCTCATCACTGAGTGACAGCTTGTTTCTGTCTCTCTCTGAGGATATTTTGCTCGTGTCCATGGCGTCACTCAGCTTATAAGGGCATTTCTACGGAAGACAGAATGTCAGTGCCAAATTATAAACCTGGGGGCTAAGATGGACACCACCTTCTGGACATTAAAGGTAAGTGAAAATTCCCCCTCTTCTTTCCCCAACTGTTTAATTTTGTGAAGACGTTCACCTGGCTCAAAAATTTTAAAAATGTATTAAAAGGGATGCAGTGACAGCTTGTCTCCCACCTCTGTCCCCACCTGCTCACACGCCCCCCACAACCCCCATCAGACCCGTACTTTATCTCACTGGGGCCCCAGTGAAGGATTGTGGGTTGTTTCTCATCTTTTGCTGTTACAAACAGGGTTATAATAAACATCCTTGTGTACATTTCCCTCTGCACATGTGGAAATATATCAGGAGAAAAAATTCTGCCAGTGGAATTGCTGAGACAAAGAGCACGTGCATTTGTAATTTTGATGATAACTAAGATTTTATTGTCGGCACAGCAGTGTCTTAGGTAAAATTTGGAGATTTGCAAGGCTGGGTGATGATAATACGATACAACGCCCTTCTGTAGCCAATCTCTGATTTGATCCTTTAACTGCTATGTCAGGGTTCAAGAGCAGGTGTAATTACACCCACTCACAGGAAAGGAAACTTGCATCTAATTAGTGGCAGAACCAGGACTAAAGCACCGACCTTTGACTCCTAGGCTGGAATTTTAGGTACAAACGTTAGCCCTACAAAGATTTTACTGATTACATTTTCTTTTTTTGTAGGTTTGTACATATTTTTCCAGAGGCTTCTGTCAGGTCAGTCATGTGGCAGTAATGGGTATGTACATTTCCCCAGATTTCTCCAGATGTACACCAAGATAAATTACAGTGTGTGGGCATAACCCGACCTGCATATCTGTTTTGTCCCTAGTCAGCTCACCTGATAAGATGGTCTTTGGTCATCAGAGCTCCCAACCTTTCTCTTACTCAAGCGAGAAGTCGGTGGCATCAACGTGGTCTTAGTATTAACCGTTTGTCTCTGCATTCTTCATTTAGGATAGGATAACTGACATTTATGAGGTGCTTTTACATACATGGCCTCATGAATTAACATGAGAGCTCTGTGAGAGGGGAGAGTTTTACACAGATGGGGAAAGTGGGGCTGCGAGAACTTGTGTCTTCCCCCAAATTGCATATCTGGTGGCATTGGAATGTGGAACAAACATCGGAGCTCAGCTCATCGAACTCCAGACTCCTTCCCCTTTCCTCTACACACAGCCCTGTGGGTGTTCCAGGGGTTCCTTTCTGTAGGTTGATTGTGCCTCTGTAAGGCAGGGACTGGGGCGTAGCAGAAGGAACTGGAAGAGAATGCAGTGTAAGTGAATGTGCCGTGTCAGTGTTCACAGGGGCCGTTGGAGAAATCCCTCCTTTGGGCCTGATGCCCTTTTGACTGGTCACATGGTTTGACTTTTTGCCCCTGTCTTGCAAGTGAGTTAATAATTAATAAATTTGAGATTTTTATTTCTGAGCAAGGTACACTTATGTGCCCCTTCCACGAAGAAGGTTGTCTGTCAGTAGTGAGGAAGGAGAAAAGCACAGGGTCTGAAAGTCTTTTCTGGAAGTTTTTCATTTTGTTTGATAATTATATTTGTCTGAAGGGATTTTTTAAAATCTAAAGTTCCTTTTTTTTTAAAAAAAGAAACATATTATGCTTTTTTGCTCTTTTAGAGCAGAGGTTGTACGGGCCAAATCTAGCCTACCACCTGTTTTTTTTTTTTGTTGAGGTCATAATAGTTTATAACATTAGGAAATTTCAGTTGTACATTATTATTTGTCAGTCACCATATAAATGTGCCCCTTTATCCCTCATGCCCACCCCCATCCCCTTTCTGCTCTGGTAATCACTAATCTGTTTTCTTTGTCCATGTATTTGTTTATCTTCCACATATGAGTGAAATCATCCAGTATTTTTCTTTCTCTGTCTGGCTTCATACCCTCAAGGTCCATCCATGTTATTGCAAAGGGGATTATTTTTGTTTTTTCATGGCTGAGTAGTATTCCATTGCATGTATGTACCACATTTTCTTTATCCATTCATAAGTGGACGTGCACTTGGGTTGCTTCCATGTCTTGGCTGTTGTGAATAATGCTGCAATGAACATAACATGAAGCACACACGTTATTGAAACCATTAGTCTATTTATCCGTAAATTAAGAATAGAGAGCTTAATTGAATAAGGGTGCACAAGTCTCTTTGAATTGTTGATTTCAAGTTCTTTGGATAAATACCCAGTATTGGGATAGCTGAGTCATAGGGTATTTCTATTTTTAATTTTTTGGTAAATCTCCATACTGTTTTCCATAGTGGCTGTACCAGTTTGCATTCTCACCAGCAGTATATGAGGGTTCCCTTTTCTCCACATCCTCTCCAACATTGGTTGTTTTTTGTGTTGATAATTATAGCCATCTAACAGGTGTAAGGTGTAGTGTTTTTTTTTTTTTTTGAGGAACATTAGCCCTGAGCTAACATCTGCCACCAATCCTCCTCTTTTTGCTGAGGAAGGCTGGCCCTGAGCTAACATCTGTGCCCATGTTCCTCTATTTTATACATGGGATGCCTGCCACAGCATGGCTTGATAAGCAGTGCATAGGTCCACACCCGGAATCTGAACCAGCAACCCCCGGGCCGCTGAAGCAGAATGTGTGAACTTAACCACTGAGTTACCGGGCTGGCCCCTGTAAGGTGTAGTTTGATTTGCATTTCCATGATTATTAGTGATGTTGAACATCTTTTCATGTGCCTATTGGCCATCTGTATATCTTCTTTGGAAAAATGTCTGTTCATATCCTCTGCCCATTTTTCTATCCGGTTGTTTGTTTTGTTTGTTGTTGAATTGTGTGTGTTCTTTATGTATTTTGGAGATTAACCCTTTGTCACATATATGATTTGCAAATATTTTCTCCCAGTTGGTGGGTTGTCTTTTCGTTTTGTTCATTGTTTCCTTTGCCTTGCAGAAGCTCTTTAGTCTTATGAAATCCGTTTGTTTATTTTTTCTTTTGTTTCCCTTACCCAAGTAGACGTGGTATTTGAAAAGATTCTTCTAAGACTGATGTCAAAGACTATACTGTCTATCTTTTCTTCTAGGAGTTTTATGGTTTCGAGTCTTACCTTCAAGTCTTTAATCCATTTTGAGTTAATTTTTGTGTATGGGGAAAGAGAATGGTCTACTTCGATTCTTTCACATGTGGCTGTCCAGTTTTACCAATATGATTTATTGAAGAGACTCTCCTTTCTCTATTGTATGTTCTTAGCTCCTTTGTCAAAGATTAGCTGTCCGTTGATGTGTGGTTTTATATCTGGGCTTTCAGTTCTGTTCCATTGATCTGTGTGCCTGTTTTTGTGCCAGTACCATGCTGTTTTGGTTACTATAGCTTTGTAGTATATTTTGAAGTCAGGGATTGTGATGCTTTATTCTTTTTTCTCAGAATTTCTTTAGCTACTTGGGTCTCTTGTTGTCTCATGTGAATTTTAGGTTTCTTTGTTCTATTTCTGTGAAGAATGTCATTGGGATTGCATTGAATCTGTAGATTGCCTTAGGTAGCATGGACATTTTAACTATGTTTATTCTTCCAATCCATGTGCCTGGAATCTCTTTCCATCTCTTTATGTCATCATCAATTTCTTTCAATAATGTCTTTAGTTTTCATTGTATAGGTCTTTCATCTCCTTGGTTAAATTTATTCCTAGATATTTTATTATTTTTGATGTGATTGTAAATTGGATTGTATTCTTGAGTTCTCTTTCTGTTAGTTCGTTATTAGAGTATAGAAATGCAACTGATTTTTGTAAGTTGATTTTGTACCCTGCAACTTTGCTGTAGTTGCTGATGATTTCTGATATTTTTCTGATGGATTCTTTAGGGTTTTCTATATATAAAATTATGTCATCTGCAGACTGAGAGTTTCACTTCTTCCTTGCCAATTTGGATACCCTTTATTTCTTTTTCTTGCCTAATTGCTCTGGCCCAAACTGTCAGTACTATGTTGAATGACAGTGGCAAGAATGGGCACTGTTGTCTTGTTAGTGTTCTCAGCGGGATGGCTTTCAGTTTTTCCCCTTGAGTAGTTTGTCATATATGGCCTTTACTATGTTGAGGTACTTTCCTTCTATGCCCATCTTATTGAGAGTTTTTATCATAAATGGATGCTGGATCTTGTGAAATGCTTTCTCTGCATGTATTGGGATGATCATGCGGTTTTTATTCCTCGTTTTGTTAACATTGGTGTGTCACATTGATTGATTTGCAGATGTTGAATCATCCCTGTGTCCCTGGTATAAATCCCACTTGATTATGGTGTATGATCCTTTTAATGTATTGCTATATTTGGTTCGCCAATGTTTTGTTGAAGATTTTTGCATCTATATTCATTAGTGATACCAGCTTGTTATTTTCCTATCTTGTGTTGTCCTTGTCTGGCTTTGGGATCAGGGTATGTTGGCCTCATAAAATATATTAGAAAGTGTTCTGTCTTCTTCAGTTTTTTGGAATAGTTTGAGAAGGATAGGTACTAAATCTTCTTTGAATATTTGGTAGGATTCTCCACGGGAGCCATCTGGTCCTGGACTTTTATTTTTGGGAGGCTTTTCCTTACTGTTTCAATCTCTGTACTTGTGATTGGTGTGTTCAGATTCTCTGTTTCTTCTTGGTTCAGTTTGGGAGGTTGTAAGAGTCTAAGAATTTATCCGTTTCTTCTAGATTGTCCACTTTGTTGGCATATAGTTTTTCATGGTATTCTCTTATAGTCCTTTGTATTTCTGTGATAGCCGTTGTAATTTCTCCTCTTTCATTTCTAATTTTATTTTGAACATTCTCTCTTTTTCTCTTGGTGAGTCTGGCTAAGGGTTTGTCAGTTTTGTTTATCTTCTCAAAGAACCAGCTCTTAGTTTCATTGATCCTTTCTACTGTTTTTTTGGTTTCAATTTCATTTATTTCTGCTCTAATTATTATTATTTCCCTCCTTCTTCTGACTTTGGGCTTTGTTTGTTCTTCTTTTTCTAGTTCTGTTAGGTGTAGTTTAAGATTATTTAATTTAGATTTTTCTTGTTTGTTAAGGTGGGCCTGTATTGCTACACACGATGTCATACAGCATGTACTTCTGCTGATACATTTAGACTTTTATTGCAGTTACCATGGAGGAATTTAGAACAGTTTCTTGTATGACTCTTCTTAAATGTCCATAGCTCCCCAATCTTAAATCTTTTTAAAAAAATTTAAATTAGCTGCCTACATTTCAAAAACAGGAGATTTTTCATGAAAATCTTGATTTCCAGCTTTCCTTGGAAAAGTTACATCTGGCAACATTAGACCCGAACTCCTACATGGCAATAATTGAGCAGTGGCCGCCTCGTTTGGAGGGGTCGTGCGTTCTCCACTTCTGTTCCCACCCTTCTCCGTTGTCTTATACCTTACCTACTTCCCTCACTTCTGTTACCTCCTCAGCCCCTGCAGTCAATTTTTCCCCTCAAGTTTTAATTATGAGTGTTTCCAACAACACTTTCCTCATTTCTAAGCCTTTCAACTTATGGTAAACCTCTTCCAGAATCTTCCATCATTTTCAGTCTATGTCTGACAGAGAAGATCAAGGGGCTTATTAATAATTCAGGTCAGGGCTGCCCCGGTGGCGCAGGTGTTAAGTGCACATATTCTCGGCGGCCCGGGGTTCGCCGGTTCCAATCCCGCGTGCGGGCATGGCACCTCTTGGCAAGCCATGCTGTGGTAGGCGTCCCACGTATAACGTAGAGGAAGATGGGCACGGATGTTAGCTCAGGGCCAGTCTTCCTCAGCAAAAAGAGGAGCATTGGCAGTAGTTAGCTCAGGACTAATCTTCCTCAAAAAAAAAATCAGGTCAGAAAACATGCTTAGAGAGGATGGTCTTCTCAGATGGTCAACACAATAACATCAGAAACATCACAGCTTGATAAGCTGCCTTTTACACACAGCCACAGTGCTTCAGTCCTTCTTTCCTTCTGGTGATGACATTCACAATTAAGTTTTTACGGAAAACATCTCCCCCATCCTTGGTTTCCCTCATACAATTGGAAGTAGAACCTATTCAGGCTTTGCCATTGTCTCGCCTCTTTGCTTTTCTACACTTTTGCTATCATAATTTTCTATATATTTGGTTAATATTTGTGTCAGAATGGTTATCTGTAACAAAATATCTAATGCTTTGTGTTCCTTTTGATGAATCAATGTAGAAATATATGAAATAGAAAGTAAAGACCCTCCATAATCTCACCCACCCCCAGAAGATAACCACTATTCAGTGTGTTCTCCTACAGATGAGCAGTATACCCAGAGACAGGTAAATAGATGCACACTTAAATACAACCCAGGGCCTGGCACATAAGACGTTCAGTACTCTTTTTTTGAATGAATGTATATACACATCGAATAAATATATGTTGTAGTTCACTGTGTATTTGTTGAATGAATGACTCTAAACTTCTATATACAAATGTAGATTTACATGTAACTTTAATTAACAGTGAATAATTTATACATACTGTTTTGCAACTTGCTTTTTTTCATACCCAGTAAATCATGGCTGTCTTTTCATGTCAGCCTGTAGGAATCTACTTCAGTATTTCTAATGGCTTTATAGTACTCCTTTGCGTGGAAATTCCATTTTATTTCATCTCTTTCCTACTGATGGTCATTTAGATTGCTGTCTTTTTTATGTTTTTGTATCAAACAGTATTGTAGGAGACATATGTATATGTGCATATTTGCAGGAACTGTTTGCTCAAAGAATTGGCCATTATGAATTTTAGCTACTGCCCAACTGTTCTTCAAGACCTTTTTATGAATTCCTGTTTTCACAAAGGTGGGTCAAGATCCTCTTTCCCTACACCCTCACTTACACTGGGTATTGTAATTTTTAAAAATTTCTACCAATCTGATATGCTGAAATGATGTCCTATTATTTTAAAACTTTATATCACTTTGAAGGCTAGTGAGGTGGATGGAGTATCTTTCCTTAGTTTTATTGGCCTGTCTGGCCGCATGCCCAGTTGAGTGAGCGGTGTGGAATAGGCTGCAGACAGACCAAAGAAAAGACCTGGAGATGGCAAACAAGACATATGGGTTTATTAGGAGTTACTTACAGGGAATGTCCAGTGGTGGCCGGCTAGATGGAAGTGTGCACCTGCTACCTCAGGTCGGGAGGGGGTTGCTTCTATAGGAAGGGGCACAAAGGCTATATGCTTGCCAAGAGGAGCTGTCCCTGTTACGGCCGGCATTCCCAGGAACAGCAGTTCATGTGGAGGGGCTCTGTGTTTCTTTAAGACATGATGGTCTTTGAGTGAGATAAGGTAAGATCCAGGCTGGCCAGGCCCAGGATCCTTACAAATCTCAGCAGCTGGGTGTCCTGTCCAGATGGTTGGCATCCTGCCCAGGACGACACATGGCTCTTAAAGGGCACTCAGGGTAGTGCCCCTACATGGCTGTTGGGATGACTTTGTAAATTTCCTTTTTTATTTCCTTTGCCCTTTTTTATCCCAGTTGCATTGCTTCCTTTTCTTTTCAATTTATAGGAACCCTTTATGACATAAAGATATGTTCTTTGATGAAGGTCCCTTGTCAACCTTTTTATTGCAGATGTTTTCGTTAATCTTTTATTGATTTTGTAACTCTGTGTGTGTCTTTTGAGGCAAATTTTCCAATCTCGTCCTTTATAGTTTTTGATCTTGCCATCACACTAAGAAAGGAGAATTTGAATATAAATAAATAAAATAGAAATGTGAATGAAAATTTGAGAAAAGTGATAGGTGATTAATAAAACTGACAGAAATTTCATTTTAAAATTATGCTATTTTTGTCAAACCTCTGAGGTTGATTGTAAGAATCACCACTATTTACCTATCAATAAAAAAGAAAAAGTGCTGACAAACCGATACTGTAACTGAACTCACTGGGTTCATTTCTTG
Source organism: Equus asinus (assembly GCF_041296235.1). Classification (NCBI taxonomy): domain Eukaryota; kingdom Metazoa; phylum Chordata; class Mammalia; order Perissodactyla; family Equidae; genus Equus; species Equus asinus. The sequence goes on from NC_091803.1 coordinate 30,880,334, forward strand.
GTGTGTGAGGAGTCAAAAAGCATAACCAAGGCAGAAGTACCTGCAGAAAAGGTTTATTGCTTGCACAAGCAATGGAGAACACCAGGCAGTGTCTCTCAGAGCTCAGTGCTGGTGGAAACTTTATACACAGGAGAGCAGAGGATTACAGGTTTATTTGTAACAACCGGGCAACAACTGTTCACTCTGGGCGCATGCGCAGCAGGCAAACATGCTACTACATACATCACATGATCTGAAAATGGCTGCTTGGACCCTCCCAGCAGAGGAGAATTTGAGATGCTAATAAGTTTAAGGTAACTTTAGGACGCTTGGAGCTGGAGCATTTTGTAGGGGTCTTGCTGCAAATGTGTGAGTTTCTCTCTGCAAGATAGCGCCATCTGCAAAACGGAGACCTCAATTTCTGCAAAACAGAACACATAGTTTCTTTTTGTCTGAAAAACATTTGACAGACCATATTAGTTCTTGATCAGATCATCAGTAACCCTTTCTTTGCCTGGCTCCCTGGTCACAGTACCTTACTGACTGGTAGAGGCATCCTGATTCCAGAAACGTTAAAATGTGAAAAAAATATGCATTTTAGAATTGATAATGTATGTTCTTTATTTTAAGCTAAAATATGCACAGAGTAAAAAATTAAAAGTATATAAGTGGACACACAGCAAAAAGTAAGTCACAATGAGTTCTTAAAAAGTAAATCAGGTTCCATTACTCTTTCTTGAAACTTCCCACTGGGTGGGACCTGCGTGGTTATTCAGGCCTCTCTGTGCCTCCTGATTTTATTTCCAGTCACAGTAACTGATTGGCCGCACTGTCCTCCTGCTGTCCTCTGAGTGTGCCAAGCTTGCTCTCACTGTCAAACCTTTCCACTTCCTCTTCCCTCAACCTGGAACTCTTTTCCCCTAATCTTTGCCTGATGAGCTCAGCTCTGCTGCCGTGTCTCAGCTCAGCTGCCGCTTCCACAGAGAGGCCCTCCCTGACCACCCGGCTGAAGACCCTCTCCCTCCTCCTCCTCTAGTCTGACTCTCCTCTCATCACCCTCTTTTAGTTTCTTCATGGCACTTAATACTCAGACATTATCTTGATTATTCATTTGTTCAGTGATTCATTGTCTCTCTCCTCCTAGGGAGTAAGGCTCATGAGAGCAGGGACCTCTTCTGTCTTGTTCATCACTGTTTCTCCAGCACCTGGAACAGTGCCTGGCACCTAGAGATCATTGAGTGAATAAATACACACCTGAATGCTCGAAAGAATGAATGTGTTTGTGTGTTTGTAATTGATCTCAACTCCTTTGTGGAATTAGATGAATATAAAGTACATGTTATGGAAAGTTCAGTCTATGATCCCGGTACCAATCCATGTAATGAGGACAGAGTTGGATGAAAAAGGAAAGCTTTACTTTGCCAGGCAGAGGGAGAAAAGCAAGGGCCAGTGCCCCAAAGATTGCTTGCTCCCCATTAAGAAGTGGGTAGGGGTTTTTATTTGGGGTTTTAGGTAGGGGAGGCGGGCCATGGCCTTCTTAGTCAGCATTTTCCCATTGGCCTGTGTCTGGGGCTGCTTCCAGCGGAGGAGACAAAGGATTTCTCAGACGAGTGTCCTTGGGTGTTTGTCTCCATAGTGGAGGTAGACTCTGATGTCAGGAAGCTGTGGAGTTGGGCCTTGGAAGCTTCGGTTTCTTGATAGTCTCTGGACATTAGTTTCTCTGTAAAAGAACTTCAAGGTCCTGTAATTAGCCGCAACTTTAGTGGGAGCCCAGTGAGAGGTAATTGGGACTTTAACAATTTTGTAACTTCTATTTGGCTCTGTAGCTCAGGGAGTCAGAGGTTAAAAAAACAAATATTTACATAAGAGTGTAACTAAAGAACCAAGGAACTTGGAATGTGTGCTTTTGGTTTTAACTCCTATGTGCTGGGTTCACTGTAGGGGATCCAATATCAGGGCTGATATTAACGAAGAGCTGGTAAGATACAGTCATGCACCACATAAGGACTTTTTGGTTAACAGCAGATTGCATATATGGTGGTGGTTCCATAAGATTAGTAACATATAGCCTAGGTGTGTAGTAGGCTATACCATCTAGGTTTGTGTAAGTACACTCTGTGATGTTCACACAGTGACGAAATTGCCTAGTGACATGTTTCTCAGAACATACCCTCATCATTACGAGATGCATGACTGTAAAAACAACAAAAAAGCATTTCAGAGTGGTAACAGGCAGTTCATCTGAGCCTTAGAAGGAGAAGCTATCTAGGGAGAAGATTGTCTCAACAAGGCAGGCTTAGGGAAGGAAGGAGCATGCAAGGAACTCTAAAGGCCAGTGCGGCTGCAACTGGAGGTGGAAGAGGTGCACAGTTCCAGATGAAGCTGAAGAAGGTGTCAGGTGCTGCACCACGCAGGATCTCCTGGGCCGTGCTAAGAACTCCGGACTCCCGTGTAAAGGAAGTGGGAAACCTATTATGCACTCCCACAGACTACTTTGCAGCACTTCCCACCCGTGTCCTTGTTCACTCTTCATCTCCCCTGCTGGATGGTACCCCATGGGGGCAGGGACCATGTCTTTTTGTTCATCTCTTTATTCCAAGAACTTGGCTCAGTGCCCAGGACATAATGAGAGCTGGGTGGACAGATGGACAGATGAACAGACAAATTTTCTATATGGTCCAGAAATACACCTGAGGCTGTCTCCATTTTACAACCTGTTTTTTTTTTTCAGGGTGTGTTGTGTGTGTGTGTGTGTTTCTGAGAGAAAGAGAGAGACAGGATGTGTTTGTGTGGTGTATATGAGTTTAAACACTTAGGAAAAAAGGCTGGAATGTTATACACCAAAAACATAATAGTTATCTTCGGCTCCCAACCTGGGTGAAAGGCATCTCCAGGAATTGCTTACAGAAGCCCTTAAGAAAAATTATTTCTAAAAGAATTGATAAACATAAAATATGTTTGTCTAGGGTTGCTGCTTACCATCTGGCCTAAAAAGTAGTGAGATAACCTATCTGAGAATGAAGCAAGGTAGAGACAAACCCGGCAAAGAATGGAAAGAGACAGAGACCTTGTGACATCCTTTAAGCCCCTGGATTCAGCTTTTCCTGAAGCCACTTACCCCACAGACTTCCTAATTACATAAGCCAATAAATTACCTTTTTTTAAAATAATAGTGTAAGTTCAATTTCTATCATTTACAGCCAAAAAAATATTGCCTAATTGATGTGTTGCTTTGTTTCCCTGTAAATATGCTTTATATGTTCTTAAATAAAGGTTGAAAAAAACTTTTAAAGGAAGGCAACTTTACAGAGTTCATTGGCCACCCCATCTTCCAGGGACACTGGGATCTGGGGCCTACATGAAAGAATGTGTCTGGGCTTGAGGCCAAAGATGGCCACTTTGACCCTGACCCCAAGGTACAAGTTACTAAGACAATGTCCTGTGTCACGTTGCTTGTCTGGCCTGGCCACCCAAGCGGGCACTTGACCGGACTAGAGAAACATCCCATCCATGGGAACAAAAAGATAAAAAAAATCCCATCCATGGGAACAAAAAGAAAGAACTCTCAGTATCTGAATGCCTGAAACCCTGAGTCAAAACCCAGAAAACATTAGAATAAAAGGGAGTCACAAGCATAGGACAACTGGGAGTCTCACTGAGGACAGGAAGCTTTGCCTCAGACCTGGACAGTCGGCACTCCCGCCCGCCGTACAAACTATTGGGACTTCCTGGCTGATTGTGGTGTGGATGTTGTAAGTACCGATTTGCTGTGTGCTTCCCCACTCCTTGTTCTGTTCTTCTTTATCCCCGCTCCTTGTTCTCTTCCCCTTTATCAATAAACTCTGATTGCTTAAACAACCAAATAGCCTTGGTGGTACCTGTCATTCCTCACCCTTTGCGGCTGCGGACAACAGCAACCCTAACTAGTGAGTGTTAAGGAAAAAAAAAATCAATCGCCTGCTTTTAATTCATGGCAAATGGGCTGAAAAGCTGATTTAGTGAACTATAATTTTAGACTGAAATTCCCAAGGCAGTTATAGAGGAGCTTGTCAAACCACAGAAACCAATGGAATCAAGAGATGACTTGAACAGGGCAGTGGTTCAATCCGTTTCAGAGATAATATCCATTATGCAAACCCAAAACCTGTAAAACTTTCTAATGTACAACCCTGGCAATCTCTCATTCACCTAAAGTCTCAAGGCCCCTCTCCTGACTCAATTTAAAATGAAAAATGCCTGGTATGATTTACAAATGTAAAAATAATTAAATCATGTTATGATGTCTGGCGAACACCAGTGAAAGTGGCCAAATCTCATCGTAGTTTGATTTCAAACATAGTTTGATCTCAAATGGGAGTTGGACAGGGTCTTCTAGAACAGTCCTGCCTTCTCAAATGCCTTCAGCTCTGCAGGAAAATGGAAGGCAAAGCATGCCCTCGGCATTCTAAATGCCTCAGTCCCTCTCCAGGGCAAGCGGCCTCCATTCCTACTGTGGGCTCAAGAAAACATCAGCAGGAAAGCCCGGAGAGCCTGCCCCCTTCCATACCCCGTCCCCTTAGTGGAGAAGGCTGGCTGCAGGTACCCCAGGAAATCAGACTCTTCTCCTCCTTTGGCTCAAGTTACAGTAGACCATATTCTGGAATCTGGTTTGCATTATTCTCTGGGGAGCTACTTAAGAGCTACTTAAGGGTTTGAAATCCCTCATTCAGACATAATCTTGAAATAAAAGATGGTATCCTAATGGCATTGCATTACAGCTTTCTCTGTTGGGCCTTCCATACTGATAGGCAGGATAGAAGGAAGGAATTAAGAAAAATGAAGAAGAAAAGCAAAGGAAAATTAGGAGAGAAAGAGGAGAGAAGAGGAGGAAGAAATTTATGTCACATATTCTGTGTGGGGGCACTTTAAATGCCATTTCAGTTCATCCTCACATAATCCCTTGCAAATCAGTCATATTGAGCCCATTCTGCAGATGAAGAAATTGAGGCTTGATGATAGTAAGTAACTTGTCCAAGGTCACACAAAGAGGATGCAGTGGATTCTGACTCAGAGATACAAAAACAGGCATCAAACAATGTTGTCTCTAATTGCTCTCTTCCTTCCTCTGAAGGGTCTAACAGAAGTTTGTCCCAGAACCATAGTGTTATAGTGGGTGCATGGACCCTATGGAGACAATGTAACCTCATGAGATAAGAAACAGATTAAAAACAAGAAAGAAAGAAACAGATTAATATAAGTAACCTGGCATCAAATAAAACTATCTGGCAAAGCAAAACCAGACCCAATTTTTCTAACTCTCTGTCATTCTCAGTCCACCTGACCAGAATCTGTTTTATAAGTGCAGTTTATATGGATGAAATATGGGACTCCTGATTCATGAGTGAACAGCTGAGAATTTTCCTGCCTTCAAGAAAATGTTCATTGGGAAGAAATGAGATAGTTATTTGTGAATTGTCTTTTTGTGCCTCAATGCTTCTGTTTCTATCCAGCTCCTTTTGTTGGGGTTGCAGTATATCTGGGAGTATTTCCCCCACGCTGTTGCAAAATCTGTAAGAGGGGAAAAAATCTAAATTAAAATAGCACATGGAAGCCATAATTCTGACAACTACAAAGGGTACGGGTGTGCCAATTACTTTCTGAAATGAGTTTAAGCCAGAGTCACAGACTGGTAGCCGGCTGGCTATATCCAGCCCACAGGAGGGTTTTGTTTGTCCGCAGTCCTGGCCCACACCACACTCTGAAGAAATTTCGATCTGTTGCCAATATTAAAAACCAGACAATTTCACGTCAAAACCTGGATTTCCAGTTTCTCTTACTAAGTGGAAGATCTCATAACCCTGACGCCACATTTGCACGTGGAAAAGAGTAGCTGGAACGGAGCAGTGGCTGCCGGTTTAGACAGAGCATATGCATCCCAGTTTCTCCCCACCTGGTCTATTTCACTCATTTATATAATCGCTGTGGGCCCAGAAGGCATCTGAATTCGTGACCCTTGGTTTAAGACATTAAGAAGATGTAGATTGCAAAGGCAATCATTATTAGACTTTTCCCAAAAATATTCCCAATAAGAGACTCTTCAGTCAGTATTATGATAGCAGTGATAGAAGGTAAGGCATATGAGACCAAAATGATTTGAGAAATGGAAAAACCCAGTAGTTGGGTCCATTTGGTTTTCTGCTCTAGGATACTCACTTTTTCTTTAGAAAATACGTTCACTTTTATTTCATTTACTCCTTCCAAAAATCCTGCAAGGAAGAAATTACTCTCAGATCAACAACCTGAAACCAAGTGACCTTAAATAGGTTATCCAGCCAGGATCATCCAACTATTAAGTTGCAAAACCAGGTTATGAACCGTTTTAGCCAGCTCCAAACACTGTGCTTTTGTAAACCCATGAGGCTTGTTTCCACCTCAGGGCCTTTGTACCTGCTGTTCCCTCTATTGGAGACCTCTCCACCTAGATCTTCACATGGAAGGATCTTACTCTTTCATTTCATTTACAACACCTCCACAGAGAGGTTTCCCCTAACCATTTGACTTAAAATAATATACATGCATGCACGCGCGCACACACACACACACACACCCCAATTACTCTCTAGACTCCTGCTTCTCAAAGTGAGGTTCAGGGATCAGCAGCATCAACATCAACTGGGAAGATAGAAATGCAGAATCTGAGGCCCCTCTCCAGACCTGCTGAATCAGAATCTGCATGTTAACAACACCCCAGGTGATCCATGTGTATTTCAAGTTTAAAAAGCACTGCTCTACAGGAGCCCTGCCCAGTGGAAATGCAATGGGAGTCACAAGTGTCATTTTAAGTTTTCTATAGCCACATTAAAATGGTTAAAAGAAAGACTCATTTGTTTGCTGTCTCCTCTACTGCCCTACTAAAAGATGCCATTTCCACAAGAACAGGTCCTCCCTCTGTCTTGTTCTCCACTTTATCCTCAGTACCTATCCAAACAGTACTGGACCCGTGGTAAATGTTATTAAATGTTTGTTGAATGAAAGAAGGAAAAGACATTCTAGTACTTTATGTGCGGCAGTGTGGTACAGGGAAAGAAACCAGCACTCTGAAATTGGACAGATGTGGTCAACTCAACCACTGACCAGCTGAGCAACCTTGAGCAAGTGGTTTACCCTCCAGGAGCCACCTGTAAACCAGGAATGTTGCTGTTTAACTCACAGCCTCATCATGACACCCCGATGTGATAACACATCTATAAAGCAACAACCACCACAGTCACAGGGATTCAAGAAATGCCAGTGCCTCTCCTCTGTCTTCTTTCATTCTTTCCAGATACCATGTGTGAATAATGCTGGGGACCACTTTCCTCTGGGAGGCATGAGCATGACTATTGAAGCTGTTACCAGCGCACTGGGTTCTCGTTGTCCCCCAGGATAGAAATCAAGAGAGACAACAAATGGGAGTAGAAACGTAAAAGTTTATTAGTTTGTGCACAAGGGAGGCACAAGGGAGCCAGCCACTGGCCCCTTTCCTTTCCACACTGGCTCCCTACTTCCGTAGGAAAGTTTGTTATGTTATGTTATCTTGATAACCCTTGGGAAGAGGCCATGAGGGCAAAGTCTGGTCACCTCTTTCCCTTATTTGTCTATCTCATTCATCCCCTCCTCTGTTGTCACCAAGTCAAGGTTAAATTCAGGCTGGACCTGAGCAGAACCTGAAACTTCTGTTTTTTTTTGAGGAAGATTAGCCCTCAGCTAACTACTGCCAGTCCTCCTCTTTTTGCTGAGGAAGCCTGGCTCTGAGCTAACATCCGTGCCCATCTTCCTCTAGTTTATACGTGGGACGCCTACCACAGCATGGCTGCCAAGCAGTGCCATGTCCGCACCCAGGATCCAAACCAGTGAACCCCGGGCCACCGAGAAGCGGAACGTGTGAACTTAACCGCTGCGCCACCGGGCCAGCCCCAGAACCTGAAACTTCTGAAAAATCAAAATCTTGAAAAACTTTCTACCAGGGACTTAACTCTCAATCCTGGCGTTGGGAGCCCCAGCTCCCAGCTTTCTCAAAGCCTTTGGCTCTTGCCTCCCTGGCTTGCCTCGTGCTGGTTCAGGGACTAAGTGCCCAGGTTGAATGGGACTTGACTAAATCTTATAAGTATACTGACACCTGCAGTTGGGCTCTGCACTCTTCTTCAGGCCCACTGTCAGTTTGACACTGGCTTTACCACCATGGGGAACAACCCAAGCATCCCCGGAGACTCACCACTCGGGTGAAACACTTTCAATTGGATGAGTTATGCCTCAGAAACTCCATCTTGGAGAATACTTGAGTGGTTTCTCTGTGCCTTTGTGATGTAGTTGGACAGGTAGATCAACCTATAATGTCATTTGAGGTACAACCCAATTTCTCAGAAATCAAGAGCAATTGTCCTTAAAAAAATCCTTGCAAGACTGGGAATGTAGCTCTATAGACAGTTCAGGTTCCACCAATTTCAGTTATCTCAAAGAGCTTGCCAACCCTCCAGGGAATATCTAGCCCATCATTAATTCCTAGGACTGAGAAAAAAAGTAAAAAAGGAAGGAAAGAAAAATGGCCATAAGAGCAGCTTAGCCAAAAATCTAGCATCTTGAGTGTCTTCTCCACAAAACATTAGTAAAAGGCCTAAAACAAAACTTGGATTCATAACCAGGGAACTTTGTATTACTCTACCTGATTCATAGCTGTAATTTTAAAACAATAGCTGTGGAGTTTCCCTTTGTCTCTATGTGTGCTGTATGTGTAATATTTTATCTCCAGATGGTATAATTTCTAAAGAACTATATGCAGTTGGCTTAAAGTAAGCACTTACATAAATTATTTCTAAATGGAATAGAAACCACCCAAATGTCTTTCAAGTTAACATGATATGAAATAATCTTTGGTAAACAGAAGCTTAGTTAAGTTTGTTGGTTTGATTAAAATAAGTATGTCCCTAGAGTTATCAACATTGGATATGAAGCAGACAGGCAGCCTAGGTTTACTAGTCAAATAAGCCCACGTTATCCTTGTTACAAATTTGTTTGCAAAGTAATAACTTAAAATGATGGATAATTTTGTCTAATGTCTCATGAAGTTTTGCAGGCAACCTAAATAATTATTGGGAACAAGTAAACTAAATAGACATGAAAAAGATAAGAGTGTTGGGTGAACATTTTAACAATTATGTGTTATGGCATGTGTATTTAAAATCACTTCCAAAATATTTCTGCTAACTTGAAACTTTGAAGTTTTGCCAGGTGAAATTAAATGATAAAAAACTCTTTGGATATCTGGGTAATTTTCAAATACAGTAACCTATTGAAACATTATCACTAAACATGTCTAAGTTTATCTACCTTTGGCTTCTTATTACTGAGAAACTAAAATATGTTTAGATATTGTATTTTATTAAAGATTGTACTATGAAATAACATGTTTTTAGAAACTATAAAAAGCGCTTAGAATGCTAATATAAAAGATAGTACATTGCCGGGGTCCAACCCCAGCATGAACAGGGTCTCCTGAGGGATGGATGGCATTGGCGAGGGAGGAGGCAGTGAGACAAGGAATTTGCTGTCAAAGTCTAACTTTATTTTGTGTATGTATGATTTATATAGGGCTCAGGGTATGCAAGGATGATTTCATGAAACAGTCCCAGTACATATTTTTGGCTCGCGAAAGTGGGTTTTTGTAAGGTAAACAATAGTCCTAAGAGCAATTGATTGTGTGTAGACCTGGGGGGAGTCAAGCTTCTGCCTAAGAGTAATTGATTGTGTGTAGGCCTGAGGGGAGTCAAGCTTCTGTAATTCTTTACTTCAAGGAGGCCACCCCCAGCGGCCTCCTGACTCAATGGGCCGTGGCAACCACGGTCCTCCTAGAGAGATCTGTGGGGGCTACAGATTTCTTTGTTCCCTCTCCACTCCCATTGCTTTACCCGACCAAAGGACGGGTCAGAATGTTCTTTCCCTAGAAGATGTTTTTCCCCAGAACTTTCCCTAGAATATTGCATTGTTTCATTCTCATTCCCAGGGCTGGGCTGACTTCCCCTGAAATAACCCCAGGTGTAGAACAGAGTGAACAGAAGCAGGAAAGTCAAAAGTATCAGGGAGACTTGTTGCAGGGGCAGCCTGGTAGATTCCCTTGAGGGTCGCCATGCGTCCCCTCATCTCTCTCCCGGACCGTGTCACAAGGCAGAGGCTTAACTTCTAGGCTGACGGCTCCCAGCAGTACATAATTGCTTACTTTTTAGTTTTCACTAAGGTCTGTAAGGGTTCAAAATTCTACTAAAAATTAATAAGGAAAACATCTTTGTATTCAACAAAAGCCAGGTGTATGCTTCAGTAAAGAAGGTATAAACAATGGAAATATTTTTGTTTTGTTCAGAAAGATAAATTTGGCGCCGGCCTGGTGGTGCAGTGGTTAAGTTTGCACATTCCTCTTTGGCGGCCCAATGAAGACAACTTGAAACCATGGAGGGTGACTTCCCATTGCCCTGGAGCTGAGTGGTTTCCAAAGCAAAGTGGTCGTGGTTACTGTACAGTCTGTAAACCACGAGGGAGACCACAGCTCGAGTCGTCTCTGTCACTTTGATGAGTTCTGCCGTGGCAGCCAGTTGGCCTGCCACAAGGTCTCATCCATTAGATCAGTTTAAGTTTTCTGCCCAGACAGTGTGTATCAGCTCATACTGAAAGGTGTGTTGTGGCTTTACCCTTTTACTTGGGGGGGGGGGGCGTGGTGGAGGGAGGAAGGAGTGGAGGGTTTAGCCTACACCCACTTATTAATCATTGGCCTGTGTCCATCCACCAAGTGAGGCTTGCTTCTCCATAGCTTTAACACACACATCCTAATCCATCAGTCTATCTTGCCCTGAAAACCAAATGCACATGGTCTCATCTCAGATGTGTTTTTAAATCACATTAGATCGATGGCATGAGAGAAAGCAAAACCTAGATTTAAACATAACTGGAGTGACACCAGAAATAAATCTGCTAGGGCTGCCTAGTTGGATATGAGGAAACCCAAAGCCAGCTGCACTGGGAGCAGCCCTAATTTCTTCTTGCTCTCCCTCTTGCTGAAAACACAGCAACCAGAAACACTTGCAGAATTAGTAGGCTATTGGGAAGCACACCAAAAAGAAAAAGAAATACAAAAACAAATAAATGGGGGAAAAATTAAAGTCTTTAATTAACCTGTGGATCTCTAACTAGTCAAACAGTAGAGTCAGATTTCAGGCAGAATACATGGTATAACCATGTAAGTACAGATGTCACCATTTAAAAGACGGAGTTGTACCAGGGAACCAAGAGGTGTCTTTTACTGGTTTGAATCAATGCCACTGTTTCCTTTTCTACAATAGAGTGAGGTTGTCATCCCCTCTTCCTACATGGGAGAAAGAGAGAAGAGACAGAGCTAAGGAAAATCCCACAAATGTCCTCAAAACACTGCTGTCCCTCGTAAGGCTGGAGAGCTATCCAAGGCCAGTCCCAGCACACTCAGCAACTGTGGGTCCAAGGGGTTTCTGGGAGTCTTCCCAACAGACAGGTTTGGGTGGCTAATGATTCCCTCTATGTTGGATAGATTCTCCTCCAGAACTTCCAATCAGCACCACTGAGCATCATAAGGGTCTCGCATGGGTGAATTGCTGGAGTAGTAGATCGAGGACAAAGAGATACCACGTGGTCCTCTAAAGTGAGGATCAAGGGAATCTAGCTCTATCCATGTCTCTTCAGTGTAACAGTTATACGGCGGCTACCAAATATTGACACCATGCCCCAAATATTACAAGTGATGGCTGAGAGAACCATAAAGCTGGAATGACATCTTCAGTAACCATGTCATGACAGCGAGGCCGGTTCATCCTTCTTTTCCCAACAGCAGTATTTAAGAACATGAGAAAATCTGGCATCTTCTATCCTTTCATTCAGAAAATTCTCCAGACCCTACGATGGGACCTCCTGACATGCATTCCACCATGCACCCTACATCAAGTCACCTGAATAAAACACCCCCATCTCTATTTCCAGCTGCCACAAAGCAATACAACACATGTTGGAAAGGTCTGATCCTCAGGCCTTCCTCTCCCCCAAAGGGCATTTGACACTTCTCACAAGATACACAGCTTTAAAGTTAGAACTGGAAAGACCACAGTTACCCTCATAGGGCTGAAGCTACCCCATAGCAGAAATCAGAACATTCCTACAACCAACAATTAAACAACCGAAACCTTCCCAAACATCTCCTTCTTTCTCTGGTTTGCTGTTGTTGCATTAATCATCCTGACACCTTTTTGATTATGGTTGCAAACTGGAAGCCATGATGTGCAATGTTATAAATACAGATTTTCCAGTTCAAGTAGGCATTGACTGGTTTCCATTTTGATAGGAAGGGGCTGTTTGAAGCCTCCTAAAATGTTGCATATAGTTCTCTCTGTTGAAACAGACGAGACATTAACAGACACATTTGCTGTTTCCATTTAACCTGCTGGAATGTTTATGCCTAAGTGTACTTCTCTCAAGCTTTGAAAGCATAAGGCGTATTTTTTAAAGTGGAAGAAATCAATCAATACATATTACATATTCATATATAATATATAATACACACATATAGTAATATATATTATATAATACACATTTACTATATATTTCTGAAGTTAGGTTATTTCTAAAACTTTCATAGGCTGTAATTTAAACTTACATCTCTTCAACAGCAAGGCAACTTGTCGGGAAACAATCTTATTTTACCTATTGGCCTTGTGAAGATGATAATATCACTTTAGCTGACAAAGCCTGTGTTTGTCTGACAATTCCAATTAATTACTGAGATGCAACAGAGATGGGACCAGCCATCCAAATGTTTTCCAGAAAGAGATAAAAGGTGGGGGTTGGGGGGAGCAAAGGAGGTTTGCCTTTTGGGCATCTGCTCCAGTGTTTTTTAAATGTTATGGCTGGCAAGAAAGCCGGATTACTAAATTTATTTTACCTGCACTTAACTTTCTACTCGCCTCTCCTTTCTCTCACCGCTTGGAGACGGTGGAAGAGAAGGGAGATGAACATCTCACAAGACAGAAGCTCTAATCTGTTGCCAAGGAGGCGCCGGTTAAAAAGGGCAGGGGTGCAGGATGTAAAAACTCTCAGGGCACCGACTGTTGTGCAGACCTTGGTGCTCCTGATGAAAAATCAACCCAGGGTTCCTGCAGCCACCCAGGGATAGAAAGTCCTGGAGATGGGGAACATCCTCAGTCTTTTCTAGCAAGCCAAAACTCGCCAGCATCATCCTTTAACTGTTCCCTGTTCATTTTGCTCTAAGCTGAAAATACTAAAGTCGGATTCCAGACACGCAAATACGTTTGAGGGCGACTTTGAGAGATTCCAGGAGATCTCAAAGCCCTTCAGTCAATCTAGCTATCCGGCTTCATGCCTTTGCGTCCCCAACGCAGGAGCGCAGAGCCCCACAAGAGCCTGGGCTGGGAAACACTCCACGGGCACCTGGGCTGGGCATTCCCAGGCGTGGAGCTAGACAGATTCAGAAAGCACCTCCCTGGGTGAGGAGCCTGAGGCAGGCAGGGCAGTGGGACACCAGCTCCCCTCGCCCTGAAATACAGTGATCCCTGGCCAGCCTCCAGCCCTCTCCGCGCTCCCCCGAGCAGCCCCACCAGGGTCTGCAGAGCCCTCGTGGGACGAAGGGCTCTCGGAGAGGTGCCTGGATGTCGAAGGGCGTGGGAAGCCGCAGCTTCCCCTCTGGGCCTTCCCCACGCATCTATCCCCTGCGCCGAGCTGGGGGTCCTACCTGTACCACTCCAGCCCCTTTTCGTAGTTCCTGTCGAAGAAGTGTGGCTCTACGCCCACCGCCTCCACGTCAGGTTGGACTCGGATCGCCTCCAGCAGCACGCAGGTCCCTCCTTTCTTGACCCCAGTGATGAGCGCCTGTGGCAGCTTCTTCTCCCCATAGTCGGGGGTGCTGAGGGCGCCACCCCTCTCGCTGCTCCCTTTGGCCACTCGCTGGCCTGCGAACTCTTCGTTGGCGGTGCTGGACTCCTGCGCTTCCCTCTCCAGCAGCGCGCTCTGCGCCCTGATCATCTCCCCCGGGGACAGCGGGGTCCGGAGCCAGGTGTCCGGAGCGCTCTCACTGCCTCCAGCCCGTGCCCAGCCGCTGGCCTTGGCGGCTCCCTACGGCTCGCGTTGTCCAGTGGCGGCGGCTGCGAGGGGGCGCCAAGGCACAAGGGCCGGTTGCGGGGCAGGCGGGGGACTGGGGGCAGCAGCAGAGAGGGGGGCGGCGGTTTGGGCCCGGGCTCCTTGCCTCCTACAGCGGCAGGGGGACCTGCAGGGAGCCTGAGCCGCCCAGGAGGCAGTAGCACAGCTGTTACCCAGCCGGGTTCATTTTTGCGGCCACCAGGAAAGCCAAACACCAAGAGGAGGAGACTGCAGCAGAGGGAGAGTTTAATCACAAGGCAGCCAAGTGAGGAAAGGGGAGAATGAGACTCAAACCCACCTCCCTGAAGATGGGGACGCAGGGATATTTATGAGGCAAAGGGGCAACGTGGCCTGAAATGTGGAGATAGATGATTGGAGGTGAGGAGAGGTGAGGTAATTGGTGATCTACACAAGCATAGTCAGACTTCATATCTCTTCGTAAGGTGCATATTCACAAAATAGCGGCATTAGCGTGACCTGAGGGTGGTGTTTTTAGCCTCTTGACCCCCAAAAGTCACTTATGGGGCATCTAGCTGGCCCAGTTGATGGGTTGCTGGTCTCAACCAGCCTGAAGTGGACAAGGAGTTCTAATTCCTAAAAACAGCTCAAGCATCCATTACCATGATGACCCAGGTGCCAGGCACATGTTATCTACAGGAGCCCAGTGGGAGTCAGCATATTGCCTAAACAGCACAGTTAACGATGGGTGGGTGAACACTAAAAGCTATAATCCGGAATTGCAAAAAGGAAAAAAGTTTAGTTACTAGCTACTTAACCATCAATGGCTATATTTGCTAGTTTCACAGGTATGCAATGGTCAGGGACAAGGTGCAAATAAAAAGCAGCTTTCGCGTAGGCGCCCCTTTAGCAGACAGGCGGGGTGGCGGAGGCCTGGAAGCCAGGCGGAGAAAGTGCGGGCCTCAGGCCTTCGGGGCTCCTGGCGGCTGCAGCCCAGGCGCTGCCCAGACGTGGGTCCACTTGCTGCCGCTGCCATGGCTGCGTGAAGCTCCGCCTTTGCAAGCCTGGCCCTGGCCCCTAGCCCAGTGCGCGGGCCGAGCCCAGCCCATGGCCCCCTCCCCGCTCCTGCCGTGCAGTCAGGGTGGGCCCCCGCCACTCCCCTCAGCCTCTGACAAGGGGACCAAGGCGGGCGCAGGGACCCCAACTGCACCTGCTCTATCTGTACAAAAGTACAATTCTGCCTGCCAGTAGATAACACAATTATAAGGTATCTTACCTTTCTGTTATTTTCTGTTTTTATGATTACAAAATAAAATGTGAACATAGTAGTAAATTTAGCAAAAAATAAATCCAAGAATACAGATGTAACCGGAAGCTCTATTAACAAATATTGAACTGACAATTTATCCTAGATAGAATGAAAGCTACTTTTCACATTCAAAGTGCATGGAGTCTGCCACTGACAGATAATGTCATCCTGTTCACCCTGGTCTTCACGCCACTGCTCAGTCTACAGTGTGTCTGCCATGCTTATGCTTAGTGTTTAGATATTTTACAAGTATTGTTGAAACCGTCATATCTGATAGGTGAAAAAGCAGCAAGGATATTGACAATGTGACTAAGAAAGGGCACATGATTAAAAAGGAAAGAAAGAGATTTCTGGAAATGGAGTCAAGGAAAAGAAGGTGGCACATGTGATCTGCGTGAATTATGTGAGAGAGTGAATGATTTTGAAGTAAGAATGAATTGTGCAAGATGAGAAGAGAATCATGCCTATGAAATCAACCGTGTTCATGAAGAAATGAGAAAAGCTGTTTGAGTGAGGGAAAGAAGTCAGACGTCCATCTGCCTGGCGTTAATTGTTGACAAGACTTGATATGAGGAATTGAAGGACTAAGTAGGTCAGTGGTAAGGGGCTGCTGATGACTCTTTTGTCTCACAGATTATTCCCACCAGGGTTGCAGGTGTGTCAGAATCAGCACACCATTGATGTGAGTGGCAAACCAGCACACGTGGACTTCTAACTGCTGAAGAATAATGTGTGACGCTAACAAATTATGCAGGAAGAGACAAATACCTGCCTTAACAGATTTCCAAGGAAGACAAAATTCATCTATTCAGGAAAATAAATCTGCTAGAAAATATATCTGTAAGAGGGAGAAGAATATGCCTGTTTTTCAAGCTTCAAAGAAATCGGTTCACATTCCCTTTAGGCAGAAATGCAATGGGGATCAGAAGTTTAAATCTTAGTTACTTTGGACTGAAAACTTGGATTTACAAGTATCCGTTCAGAACCTAGTCTATCCCAAAGTATACACCTGCCCTAAGTAACGATTGTTAACAGTTTGATAGGCACTGGTCTTTTTTTTCCTGTCATAAATAAAAATTGGATTATACAATAAATAATATTTACCAAGTTCGTTTTGTCACAAAGATTTAGGAGACTTTTCTTATCAGTACATATAGATCTACCCCATTCCTTTCGATGACCACAGAGTATTACATAGAAATTCATTTACCATAAGATATTACATATTCCTACTGATGGACATTTAGGTTATTTCCAATTTGGGAGTATTTATATATGCACATATATATACACACATAATACATGTGTATGCGTGTACTATGTATATACACACATATTGCATATATGGGGTATATACACACATATATTGCATGTATATATGTGTGTATATACTAGCAGTTGAATTATTGTGTCAACTGGTACATGTGTTTCATAATTTGAAGATCTAAAATTCTGTCTAACTTATATTTGCACCCGCATTTTATTTTTAATTTTTTAATTTTGAAAAAATATTAACTTTACATAATATTTACAAGATTAATACATAGAATTCCCAAATACCTTTAACAATATTTACCAATTGTTAACATTTTTGCCATGCCACATTTGTTTCATTGTTCTCTCCTCTCTCTTTTCTCATTCTTTCTTATTTCAGAGTAGTTTACATATATAATTGGAGAATAATGTATTCTCCAATATATCATTGTGTATTTTCTAAAAACTAGGATACCCATTTATGTAACTACAGTACACTCATCAAGTTCAGGAATTTTAACATTGACATAACACTTTTATCTACCTCAGTTTATATTCCAATTTTGTCAATTTTCCCAATAACGTGTTTTACAACATCTTTCTCCCACCAGTACAGGATCTGGTCCAGAATCATGTTTTGCATTTAATTCTTATGGCTTGAGGTCTCTTGTCCCCTTGAATTGTTGTTGCTTTTAAAAAGTCTGAAGCCAGCCTAATTTTCTTATTCTTAGAAATAAATTTGATTTTTATTTTCTGCCTGGAAGCCCAGAGAATTTTTGTCTTTGTCTTTGAATTTTAATCATTTACAAGGATATGACTTAGAATTTGTCAGGTCAGTTCTCCCCAGGAACAAATGCACATTTCAAAATACAGATTTAAGTTTTGTTTTATTTCCAGAAAGTTTCCTTGAATTACAGTTTTAAGTACTAGTTCTATTCCATTGTTTTTTCTTGCTCCCACCTCCAAGAATCTCCAATTACATGTATTATGTAGACCTTCCTTGCCTATCTTCCATTCCAACCATTTGGTGGTTTAATGCCTTTCTTCAACATTTTAATTAAATTTTCACATAAAGTAAATGCATTCTTGTTGAGGCACCTTCTACTTTAGTCCTTATCTTTTTCTTCTTCTTTTTTTTTAAATTGATCAAATCTCACTGTTACTTCTTTCTCTGCTATGTCCATTTCTGTTCTTAATGTTTGGATTTCTAAATCTAGCTGTTTTTTATAATATCTTCAAATGCTTGTTTGAAATAATTAAATGTGGAGTGTTGTGCTATTTTTTCTCCTTCATGTTTTTAAGGGGAAGAAGAGAAAATTTTTATTAACTGAAATGTTATGATTCACTTTTTCTGTTTTCTTCTTACAGTAACTTTGTGTGGAATTTGTTTATGTTTTTCTATTCCTAGATGTTGTATGGGCAGGGTTCCTAGTTTGAGAGAGCCCACTTCTGTCAGTATCGTGAAGTGCAGTTTCTTTAATGGATAATGTTATTGGAAAGTAAGAGATATATTTTATATTTCTCTTTCATTTATGTAAAATCCTTCCTGTTCCTTTTTTCTTTCCTTCCATCCTCTTTCGTTATGGCCCAATCTCGGAGGAGTACCACCTCTTTTGCAAATTTCTGATTCTCCCTTGGAAGCAGTGCTTCTCCAAGGCTGACACCTCCAGAGCCTTTCCGCTTGCAGCAGCGTGCTGGTGGCCAGTGCTGAGGACTACCGAGTCTTACGCCTGTCTTCCGTATTTCAGCACGTAGTGTTGGACTTCCTCTTTTGAGGGTGATTTGATGTGTTTTATCTGATTCCTCTATGACCCTGTCCTTTCCATGGAGTCTCTTAAACCTTCTAATCCTCCACTCTCCCAGGGGAAGACCGGGGTAGAATACATATCGTGATCACCTATGACTACTCTCTCTGTAGTTTTGGTCTAAATTGTTGTTAACAGTTGTTGTATTTGTTTATCCAACAAATGAACCCCCATCCTTTTTTGAGCGGGGGGTATCCATCATTGGATGAGTCTGAGTGGAAGGCAGGGCCCCACCTTTCAAGGAAGCTTGAAATGTCAGGTATCCCTTCTTCCTACCCTGTGGTGTGAGCACATGACTTCAGCTTCATCATCGGATGCCCCTGTCTGGGACTGAGAATTGGGAGGAAGTGTGTAAAGAAGTAGCACCCACTCAGAATTCATCCCACCAATGGCAGCACCATCTCAAATCCAGTATCAGCAGCTTTGTAGAGACTCCAGAAGTGGTGGCAGTGGCAAACATTCCAGAACACTGATGCTGGTTCCAGCCTCCTAGCTCCCCTAACCATCTTGGCACCTGTTCCTCCAGCCTTCCCTATAATTCTGTCAGCTTCCCAAAGGCTTCCAATAAATTCCTTTTCAGTATAAATTTGCCTACTCACAACCAAGAATGTTGGCTTCTGTAAGTGTTTCACACTGCTTTCTCTGTGGTCTTTTTATCCATAATCTTAGCAACTCTCATGTTAATATATTTTTTAAATCAGTGAAAAGATGTCACTTTTGAAGAAGGTGTTCTGGAGGAGCAAATGCTCCCCATACTCGCCCCCAACTACTCCTCAGGTACAAAGTTGTTGCCAGATTTGAGTTCCTACAAATCCTAAAAGAGGTCGTCTGATATTGTAAAAGGGACACTGAGCTGAGGGTCCATGATCTTTGGTTCTATCCCCAGATCTACCACTATTTCCAAATTTGTCATCCTCTTATTTTTTGCTTCCACCTATATATTCACCAGTCTTTACTTTTCAGGACATCACTGCTGGAGATTGCATAGCATAGATTTCTGGGGGTCCTCAGTTGATTGTGAAGAAGAGTCTCATTACACTAGTATTGCCGTGGTGTCAGGGGGCATAAAGAGAGCTAGCTAAAACTCTGTTTTATTTTTCTTTTCATCCTCAGTGCCTAGCACAGTGCCTGGTCCATAGTAGGTGCTCAAAAAATGTCTCTGAATTGCCCTCAAGCCAAAAAAGGTCAATAAAGGAAAAAGGTTAAGACTCATGCTGCTAAGAAGGGAAGTACACCCAAGTCCTGATCCCATTAAACCACGCCAGAGGAGCTAGAAAAGAGCATTGGCTCTCCCAGAATCTCTCTTCGACTGGCTAATTTCAGTTGCCCATACACTGCCCTCTGTCCTTAAGATCTTCGAAGTTAGCATACAGATAAGAGTTCAGATACATAGTTTGAGCCCCAAGCATATTTGAGTCTTTAATGCTGGAAGTGCCAATCAGGAGGCAAACTTGAAAAACCAATTGATTGTATTTCATGTTTGCTGACTACTCCAGGAGCATCCCTATTAGGTGAGAAAAATATGCAAACCTCCAACCCCCATCTAGATGTTAGAGTTATATAAATTGTCCCCTCATCCTGTGGCAACCGCAGATGACACCTCCACTTATTTCCTCCTGAACCAGGCCCTTAGTCCAGCTCTAAATAACTCAGCCTTTGCTTATTCTTGATTATTCTTCGTTTATTCTCTTTTATTTTTTCTGCATGACTAAGTCATTATTTCATTGAGAGAGATTTCCTTGGCAATGCTGGAAACACATTTGTATAAAGTTTCTACTCTTGTGAACTTTCACCTCCTTAGGTTACCAGTCATGGTCAGTGGACTAATGTCTATCATTGGGCACCAAGGTCTCTATGATGTGGCCTATAAACCCCATCTTCTGGTTCCTGTATGCCTAAGTGTTTTTTAAGAGAAGGAATGTTGGTGTTATAGAAAGGGGCACTTGACACCTTGTGGAGTGGATGAAGGTGCTCTGAGAAATTTGCCTTTTATTCTAATTAACCTATTTGCTTCCCATATGCAGAAAGACTTACAGCCCAGCAGGGGGGCATGGTGTAAGACATTCTAAATTCACTTTCTCTTTCTTTTCCTAACCTTCAAAGTTCCACCATTTAACTTCTTCCTGTATGTTCAGTACAGAATCCGTCCTGGTCCTGAACATGGTAGGAGACAACCCTAGATACTCCTCCTTCTCTGACCTCGCTATCCATCCAGGGTTTCCTGCCTTATTCTCTTGTTACCCAGTCTCTTCAGGTAATAGATGTCCTAACACTGAACCCCAGTCTCCTGCTGACTTGATTTCTCAGTACCTACCACCTTGAGTTGGTATCATGTAGGATTAAGAGCCCAAATTCTAAAGTCAAATCAAGTTCAAATCCCAGTTCTGCCATGTCCTGGCTATGGGACTCTGAGCAAGTTACCTAAGCCAGGTTTCTTCATTAGCTAAAAAAATCTAAGTGGAGGTAATAATAATAATAATACCAAGATCATAGATTATTGAGAAAATTCATGAAGATCAGGCCTGACAAGTACTAAGCTCATAGTCACTGTTCAATCAATGTGAACTTAAAAACAGCTAGTTTGGGGCTCAGTTGTGACTCATGGAAGCCTAGTTTTTTGGTACTAGTGTCCATTCCCCAATCCAGTCTCCTAAACTCTTTGTCTCCTAATTTCTTATCTGAATGGCTCTTTTATATGTGTGACTTATTGAAAGCTAAATTTAATCCTTTTAGGAAGGAGGCTACAAGGGAAATAAATTTTTTTAAATAGTGTAAAATAAAATAAGATATAATACATAACACCTACATGTGCTTACCGCTGCCAACTGGTTCCTGCCTCACATTTGAGTGACTGACACTCCAGGCCTTTCACTGACTTGTTATCTTCGCTGACAGCACTTGTGTCACACTTACACTTTCATCACACCCACAAGCTGCATAAGAAAGACGCCCCACAGCCTGATCCCCCTAACTTTGAACCCATGTGAACTTGGGCCCATCCCTGAGAAGCCACATTTGGCCCAGCTCTTTGCTGCTTCATGCCTCTTCACTCAGCCCTACTGGGTGTCCTGAACTCCTGATCCCAGCTTCCCCCAATTTGCTTCACCCACCATTTCTAGAGTCTCATTTTTGACAGGTATGCTTCTCTAAGGCAAACTTAGCATTTTGTGGACCTAGGCTCTTAAAAGCAAAAGTGCATGAACATTTTTCCCTCCAATTTTCTTCTCCAATTTTATACTCTATACTTGCACGAGTCTTTCTCCTTAAAACTGTTCCTGATGTTTCATGGGTACTTCCTCCCTACTCCCTTGAGATTTGGTGAAAACTATACATTTAAATTTAATTGTTTTATTATTCAGTTTTACTTCTTTGAGCACTTCTAGATCTTCTCCTGCTTCTTATTTCCGCTTTAGTCAAAGCTCCTAAGAATGAATCCCTAATGGTGGAATCTCAGACTTGATAAGTTAGAAAGAAATACTTCCATTTGCAACTCAAATCATACTATGAACTGCACATTCCACCAACACATAACACTAATCTTGGATAAACGACTAATGCAAGAATTAGTATTTTAATAAATTCAGTGGAGGTACCATATGTATTGAAGAGCCCAGGGTGACTCAGGTTTAGAACATCTTTCAGCACAGATGAAGCCTAAATAAGAATGACCTACATGAATACCCAGGTTGAATAATTTATATTTAAATTAAAAACTGGAGGGAAGTTGATGAGAATACACCATTCAATGTATAGATGAACAAATTGATTAGGAACATACTTTGAGAGTCACACAGTCTTGGGTTTAAATACTGATTCCACCACTTTGCTAGCTCTATGACCTTGGCCAAGTTAATGGCTCTAACCTTCATGTTCCTCATCTGTAAAATAGGAATAGCTATAGTATATACCTTATAGGTCATTGTGCATATTGAATAAGATAATTCATGCCAATCACACATGAAAATATCCAATAAATGTTAGCTGCTGCTGTTTTGTTGTAGCTGCTGCTAATTGGAAGGTTTGATGGGAATAGTTTTTATCCAACAAGAGTTGAGGTTAAGACCCAGGCTTTTTGTGTTGGTCAGTTTGCTTTGAAGTGTCTGCAGCCAACCCTTACTGATTCCCAGTTGAAGAGACACCTTATTATATCTAAATGTGTTACTATGGGGAGATTTACAAGATACATTGGAAAAATGGAAAAAAAATCAAAGTGAGGTATGTGTAGTAGGAAGCAGTTCATGTTTTAAAGATAATATATAGTGCATATCTACACATACATACATATGTGTGCATATATATATAAACAGATATGCTTGTTTTAATACTATATGTCTATATTTTATGTGTATATCAAAATGATGCTTAGTAAGACTTCCGCTGTTTCTCCACATTTCTCAACTAAAGCCCAAAGCTAAGGATGAAGAGGCACTAAGTCTCTGTCCTTTTGGTTCTAAAAAGAGCTGTCAACAAAGACTAAGTTAGTCACCTCCCTCCAGGTTTGCAAAAAGGTGGCTCAACTGGCCCTGCTCCCACCAGTCCCACTCTGCTTCTCAGCTATATCAGAAACCTGGGGAGGGAAGAGGGACACCCTTTGCTGAGAGGGACACCAAGGGAATCTCTCATAAAGGTTAGAGGTGCCCACAAAAAGAAGAGACCTGCATCATATTCATGGGGTGATGTCCCCTTGGGCCTGGTTAAGTGAGGAAATGAGCCAGAAAGGGAAGTAGAGACACATAGTAGGACACAGAGAGTGGAGTAGGGTGGAGAGACAACAGAGGAGCAGCCTGTGGCCCTAGATAGGGTGTCCTAAAGATGTGTGAGTATCTGGTGTGTCAAGTAGACTCCTAAAAGGTGCCTGGGCTTGGGGCTGGCCCTGTGGCCAAGTGGTTAAGTTCACGTGCTCTGCTGCAGGCGGCCCAGTATTTCATTGGTTCTAATCCTGGGCGCGGACATGGCACTGCTCATCAAACCACGCTGAGGCAGCGTCCCACATGCCACAACTAGAAGGACCCACAACAAAGAATATACAACTATGTACCAGGGGGCTTTGAGGAGAAAAAGGAAAAAAATAAAATCTTTAAAAAAAAAAAGGTGCCTGGGCTTGAACAGATAGACCCACAGACAGAGGATTAACGTCACACCCAGTGCGGTAAACCCTCTTACCCTAATCTCTTTTCCTTACCCCCAACAACAGAGGATCTAGAGCTTAGAAGTGGGAGGGGGTAAAGGTGTCTGGGAGACAGCCAAGACCACTTGTCTCTATTCTAGGTGCTGGAGTGGGAAGAGCAGCAGCAGAGTGGAGAGCCCTCCTGTCCACTGTGGGTCCCCCAAAACACAGCAAGCCTATGCTGGGGAGAGGGGAAAAGGCGCACTGTGCACTCAGTGTGAGATTAAAATTTTTGAGTGGGCAAACTTTTAATAACTGAAAATTATTGGGAAGTTGCGGGATCATCCCAAGAGGCCATTAAGTGATGGGAAAGGGATATTGGATATAGCAAGGAGGAAAACAGAAATTGGGGGGGAATATAACATTCAGAGTTAAGATTTGTTTGAAAAACTAGTTACATATATCTATCCCACCCATCCCCCTCCACACACACACACCTTGTTTTGCAACACATTTGGTGACCACTTTACTCTTTATATCATTCTGTATCTTTTATTTTTAGCCATGTGCATGTATTATTTTCATAAATTAAAATAAAGTATCACTTTCTTGTTGTGGATACTCGCCAAAGTATTTGTCTTTCCTCCTGGGTCTACTGCTGGGCTAATTTCTCAACCCCATGGAAGTGAGGGTGGGGCCAGTGAAGTGTGGGTGGAAGTGATCCATGCTTCTAGACCTAAATTCATATGACATACCCCACAAATGCTCTTCTCTCTGGTGCTCCCTTGCTCTGGCTCTTGCTCTCCTGCTTGTCAGCTGGCTGATTTCAGAGGATCCAACACAGGACTCTCAGGAGGCCTAGATGAGATTGGAGCCTGTGAATATAAGGATCCTGAGTCACTGCATGGAGGAGATCCCCCCAGGAAAGCCCATCAACCAGGAAATTCTTCATTAGACTTAAGCCTCTGAGCTTGGGTTGGTTTGTTTCTGCAACATAGCCTAGCACACCTTGACTAATACACTGGAAATCTAGAGCTCAGAATGTCCTACTATTCTTCTTAAAATCTTACTGTGCATAAAGATTATGAACACTGTCCTTCTGACAAATTAAGAGAACAGGCCAAAGAACAAATTAAGAGAGCATAACAAAGTGAAGAGACATGGGTTTTGAAGTCAGACCTAAGTAGAAAGCCCAGTTCAGTTGTTTTATTGGTAGACTCAGAGAGAAATCCTGCACCAGTGGTCAGGCTTCTATTTTCTTTCCAGAACACCATGAAATGCCTCTCACTCTCTCATTAAAAAATGTATATGGAACAGAATTAAAGTTCTTCTATCTATAAATAGCTTACAAAATGGTTGAGATGGTTCTATAAAGGTTTGTCCTTTTTTTTGTAGAATTGTTTATGAAAATTTTTTTATTTTTGAAGTATTTTTTAAATTATTGTTTAAATTATTTGGGGGAAAGATTCATAACTTAAGACTATTTTACATTTTGACAAAAGATTTAGCCAGCTTTGGCTGGTGCTGCTGAGACAGGAATCCAGAAGAGATTGAGAGAATATTCCAGGTACCTTTTTTCCTCTTTTGACTGAATTATGCCAGTTCCTTAAAACAACCCCCCGAGCTCTCTGCAAGTGATGGAAAAGCTCAGTGGGGCTCAGAGAAGGCCTGCCATTTCCCTGTGCTTCTGTATACCAGAGTTAGTCTGTGTAGGAGCCTGGGGCTCTTGGGAAGAAGAGAAATGGAAAGATGGGGTCTCACCACATATCACTTATGTCACCTTGCCTTTTTCCCCCGCCCCTTCTCTTGGGAGCTTTATGGGTAGGCAAAAATCAACCTTAAGGGCTATTTTGACACGTTCCTTGTCAAAATCTTTGCTCCAGTCAAGGTGACTCTAGGTATAATCAAACAACTTGACATTAAATTAGAAGGGCATTACCCTTCCAACAGAGGCACTTTCAAGCTTTGTGGCTTATGTCAAGGTTATTTGCACTCTACTAGCCTTTGTTAATAAATGGGCATAGTTCTGCTTACGTTACGGAGCTGCTGTGAGAAATAAATGATATGAGTATATAAAACATCTGACATATGGAAAACATTCAATAAATGGTAATTCTCTTCCACTCCATGTAAGGGATGGTCCCAACACTAATCCTTTTCTCCTTTTTGTTGTTGACTGATGATAAGAGAAAGTAATTGGGGGAAAGTGTATGTTAGGAGAATCTCTCAAAAGCCTGGTCTTGGCTGGGAAGTATATCTACTTATTCAGGTTTTTCTCAAGACACGTGGGTACAAGAATGATTCCAATAGCTTAGGTCAGAATCCTCCAGTAGATCTCCTTTCAAGTAATTTTAAAAGAAGACTCAAGTACACTGGGTTACTCTCGAGGATTAAACCTGGTGTGGGGGTCAGGATTACACTTCAGTTGAGTGCTGGAGAAGAAAACTAGATTCGTTTCCAGAGAATATGGGGATCCCAGGAAATAACAGATATAGATAATGATTATCAATAGCTGTATTCAGTGATGGAAACTTATAATGGGTGGATCAGGCTGATGCCTTAACATCACCAAAGGAGAGCCAGTTACACATCATGTTTCTCCAGATGTCACACAACAGGAATTAGTCAATACTACTTATATAATCTTTTTGCTAAAAATTGATCTAGCCTCTAGATCTATCAGTTTACAGAAAATGCAGGGACAGAAAAATATGTTAAATTTAACCGTAGGGTTGAATTAGCAAAATCCAGAATTTCAGAATCTCTTCAGGACAATACCCTATTTTCTACAAAAAAAATTACAAGGAAAAAGATGAGAGAGGTGGAATTTATAGATAAAAAAACCTTAAGATATGTATCAATAAAATGCAATATGTGGGCCTTGTTTGGACTCTAAGTTGAAAGAAAACCAATGGTAAAACAAAATTTTATGCGTCAATCTGGAAAATGTGAAATTTTTGAATGATCTTAAGATATTTGATGATGATAATAAAGGATTATTGTGGCTTTTTCAAGTATTATAATGGTGTTGTGGTTAGGTTTAAACAGTTCTTATAGAGATACATAAGGAAGTATTTATGAATTAAATGATATGATATTTAAGTTTCTTTCAAAGTAAAGCAAGGAGAGGTATGAGTGGGTAGGGATTTAAATGAAACAAGATTGGCCATGTGCTGACAATTGTTGGAGCTGAGTGATGGATACTTGGGAGTTTATTTCACTATTCTAACTATTTTTACATATGTTTGAAATTTTTCCACAATGAGGGAGAGAGAGACAGAGGTGGAGAGACAGACAGAGAGTCAGAGAATAAAGAAGTAAAGGTTACAGGTATAGATAACTATTTTGAGAAATTTGGCTGTAAAAGAAAAGAAGAATGAAGAAGTGGAGGAGGACAAATGGCCTAAGATATTTTGTTTTAGTTTGGAAGATATTACTGTGGGTTTGTGGCTGATTATCTTTCTCTACTACAACTTCTAGATCAAAAAAGAGCAAGAAATTGATGATGCAGGAGAGAGGGGTAATTTAAGGAGTAATGTCCTTGAGCAGGGGAGAGCAGACACTGTCAAGTGCATGATGGGGAGGTTGGCCCAAGCTAGGAACTTGGATAGCTCATTCATCATCACTGGAAGGAATGCAGTGGGTATGGGCAGAGTTGCAGGAGTATTGGTTAATTATGTGGTAGGGGGTTGAGGACATTCTCTTCTGGCCACTTATAAATCTCAGTGAAATAAGAGGGAGGAAGGAGAGGTGGAGGTTTAAAGAAATAGGAGAAGGTGTAAAATGGTTATCTCCAACTACTATAGAAATGTAGCGGGGTTGTCAGGCAGTGAGGAGAGCCCACTGGGATTTTTTAAGGCCATCAGCAAGTACCTTCAACATCCTAAGTACATTTCTCCAGAACCATGTTAACCTGTTCATGTGCAGGCACAAAACAGGCAGAGAACTATCTGGAGCTTTGCAGAAAGCTGGGTTTTGCCAGATGAGTATGGTGAGGGAGAGCAGTGCAAAGGAGCTGAGTAGTACACAGAATCCAAGATGGGCAAGAGATAAGTGAGGATATAAAGGAGGCGATGTTCAAATGCACAGACTGAAGATGTTAGTGGGATCTGGGAATTATTGTGATAAAGGTACTAAAGGGAAATAAACTGCCAAGACAAGAGGAATTAGTAAAAAAAAAAAAAAAGGGGGGTGTTCAAACAGATTTTGGAGGAAATATGTTGGTGATAATGAGAAAGTGTGGGGTATAATCATGATAATGAAGGACTGAGGTTGGGTAGGAGCAAGGTCATTGGTAGAGAGATCAAGGACATGAAACACCAGGGTACTGAATAGATCATTCACATGAAGACCAAAGTCACCAAGAATGATTGCAGAAATTATAATAGAGAAAGACCATAAACTAGCATAACAGAAGAAAGAATCTGCCCAACAATAGGACACATTGTGTCTAGGTAAGATCTGATATAGAACTAACAAGACCAAAACATCTCTGGCTGAAGTTAATTAATTTTATGAATAAAGAAAGCATTACATAAGCACCCAGGCAGAATAAGTAAGGCACTACAATATTGCATTTCAGTTCCATTCTGACACTAACTGTCTGGGCTTAGTGTCAGACCCCACAGCTTTAAGGGCACAGTCTCAGCAACTCTGCCCTTACTTCAGATGCTAGCTGCAAGTTCGGGGGTCCCCCGGCCACCCATACCTCTGACAAACTGACTACAAAATCAGGGGGTCCCACAATCCCCTCATGTTCATTAATTCACTAAAACAACTCACAGAACTCAGAAAAGTGCTATACTTATGATTATAGTTTTATTATAAAGGATATAGATCAGGACCAGCCAAAGGAAGAGAAAGATAGGGTAAGGTCTGGGAGGGTCCCAAATGCAGAGCTTCTGCGCCCTCTCCCTGTGGGATCAGGGCAGGTCCGCCTCGCGGCACATGGATATGTTCATCAACCAGGAAGCTTCATCAAGTTTTTATTGGGGTTTCATTGTGTAGGCATGACTGATTGAATCATTAGCCATTGGAACGAACTCCCTCTCCAGTCCCCAGCCCTCCCCAGAGGTTGGGCTGGCTTCAAAGCTCCGACTATCTAATCACATGGTTGATCTTTCTGGTGACCAGACCCCTCATCGGGAATCATCTTGCTGGCATAAACTCAGGTGTGAATTAAGGGGTTCATGAATAACAAAAGCACTCCTATTACTCAGGAAATTCCAAGGATTTAGAGTCTCCAAGGACTTAGGAACCAGGGACAAAGGCCAAATTTTTTATTATACAACAGGCACATACTAGGAGAAATGAACCTAGTTGACCTCTCCAAAGTAATATTTAATGCCAGAAGACAGTGGAACAAGCTCTACAGTTTTCTGAGGGAAAGAAAATTTAACATAAGAAGCTTAAACTCAGCCAAGTTGTTTTCCATATAAATTCAATAGACGGACTTTACCAACTAAGCGAGGGAATACAGTCATGATAAGTGTTTGTGAAGAAAAAAAAATCTACTAGATATTAAATTCAACTAACAAAGAAAAACAGTGAAGAATACAAGGAGAAGCTGTGCGAAAAGGACTATTGGTGAGCACTGAATCCACTTATACATAGATCCGGGTTTCTCAGCCTCAGCACTTGTTGGGTTTTGGGCTGGATAATTAGTTCTTTGTGGCAGAGGCTGTTTTGTGCTTGCGAGATATTTAGCAGCATCCCTGGTCTACATCCATCCACTAGATGCCAATAGCACCAACCCTGCACCTCCAGGGTATGACAACCCAAAATGTCTCCAGACATTGCCCAACATCCCCCTGGGGCACAAGTGCCCCCAGGTGGGAATCGCTGACATAAACTAATGCTTGATAATTGAGGAAGTTTTGGTTACAGAAGAGAATGCATGTATCTCAAAACCTGACAGTAATATAACTAACAAAAATCAAGGGTCTAAGAGAAGGGAGATAGGAGAAATAGAATGTATCAATTGATTACTCTCTCAAAGTAGATATTGATCAATACAGTTCAAATAGAAAAATGTAGTTTTAAAATTGACTCTAGCCAGGGCTGGCCCCATGGCCTAGTGGTTAAGTTCGGCATGATCCCCTTCCATGGCCCATGTTCAATTCTGGGCATGGACCTACAACTACTCATCTGTTGGTGGCCATGCTATGGCAGTGACCCAAACACAAAAAGAGAAAGATTGGCAGCAGATGTTGGCTCAGGGTGAATATTCCTCAGGAAAAAAAAAAAAAAAACTCTCAGAAAAATTGGAATAGAGGAGAACTTCCTCAACTTGATAAAAAGTATCTACAAAAAATCTCCAGCTAACGTTGTGCCTAAGTGTGAAAGACTGAATGCTTTCCCCCTAATATCAGGAGCAAGGTGAGGATGTCTGCTCTCACCGCTCTTATTCAACATAGTGCTGGAAAGTCTAGCCAGTGTTAATACAGCAGGAAAGGAAATAAAAAGCATGTAGATCTGAAAGGAAGAAGTAAAACTGTCCCTGTTTGCAGAGGATGTGATTATTTACGTAGAAAATCCCAAGGAATCAACAAAAACAAAAACTCCTAGAACTAAAAAGTGACCAATAAATTGCTCATTCTGTTAACTGAATTTGAGTTGGGTTTCTGCCATGTGTGGCTGAACGAGTCAGTTATTTATTCATTTTGCCATCAAATATTTATTGAATGCCTAAAATTTGCCAGCAGATGTTACGGGTAATAGTGATATATCAGTGAACAAAACAGAGTTCTAATTCTCAAGGGTGTGGTAAGAGATGTAAAAAGTTAAAACAGATTAAAGAGAAAAAAATGACGGGTGCTGTTTCACAAAATGTAGTAGGGGAAGACGTCTTTGATAGGACTCCTCATAAAATGAGGGATTTGGCCCAGGGGATATCTGAGGGAAGTGGGTTCTAGGCAGTGGGAACTGTAAGTTCAAGGAGGCCAAGGCTGGAACATGTGTGGTATGTTCTAGAAAAAGTGAGGGGGCCAACGTGGCTGCAGCAGAGTGAGGAAGAGGAGGAGGTGAGTCAGAGAGGGCCCTGTGCCAGATCATGAAAGTGGTAGCAGTCCTTGGAAGGACCTGAGATTTTACCGGAGTGAGCTGGGGTGCCCTGAAGGATTTAAGCAGAGGAGCTACCTGGTAGCATTTATGTTTAGTCTTGACCAGTTCAACAGATAAACACAGCAACCGCTTCCCTGAGACCTACAGCAACCCATACTCGCCCCACAACTTCTTTCCTTTCCGTTTCAAAACCCCTCTACGTCTTCTTCCACCCTGTTTTCTTTCCTCCTTCTCAGAGAAGACTTCCTCTATCCCTTCACAGGACTCCAGCAGCTCCTTGGGCACTTTCCTCCCTATGAATACTTTCCCAGCTCCCCAAAACTTGCAGTGTATGTAAATCATTAACGGTAAAAGGGATGACTGCCTGCACGGGAATTGTGTAAACTTTCAGTGTAAACCTAGCCCAGAACTCCTGCTCCTCCCTCCGCAAAGTCTCCACCAATCAAGGAAAGGCACTCAGGACAGGTCGTGCTTCTTCCAACTGTCAGACTGCTCCTCTCTCTTCTTTTGGCTGCTCCCAGGACTGAAGCAGGTGTGAGAGTTTACGTTTTCGGGCTGCTCTTCTAGGAAACAGGTCTGCCATCATCTCCAGCTGTGTCAGAATCTGTCACTTTAGTGAGTATTTTGTCTCCGATGCAAGGTTTGCTGGGCTGGCGCAGGCACTTTCGAGCAAAGATAACAAACAAACAAACAAAACCAACAAATCAAAAATGCTCTCACTGAAGTCTTGGTCAGCCGTGGTGTTTCTATCAGAATTTCTGAGTTGTTGTGGAATATTATTTAGTAAGTGACCAGCAGTACGTACACGCAAAAGGCTGTAAATATAGCAGCTGAGTTTTTCATTTTAAGCCTTTTGGTGCTATTTAATTTTTTAAAAACTATGTGTACGTGTTAATGCCATTAAATGTTTTAGAAAAAATGTAACTGAGTCTGAGTAGCAGCTGAGTTTTTCACTGTACTGTCTACTTAGCTCCCCACCCAGCTCAGTGGCAGATAGGAATTCATTTTCTGCATCATCCAGATAGTATGCCAACTACCTCTAGGCAACTTCTGGAAACATGTACATGCAAATCTAAGAAAATAACCTGGGGGGCAGCCACTTTTCTCCATTAGGTAGTCAAGGGCAGCTCCAAAAATCCTCTAGAGAAGTTTAAGGCAGGGTCTTGGTAGGGTTAGGGAGAATAGTAGGGGCTCCACCCTGCTTGGAGGCTCTGTATGCCAAGGCACTGTGATTGCTTGGATTGCTTGGCGGGGGAGGTGCTGTTAGAGATGTGGGGAGGCTAAGGCTCCCTTGGCACTGCTGCTTTTATGGCTGTAGAGCTTGCCTTTCAGATGAGACCTTCGCTACTTTCAAAAGCCCATCTGACCAACAGTGGGACTGTCTTTCAGAAGAGTTTTCTGTGGCTCAGTATAAAAATCTGGACTCACACTGGTAAGGTTATGTCAGCTTTTTCACTGGCAAAGAATATTGGAGACTTTGAAAACAGATGTTGTGCAATGTTGAGATCAGTGAAAAGACAGGAACATAACTTTGTTGGGGAGAAGGGAACCTTACAGTTTTGATGAGGGGAGTGTTGATATTTTCTTTTTGGTGGAACAGAACGGCTTGGCTGATTTTAAGCTCCAAATGACTGGTCAATTTTCTTTTCAATGTCTATTTGAAGGATTCTGAATGTGGTGAAGGAAATAGTTTCAAAATTTCATCTAAATTGCAAAATATTGGAAACAAATGATGATGAATAGGGGACTAGAATGCCATGCCGCTGTTTAAAAACAAACAAAAACAGAGTAAGGAAGATCTCTGTGTACTGATACGTGTACTCCACAATTTCACTGTAGAAAACTATTTTTAACAGACAGAATAGTGTGTCTTCTAGGCTACCTGTTGTGTAAAAGTGGTGAAGAAATAAGAATCTACAGTCATATTTGCTTGAATACACATAAAGAAACTCTGAAAAGATACATGGAAATAATCATAGTGGTTCCCTGAGCGAGTGGGAGGGAGACGAAACTGGGGAGCTGTGAGACTCGGGCTGGGAGGCAGATTTTTCATTGTGTACTTTTTATGTTTCTTGAGCCCTTTGAAGACATTATCCAGAAAAATTTAAAAACAAAGACAGAAAAGTTACAACACTAAAAACTGGGTGTTGACTACTTAACTTGTTCCTTCAGTTGAAGGAAACCTGATGCTAATTGTGTAAGAGGGGAGACGGCTGCCAAATGTGAGGCCTGTAACGTGCCAGCAAATACCAGAGAAGGGTGGTTCCCTCTCCCCTCAACCCCACTGCCAGACACGATGTTTGAGGACTTGGGGTTTATTTATATTCTAAAGAGCAGCCTCTCTCCTAGAGCCTAAGAGAACCTCTAAGAGCTTTCTGGTAACACTTACCCTCTCCTAGCCCTTACACAAGAGAACAGTGATGGGAAAGGCTTTACTAACCCTGAACCCTTAGAAAAATTTTACCTTGGGGACCCTTCTCCTTAATTTTGCTGTATTTTAATGCTTCATGTCACTCTAGTTGTGAGCTATTATAAACATAGATCACACTGTGCAAAATAATTTTCTGCAATGATAGAAATGTTTTGGGTCTGCACTGACCCATATACAGTAGCCACTAGCCACACGTGAGTATTAAGCACTTTGAATATAGTTAGGGTGATTGAAAAACTGATTCTTCCGTAGTATTTAAATTTAAATACCCACATGTGAACAGTGCAGGTATCACATAAATCTGGTTAAAGCTATGGAGGCACTTCTCAGGTCTATTATAATCCTGAGTTATTGAAATAAAACCATGTGTAAAAGTTCTCCCTTCTGGAAAAGTTGTTTATTCATTCAACGAATATTTAATAAGCGCCTATTATGGGCCAAACACTATTACAGTTCCCAGGGATAGTATTGTGAACATAACAGACAAGGCCCCTACCCTCGTAGAACTCACATTCTAGCACAAAGATCAGCAAACTATGGCCAATGGGCTAAATCTAGCCCTCTACCTGTTTCTGTACAGCCTGTGAACCAAGAATGGTTTTTACATTTTTAAATATTTGGAAAAAATCAAAATAGAAGTAATAATTCACGTCACATGACAATTATCTGAAATTCAAGTTTCAGTATCCATAAATAGGGTTTTATTTTTTAATACAGTCATGCCTGCTTATTTATGTATTTTCAATGGCTACCATCTCAACCAGAGTTAAGCAGTTGTAACAGAGACCAGGTGGCCTGCAAAGCCTAAAATACTTACTATCTGGTCCTTTATAGAAAAAGCTTGCCAACTCATGTTCCAGTGGATAGTAATATGCTAGGCACCATGATAAGCACTTGGCATGCATTATCTTATTTAATCTTCTGGACAACTCTCTGATGGAGGTTCTATTGGTAAATGTGAAACCGGGGCCCGAGAATGTGCATTTCTAAGCTTCCAGGTGGTACTGATGCTGCTGTTTCACAGAACATAGCCTCTAGATCAGAGATTCCCAACCTTGTTTGCACATTAGAATCCTCTGAGGAAATTTTTAAGAATATGATGCCCAGGCTCCACCCCTAGAGATTCTGATTTAATTGGTCCAAGACCCAGGCATGGGTATTTTTATAAAGCATTCCTGGTGATTCAAATATACAGTCAGGGTGGGAATCACTGCTCTATGGAAATCCTGTTGAACTGTAGTAAAGGGAACACTCAAATAGGAGTCCAAAATTAGGAATTCTAGTTCTAACTCATACGACACATTGTAGCAAGTTGCTTCCCTTCTCTGGGGCTCCATTTTCTTTGCGGGTGAAAAGTGAGGAGTTGGGTGAAAAGTGAGGAGTTGATCTCAGAGGGCTCAAGCTCACTGACTTGTCAGGTGTTCACACAAACAGGTGGAAGAGTCTGAAGACAAATCCACATCTCCAGTGTGTTGGGTGCAGCAACATGATGCCCAAACACCAGGTCTATTTAGGGTAAAACTTATGGCTGACATCTGTTATTAATTATTGTTTGGCAATTTATCAATACAGAAATGCTTCCACATAGCCACACTGCTTTATACACCACACAGTTAGAATTGCAGGTAAAAATGACGATTTAATGAATGTGAGGGTAGTGTTTTATTGCAGGAAATTTGGAAGCTTATGGAAAGTGTAAAGAAGAGAACCCTATAATTCCTAGAACTCTGTTTTTAACAGCCTCCTTTATGAGACCTCAGCCAAGTCAATGCCATCATGATCAAATGATTTCCCACAGAAGCAGGGAGGGCTGCGTGGCCCAGAGGGGCCTCCCCCACAAAAACCCTAAAGGTTAAAGCCCTATTATTACATCTCCAGTAAGTGCAGCTCCAGGCCTGGACTTGAAGATAGCATGGGTGCTGATTGGGAGCGTGGAAGCTGCAGCCTATAAACTAGAGGACCTCCCACAGTGCTTTCATGCCTGATTGATACTGGGCTCCTCTCAGCCGCTTCATCTATGGATTATCCACTGAGAAACATTCTCCTAAACATTCCTGCACTACTTTTGAAATCTGCAGGTGAAAGATATTAAATAAAAAGGCTTAAAAAAAGAACTTGTTTCTTAATAATAATTTACAAAACATAAAATACATTTTATAATATAGTATTATTTTATCTTTCACCTAATTTTAATTTACAAAGTTATTCAAGTGTGTTAAATATTTTTTATAATTTTATTTACCCTGTCTAGGATATATAATTGGCTGTTGCTATATGCTTATATTTCTTTTTGTTTCTAGATTAACTTTTACAAATGCCTAATACTTTGAGGCAGAGTATTCTGTTTATGAAAATCTTCTGAATATATAAATTTACAGATTAAAGGTAGCAATTTTCTTGATTAATAAAACAGCTTAGCCCTTTGCTTTCACTGAGAGTAACTGGGTGACCTTGGTCTTTACTTCTTTAGAAATGCTAATGGGACACAATAGCATGTAGTAGTCAGGAGAATAGACTGGGACCAGACAGCTCTGGGTTCAAATCCAACCAGTGCCTCTGTTACAGGCTGAATGTTTGTGTCCCCCCAATGTCACATGTTGAAGTCCCAACTCCTCAAATGTGATGGTATTTGGAGGTGGGGTCTTTGGGAGGTAAGTAGGTTTAGAAGAGGTCGTGAGGGTGAGGCCCCCATGATGGGATTAGTATCCTTACAAGAAGAAGAGAAACCAGAGCTCGCTTGCTCTCTCTCTGTCCACCATGTGAGGTCACAGAGAGAAGGCGACCATCTGCAAGCCAGGAACAGGGCCCTCGGGGGGAAATGAATCAGCTGGCACCTTGATCTTGGGCTTCCCAGCCTCCAGAACTGTGAGAAACAAATGTCTGTTTGTTTAGGCCACTAGGTTGATGGTATTTTTGTTATGGCAGCCAGAGCTGACTACGACAGCCTCTTAGTAGACATATTTTCTATCTATAAACAGAGATGATAATAGTATCCATTTCACAGGGTTACTCTGAAGATTTAATGATAAATCGGATGTAAGTAAAACACTGAGCACAGTGTTTGGAACATAGTGGGTGCTCAGAAAATGGTACTGTTATGATGATTCTTAATAAGAATAATAAAACTTAGCTGCTTTGGTGTTTGGCTACCTTTAGGACAGAAACAAATGGTTGTCCTTTTGGTTGACTTTTAGATGGATTGATCTCCGTGGAAATCCTGAGTGCTAAAACATCCAACAAGACTGATTCTAGTTCTTGTCACCATGGAGATATTACTTCGTGCCAAGTGTTTTCAGCGCCTAGCAGTTCCTGGTTCTGTGAGAGCAGTGCATAAAGATTACAGAATAGTGACCCCTCAGAATTTCTCCAACTATGAATCCATAAAACAGGACTTCAAACTGGAGGTTCCAGAGTATTTTAACTTTGCTAAAGATGTCCTGGACAAATGGACCAATACGGAAAAGGTATGGAGCAAGGATCATTCAGGCTATAGTTTCTCAACCGGGAGTGACTTTGCCCCAGGGGACTTCTGGCTATGTCTGGAGACAGTTTTGTTGCCATGACTTGAGAGAAGGTGGTGCTAATGGGTAGAGGCCAGGGATGCTGCTAAATGTCCTGTAATGCACAGGACAGTCTCCCACAGTAGAAAATTATCTGGCTCAACATCTTAAGTTTCCTGGTCCATAAAGCCTGGGTTACAAAAATGTATGATTATAGGTTAATTTTTTAAAAAACAAAAAGGAGTAGAGTGAAAAGTGATTCCAAGAGTCAGAAATGTTAGGAAATGAGGCTTAGAAACAGCATTGAGAGAAATATAAACGGAGGCAAGAATTCTAACTTTTTGGAAAGAAAAATAATCAGGCTCAATGAGAAATGACATGTGCTAGAGGAAATGACATAGCTCTCAACATCCAGAAATAAGGACCTCAGAGTTATTTCCAAATACTCCATGTATGTCCCAATAATGACTTGTGAATTTTCTTCAGAGGAAATATTCCAGTAAATCAGTTGAAATAGAATTTAGCTGCATAACCACCTTTAAATCCATGAGTGGTTTGTCTTTCCTCAGGCTGGAAAGAGACCTTCCAATCCAGCCTTCTGGTGGGTAAGTGGAAATGGAAAAGAAGTGAGATGGAGTTTTGAAGAACTGGGATCTTTGTCCAGGAAATTTGCCAATATACTTGCAGAAGCCTGTGCTCTACAAAGGGGAGATCGAGTAATTGTGATTCTGCCCAGGATCCCAGAGTGGTGGCTTGCAAACATAGCCTGTCTGAGAACAGGTTAGTAATGTTCATAATCTGATTCAGTTTAAAGGAGGCTGGACGGGAGATTTTCCAAAACATCTAACTAATCAGAAAACATTTATTTGGGTAAATTATTTGAGGAACTGTTCACAATATTGTATTATTTTCAGGAACCTTAGAAATGTATTAGAAACATGCCATGTCTTTTGACCTAAACTGGGAATTGGGTTTTTCAAAATGAAATTGTTTTATTATATGAATGCCAATCAACAATCATGTACCCTCATACCTACTGCTGTTCTCCTCCCATAGGACCCATAGTCATGTGAAACTCAAGGCAGCCACAAACTCAAAGAACCCATGCCACTTCTTGTTTCCTGCCTTTATTCCCCTCATGGTCTATTACCATTCTTGTGGTGCCTTAAGCCAGGCATCTAGACTCCTTCCTAATCAGTTCCTAAGTTTTGTAAATTTGACCTTCTGCATGCCTCTAGAGTCCCTCTTCTCCAACTCCATTGCCCTTGCTTTACTTAACATCTCCTGAATAGATTTCCCCAGAAGTCTCCCTAATTTGGGTCTCACGTGTGCCCACACTGCACTCCAATCCAATTCATCCTCCACAGCCAGGGTTCTTTCTAGAACACACATTTTATCCTGCCATTTTGCTACCTGACATTATTTAATAACTTCCTGTTGCCTACCAGATAAAATCTGAACTTACTTAGGTGTGTCACGGAAGGCTCTGGTTATCTTCCCTTCATTGTTCTCATTTCCCCACCCTCCTACTCTGTACTCTAGCCATGACAAATGGTTTCCTATAAGGTTTGTGGTCTCTCTCGTCTCATGGCTTTTGTGGACACAGTTTCCTATTCTTGGAAAGCCTTTCTCTCACGCCTGACCACCTGGGCAACTCCTATTAGACTTTCAAGTCTCAGTTCTAATGTTAGGCAACCCCACCCTGATGTCCCAATCCAGGTACTTTCTTTTTTGGGCTCCCCAAAGAAACATGTATGTATTTCTATTTTAACCTGTACTATATTGTCTGGGTATACTATTTTATCATAAATCTGTCATTCCCAAAGGACTATGTAAGCTCCTAAAAGGCAATGGCTGTGATATATTCATCTCTGCATTTCCAATGACCGGCGTATAGTAAATGCTCAGTGAAATATTTGTTGAATTAATTAGTATCTCTATTGTCATAATAAATCATTATATTAAGTAACCATTCTTAGTTTATTATAATCATTACTCACATTTGAGGAGAGTTATATGCTCTAATCTCATGTTTAAATAGAAATTAGACACTAGAGTTGCACAGTCCACTTTTATACAGTTTTTTAACGAAATGATTGCTTTCCTGAAAGCTGCTCAAGCTCACTGTCTTAGAAGGGACTCACTGATTTCCAGGACCAGAAAGCCGTTCATATTAGTTGAATAAGGAAGGAGAATTATTGAACATCTACTGGGAATCTTAGAGGAAAAAAAAAGTCCAGAAAGAACAACTGGCCTCTGCAGGCGAACAGGCTCTTCAGCAGGCAGCTTCTATCTCTATTTGTTTTGCTCTGAAGCCACAGGGAACAGGTATATCAGGGTACAGTTTAATCTTGCTACTCTGTCAATCATGATGTCTGCTTACACTGACTTTTCAAATCTCTGTTCTAGTCTATTTTATGTTGACTTTATGGTTTAGCTCTTGGAAGGCAATCTATTTCCTTTTTTTCCAAGCTCTCAGAGAGATCTGCTCTACAGCCCCCAGTGCCAACAACAAACTCTCATATCACATTTTAATTATAAAACTCTTCTCTATGTATTATGGACCAAATCCCATTTCAACAGAAATCTCAGTATATAATTATTAAAAAATATCAATTCTGAATGAGTTGGTCCCTTATTTAAGTAATATCTACCACAAAAAGCTAGTATAACACCCATCTCAGTCCACAGATCTTTAGGAAGTTTCTAGATGGATGTAGTCCCTCTGGCATTATAATAAACATTCTCTCATTTGCTCATTTTGTCTTCACAAGAGCCTTATGATTAGGAAGGAGAAGCCTCATTTTATAAACAGGAAAGCCAAAACTTCCACAGATGAGGGGGAAGAAACATTAACTCGCTTTCCCAAAGTCACTCAGCAAGTCAGTACTGGAGCCCAAGGCACTCACCAACATTTTCTAGAATTTTCATAAAATTTCAAAATAGGAACAGTTCTTAAAAATCATCTAGTTCATTCTTCTCAAACTTTGACGTGCATGTGAATCGCTTGGGGATCTCATTAAAATGCAGATTCTGATCCAATAAGCCTGGGTGGGACCTGAGATCCTACATTTCTAAGAACTCCAGGTGATGTCTATGCTGCTGGTCCAGGGGCTACCCTTCGAGTGACAAGGAACTAGTCCTCCCATTAATTTGTGGATGAGGAAAGCAAGGTCCAAATTCAGCAACTTGGCCAAGGTCACTCCTTGATTAGGGAAATAGGCAAAACAAGGACCTTGGAGCCCAGATGTCCAGCCCAGAGCTCTTTCTGCTGCTCCACAGGGCTTTCTCTATCCGGTGTCAGTAGCATGTGTCAATGCCTATGCCCTTATGCAAAATAACAACTATGAAGCAGAAATGGACATTTTATTTCTGGAAGTTTTGAACTTTTTTTTTTACATGAAACAAATATAAATAGGAATCCTCCTCAGAGAGGCCATCCTAGGCACCCTATCTAAAACAGCTTCCCCCACCCCACCCAAAGTGGTCATTCCCTATCCTTTTAAACAGCACTTATCACCTGATATTGTGTATGTGCTTAATGTCTGTCTAGAATGTAAGATCCATGAAGGCAGGGACCTCTACTGTATCCTTAGCACTTAGAAAAGTGTCTGCCACATAGTAGGCTCTCAATATATATTTTTAAAAGAATGAATGAATAAACAAATCCATTGTGTTTATAATCAACTTGGACATTACTCCAGAGTAATTCTGGAAGATTGTTTTTTTATTTAAAGTAACAGTGTGCTCCCTGACAAGAAACTATGTAATGTTTCCCAGAATAATTAGTTTGGACAGGAAACAGTTTTAATAGGTAAGATTGATCACTGTTAATAGATTCTTTTAAAGATATGATATGAATTATATATTGGCAGAAATTAATTTTCTAAGGGTAATGTTTTTAAAAAAGTGCTTCTTCTGGGCATGAAATGCTGGCAGTGGGCTTACTGCTAGAGAGTGCCTTTAAATTATGGAAAAGTGTTAGGCCATGGGAGGCTAACTACTTATCCCTAGGTGGCACATCTTTAAGGAATAACCTTGGAGTAAAAACCTGTTATTACATTGCCATGTTTAGAAAGGGAAGATATTCTGAGGAAACTTGAATTTTAGTCGTGGTTGTCTGTTTCCTGAAGAATTCCATTGAAGGGGCTTGTCCTTGCCAAAATAAAGATGAGTCAGTGTCAAGAGTCCAGGAACGACCAGGCAGAACCTGAGACTCATGGAAGTGAAGTGGCTTGCCAAGGCCAAGCTGTAAGAGTATCTGGCTCCAGGACATACTCTGAACCATTCCACTACACCTCACAGTGGAAGTCACAGCAGGTCGGAATAGCAGCACAGAAAAGATGAATGCCTTAATTCTTCCCTTTGGAAAGAAACCATCAAACAGTCATGCCCATTTTAAGAGACACTGGACAGAAGTGGTTAAGTGTACAGCTCTGGGGTCAGGCTGCAGGGTTCAGTTCCTACACTGCCACTTCCTACTGGTGATCTTGGGCAAGTTATTCACAGCTTTTGTGTTTGGGGGTTTTGGGTGGGGATCAAATGAGTTAAAACATGCAGAACACTTAGAATAGCACCT
The DNA here is from genome assembly GCF_041296235.1 of Equus asinus. NCBI lineage: Eukaryota > Metazoa > Chordata > Mammalia > Perissodactyla > Equidae > Equus > Equus asinus. Next base: position 30,921,496 of record NC_091803.1, read on the forward strand.
GGCACTCAAGTACTCAATCAACATTGGTAACATTACTTTTCAATCAAAACCCTCTTCAAGCTGAGCAGTATGAATGATCTTCAGCCAGAAGATAATCATCCAGCTTTTAATACCCTTTCATGTTAGGTTAGAAGGGTCATAACTTTGAGAGCCCAAGAAAGGCAAAGCAAAATAATGAAAGGAAGACAAATAGATCCCTTGCTGGTACTCTAACTCATTCTGAGATTACAGAATGTACATGAACCATCGACACTATCCTAACGAACATGATGAAGGAAATCCTTCCTTCTAAACACTGTTTCTTTTCTGCTCCTTTAGGGACGGTTGTAATTCCAGGAACCACTCAGCTGACCCAGAAAGACATCCTCTACAGACTACAATCTTCAAAAGCAAAGTGCATTATTACCAATGAAGTTTTAGCCCCAGCAGTAGATGCTGTTGCATCTAAATGTGAAAATCTGCACTCCAAGCTAATTGTGTCTCAGAAGCCCAGAGAGGGGTGGGGGAACCTCAAGGAGATGATGAAGTGAGTAGCCATCACTGTTGTAGAACAGCTTCCCCAAAAGAAAGGCAAATTGAAAAGTTACTCAACCCACAAGTGATCAGGAAAATGAAAATTAAAACAATAGGCAAAGGGAACAACTGATTATTTCTGCACTAATAGTGCAAAGCTCTGAGGCAGGAAGCAGCTTGGAGTGTTTTCGTATGTTGGGATTTCCAGGAAGCAGACCCCAAGACAGAGATTACTTGTGTAAGAAGTTTATTAAGGAGTTCTTTTGGGATCAACACCTGTGAACGAAGGGGAACAATGTGGAATTGGGCAGAGGAAGAAATTTATCTGCCATGAACTCCCCAAAAAGCCCTCAGCCAACCCACTGGGACCTCTGGACTTTGGATAGCCCCTCAGAGTTGTTCCCAGCTAAAGTAAGAGGTCCTGGCCTTTATATGCCCATACTAATCAGTAATTAGTGCCGGCTGTCCCTTGAAGGTGGCGTGTCCTTGAGCAAGGCAGCTCTCTTCAGCCAAGGCAATCTTTAAAGAGGGCTATCAGCGCTTGTGGGGCTAAGTCCTTTATTCCTGCAGTGGGATCTAGCAGGTGCGTCACAGCATCAACCACAGAGCTGTCATCATTTCCCAGGGAAATTGACTGCTATCAATCCTTCTGTGTAGACTATATAATTCTCTTGCTGACAGCAATGCTTCTAGCAGGTTATAATAAGAAGAACACTTAATGTTAATGGATGCAAATATAAAACTGAATTATACTGATGTTCACGCTCTCCTATGGGGGTGCTTCTAGGGTTACTTGGAACTGCTACCAGGCATTGGTTATATTTGGCAGAAAATTCCTTCTCTAGAATGAGCATGCTTTACTCAAGGATTTGGAAGCATGCTTGCAACTATGAACTTATTCCTACTTTCTCTAAAGTAGCTAACATTTATTGAGTTCTTACCAAAGGCCAGGTACTATTCTAACAAAAACAATGTTATAATTGCAATAAGGCTAACATTTATATGGCACTGGTTATGTGCAAAAAACTGTTCCAAGCACTTCAGATATACTAACTCATTTAAATCTCACAACAACCTAAGGGCAGGTACTATAATTACACAGATGAATAGGGTCAAATGCTAGGATCTGGCAGAGTTGGGTTTCAAACTCAGGCAGTCTGGCTTCTGAGCCCATACTCCTAACTGTTAGGTTTACTGCCTCCAGTAGTGAGAGCTTGGTACGATAACCCTGCCTTAGGTTTCCAAAGCAACTGTATCTATGATAGAAGTCATAGGTACACAGTGATAGGTACTAATTATTTTTAAGGCAGATAATTATGGAATCATAGACTAAACACTTGGTCTAGCTTTGCTAGTCTTTGAAAATAGCTTTTCTATTTCTCATGGCCTGGATGTTTCTGATTCATCCATTCTCAACCCAATACTTCCAGATAAAATCTGTGTGCCTCTTAGACACTGGATGTGCAGAGCTGACCTCCTCTCAGCTGCCCTAATGTATGACTGATAGAGCAGCCCAATTATCCCTCAGAACTAAACGTTTTCTTTCTCTTTTACTGCAGCCCTCCCATCCCTGGATGGATGCTTAGATCCTCTTCAGTCTTACTGTGCGTTATATTCAGAACTGTGTAGACTCTCTTGTGGGAAACAGAAAACCTGTCCTTTCAGGGATCAGGAAGCATTTTCTATAAAAGGGGTGGATAGCAAATATTTTAGGTTTTGCAGTGTCTGTCACAACTACTCATTTCTGCTGTTGTAGTGTGAACACAGCCATGGACAATATGCAAATGAATGGGCATGCCTGTGTTCCAATAAAACTTCATTTACAAAAACAGGAGGCAGGCCAGCTTTGGCCCGGGGACTGTAGTTTGCTGATCCCTGCTTTATACTATTACCCAGGACTTCCATGAACATACCCATTTTTTTTAAAAAAAACACATTTTAAAGCATCCACAGTAAAGAGGAAGGGGCAGTTTTTCATATATCCACGATTACAAGATCACAGAATCCTCATTCTGCTGGTGGTATGATAAAACTCTGGAATTTTTAAAATGCTTTAACTCTTCTTTATCATACAGTAAAAAGCTATGAAATCGGCTGTTATAAATGGGCTGTTGATGGCAAAGTTTAGTTTGATTCTGGAACGCACCTAAAAAGATGCAGAGAGAGATGGCTTTTACCTTGGAATTCGACTTGAGTCACTGGGGCCTGATCCATGAGATGAAGGGGTCCGAGTAGACGGTTTCTCGAATCCTTTTCTGTGGTGACAGTCTCTGACGCTGTGTCTAATGTGCAGAATCATTGTGGTTTGTCCTTCATAGACATGCCAGTGACAACCACACCTGCGTGAAGACAAAGCACAATGAGATGATGGCCATTTACTTCACCAGTGGAACAAGTGGACCTCCTAAAATGACCGGACACACCCACAGCAGTTTTGGCTTAGGATTATCTGTAAATGGAAGGTACTTTCACAGAACCGCAGCTTCATGTGTCAAAACTGCCAAGGCGATGATCCATTTATTGGTCTTTTAAATTTGTTTTCCTGTATATGTCAGGGCTATTCCTTGTTTTCCCAGGTTCTGGCTGGATTTAACACCTTCGGATGTGATGTGGAATACCTCAGACACAGGCTGGGCAAAGTCTGCATGGAGCAGTGTTTTTTCTCCATGGATCCAGGGAGCATGTGTATTTGCACATTATCTGCCACGTTTTGAGCCAACTTCCATCTTGCAAGTAAGGCAGAGCACAAGAGGTCAACATTTAGAGATGCATTAGCAGTGTCACTGACAGGACTGGTGAATACAGTAACTTGCAGAAATCAGAGTAGACAACATGATTTAAGATATGTCACATCTGGGAAGTCAGTTATTCTGAAAAGATGTACAGAGGAAAGGCATGAGTGCATTCATGTTAGAATAAAGAATGTTTAAGTGGTGCTGTGCCTACCCTAGACATTTAGGCACTTATTAATGTTGTCATAAGACCAAGAGTTTACCTCTACATTGCAGACACTTTCCAAGTTTCCCATCACAGTCTTCTGTTCAGCGCCAACTGCATACCGAATGCTTGTACAGAGTGATATGAGCAGGTAAGAAAGGCTGGTAAATAGGCACCTAGTTGGGGGAAGGGAGAGGAGGAGGAAGCTATAAAAGATCTTTCTGCCTGAAACATAGCTCCAGACTAGTAGGTCCGGGATTTAACAATCTCTCCTCCTCCTTCTCCTTCTTGCTTTCATTCTGTAAGTGATAATTACTGCATCCAGGGCAGGCTGCCCCAAGCAAGGAGAGAAAAATGAGGGTAAAGCCCCAGGTACACCTCAGAGCCCTGTGCTTATGGGTGAGAAGGTGTTTAATCTTTTGGATGATGACTGTTACCTGAGCGGCAAAAATAGAGAAATTGCTCCTTTTTGGAACCTTATCCCAGCAAATAGGAAAAAGGATGAATGTCTTTTATTCTATTATGAATTCCATTTGAAAGGGTGGATTGGTAAATATTTTGAAATTTATTTTTTTAAATTTTTGAATAGGAAGTAGTTCATATGATGTAAAATTCAATAAGTCTATAAGAATATATAGTTAAAAGTCATCCTTCAAACATTGTCCTCAGTCTCCATTCTCCTTCTCCCTGAAATCTGTGCACATACAAGCCAATGTGCCTATGTTCTCCTCCACTGTTTTATAAAGATAAATGGAAACATACTGTGCACACAGTTCTGAATCTTCCCTTTTTTGCCTAAATATACATCTTGGAACTGTGCTGTCCAATATGGTAACCACTAGCCACATGCAGATATTTAAATTTAAATTTAAATTAAACTTAAAACTCAGTTCCTCAGTAGCACTAATCATGTTTCAAGTACTCAGTAGCCACACAGGACTAGATGATATTGTAGTGGATCGTGCAGATTATAGAACACTTCCGTCATGGCAGAAAGTTCTATTGGACAGCACTGTCCAGGAGCTTCCTCGTTTTTTTTTTTTTTTTTTTTTTTTTTACAGCTGCATAGTATTCCATTGCATGAATATTCCACAATTTATCCAGACATGGTAAACTTTTAATCACTGATTTAAAATGTTATTATGTGGTACTTTGCCTGAGGATGGCACCATTTTTTTTGCAACAAGTCACACCCCACCCCTCCAAAAAAAACTAAAGGCAGAAAAGAAAAAGAAAAGCTGGTGTTTTGGGAGTCATTCTATGTGTTAGAATGGTTCATTTATTTTGTATTGGAGGGAGAAGTAAGGAAGGAACTACAACCCATTTTATATTGAAATTTCACTGGAAATCATCCTAACTTCCATTTCTCTCCATTCTTCCTCCTAAATTTAACTTATCTGTTTTCTGAGAAGCTATAAGTTCAAAAGCTTAAAGCACTGCGTGAGTGCTGGGGAACCCATCAACCCTGAAGTGACTGAACAGTGGAGAAACAGGACAGGTCTGGATATCTACGAAGGATATGGACAGACTGAAACGGTACATGGACCTCACTGAAAAGACAGGGCTGGACTTGATTAGTCGGATGAATAAAACCAAAGTGTTTATTATGACCTTATGATTCTTTGAGGGATAAGGAGGGAGTGGAGTGGTTGGAAGAATAGTTAAAAAAAAAAAAAGCTGGAGGGAAGCTGGTTGCAAAAAAGCTCTATAACAGTTGTTTAAATAGTCATTCATTGAGGAAAACCACTATATAACTGATCAGAGTGAGGGCATTAAAATATGTTTTAAATGAAAACATGCTAAATCTACAGAAAGAGACTTCCCCTATATATTAGTCAGGGCTGCTGAGTTCCTTGTTACTTGAAGTATTGTGAGTTTACTGGACAACTCCTTGGCAGGCATACTCTTAAAAGAGTTATTTAAAGAGCTCGTAGAAATAATAATAAGAAATTATAGAGGAGATGAATGAAATAATAACAAAAGTGGTTATTATGTAAGGAAAGGGAAGGGTAGAATAGAGCAGATAAGGGAAAGGCTGAAAGAAATTTTTCACGATGTGTCTTTTTGTAATGCTTCAATTTATAAACCATCAGAATGTAGTACCTGGTCAAAAATTAAAATACCAAAAATAAAAACAGAAATTGACAGATGTATTAAGTAGAAACAGCATATCATGCTAATATGAGTACAAATGTTTTCATAAATATGGATATTTTAGTAATGATAAATTAAGTGTTATAACTTTATTTTATATATATATTCATTTAGTGTCTATCTCTACACTCCACAAGAGCAGAGAAATTGTTTTATTTTGAGCCTGGTTCATAGTAAGTTCTCAATAAATATTGTTGAATGAGCGCAGGTAAATGAATAAATGAATTTTAAGTTACTTGTAATACTACTTTACTCCTTCTTCTTCCTAACTAGGTGCTAATCTGTGGAAATTTTAAGGGAATGAAAGTGAAGCCTGGCTCAATGGGAAAGCCTTCTCCTGCGTTTGACGTTAAGGTTGGCACATCCTCTTCCAGGAGAATATTCAACAACCCAACCTGTTTACCACTCACCTCACCTCTACCCTCCCCACACTCTTAGTTGTGGTGATGATTTCAGGTCATTTCCATCCTATCTTAACTTCTATGTAAAGATAGAACTGGGTTAGAAACATTAGTTTATTGGCCTTGAATATTTTGCAAAGCAGTTGCTTGTGCCAAGCAGTTCTAAGTATTTTACAAATATTAATCCATTTAATTCCAAGAAGGAACTTATGAGAGATATATTATTATAAGAACCATTTCACAGATGAGGCACAGAGAGGTAAGGAACTCCCTGAGGTCACACAGCTAGTAGCTTCTAGCACTGGGATTCAATCCCAAGCAGTCTGGTTCCAGTATCCCTGCTCTTAACCACACCACCACCCTGCCCCTTCTGGTGAGGGAGGTCAAGACCTCCTGATGAGGTCAAGTAGGCCAAAAGAGGCTACAGTTTATAGTGGCGGCAGCATTCTCCCTCTCTTGCCCCAGCCTCCCCTGGCCATTTCCTGGCTCTCCATAACCACTGCCATTACTACCACCTGATCCCTAGGGGGCATCCTATGATCCCATCTGCAAGCTTTGCACACGGTTCGAATTCTTCTCAGATCAACCCAGCCAAGGCTAGGCATAGCCAAAGGAACTTACACTAACACCTGAGAGAAAACCATAGCAACAGAACACAAAATGGATGAGTTTACAGAATGGAGAGCTCAGAACCAAACTTAAATGAGGGTTAGTTGTAGGTTAGATCAATGTTTCCCAAGCTTATCTGATCATAAGAATCACAGGGGCACTTGTTAAAAATGCTAACTCTCAGCCCCTGCCGTAGAGAGTCTGATTCAATAGATTCAGGATGGGATCCTGAAATCTATGTTTTAAACAAGCGCTCCAGGTAATTCTTATGATCAGGTGAGTTTGAGAAAGTTTAGATGAGATTCATTGCTAATTTCACTGTTTATAGAATAAGCCAGATGCTGGGCTCTTTCCCTTACTTTAACTTTGCTCTGGGAACCTTGTCTAAAGATGGGATTGCTGAGTCAGGCCTGGCTCTGCTCTTCACTAGCTGAGTGTCTTTGGATAAGCTGTTAGAGCCTCAGTTTCCTGATTTGTAAAATGGGGACGAGGGTGACCAACTTGCCTCAGTTTGCCTGGGACTTGCCTGGTTTTAGCAGTGAAAGTCATACATCCCAGGGACACTCTCCTGCCTCATTCCCAGACAAACTGAGAAGGCTGGTAATCGTAAGAACAGAATTGATTTTATCGGTTTCTTGTGAGGATTAAATGAGATAACATCTCTAAAGAGCATAGCAAAATACTTGGTACATAATAAAGGTCCGGAAGATAGGTGCCATTATTATTATTCACTTCTCTCTTGCACTCCCTGCCTTTGAAAAGCTTTTTTAAGAAGAGATGGTAGGGGAGCCCTAGTTACATTCTGTAAACAGGCTTAGCAACAGTTCATTGGCTTGTAGGCTGCCTTCAGTTAGAGACAGAAATATTGATAATTAAGCATTATCATGTCTGCGTTACAAGCAATCAAGTTGGCCTTTCACACAGCTGTGTTCCTTTCTCCCCTCTTAATGACAGTTCCCAACCTGCATTGCTGTGATGGTCTCACAGGTGCAGCTGTACTCAGTGATCCCAACTGCAGTGTACCACCAGTTCCTCAGTAATTCAAGCCTAGTGGTTTTCTGGAGCAACTATAATTGAATGCAAAAGGGTGTGGCCAAGAGGAAAACACTGCTCTGCCATGCATCCCCCAGCAGCATCACTACCTTCATTTTTTTCTCCAATTTTTTTTATTGTGATAAAATACACATAACATATAATTTACCATCTTGACCATTTTTAAGTGCACAAATCAGTGGTATTAAATACATTCATAATGTTGTGCAATCATCTCCACTATCCATCTCCATAAAATGAGCCTAAGAATAGTTCTAACCAGATGGGACTGTTGTAAGGACTAAAGAAAACGTGAAGCACTTAGAGCTGTAGCATTTATTACTCGGGATGCAGTAAGTGCTTAATAATTGGTAGCTTCCATCAGGCACTTCAGGGAACCATGATGACTGGGAGAGGCTGAGAGAGCCAGGCTTTGGCTGACCCACCACTATCTCAACCAGAGAACATTCCCCTTTTCCTGCTGACTTCTCTTGGGCTTCTGAAGTCAGGTTTTGTTTGTTCTACAGTTAAACAAAGTTTGAAAACCACCAATGAAATATTGATTGGAGAGGAGAAGACAATCAAGAGATATTGCTAAATGATAAAGGCAGTTTATAAACAGTGCATTATAAAGTGCTCCTATTTTTTCCTGGTGTCTATGTTGTCTCAAAAGATATCACCAAATTGTGATTATTGCTAGATGGTAGAATGAAAGAAAATTTTTCTTCTTCTTTCACATTTTGTTAACTTGCATTTTATATATATTTTGCAATAAGAATTTAAATAAATACATTTCTCTTAGGAATTTAAAGTATACTTAAAGTTCTTTTTGAAGTCTAAATTCTTAAATGGTAACAAAATAGAACATGCAAAGATTTAAGATGCAGCATTAAATAAAAATTCTCTTAAATAAATTGTCCTGTTTTATCCTAGATTTTAGATGTAAATGGCAATGTTCTACCTCCTGGACAAGAAGGAGATATCGGCATTCAAGTTCTCCCTACCCGACCATTTGGCCTTTTTACTCATTATGTAGTAAGAGACTTATTAAATAATGTCTTATTTTCTATTTATTTCTCAAAAGTGCTTGGTAACTATCCTGACTTGCCACAAAACACACCTAGGCACTTGACCTTTTCTGAGAGATTCATCGTCCTGACTAGTAATCCCTCAGACAGGGAACTGAAGAAACACCCAAATCCTTACTAGAGACGGGCACGCTGGTCCCCTGAAGCTACATCACAGCCCCAGGCCCATGAAGGCAAGAGGAGGGAGCCCTAGAAGGAAGACAGCCCTCTTAATATCCATTGATCCTCTCCACTATAAAACAGGACCCAGTCATTTTCCTGAAATCTAATTAGCGGTCTCGTGTCTTGGGAGGAGGGAGAGGAAGAGAGAATGAACAATGAGATGAAGTAATTTCTTTCACTAGAGGCCTTGCAAGCTCCTTACTCTTTGCAAACATATTTTCATCTCTAATCACAGTATGCAAATTAGAGCAAAGTTTACATCAATATAATCAAAGTTCCAGGTTTTACTTGTCAGTGAATTTTCCATAATGTAACAACACTTCAGTGTTCTTCCTGCCAATGTTACAGAACCAATTGTTTTTGTGTAAAATAAAATACAAAACCAAAAATACTGTCTGTTCTTTGAATGATTAGGTGTTGGTGCTTTCTTTTAACTCTGAGTATTTTCTCTCTTTCCCTACCAGTGTTAGATATTAACCAATTAGCAAAAGACTTATTTAGCCTACTCCTCTGAGCTGTGAGCTCCTGCGATATTTATTTTGTGATCCATCTAAGAAAATTCTCAGGATGGAAGCATGCCTAGTCTCTGGAATTGTAGTTTACCTTTCTTAGATGGGGCTGGCTCAATGCTGGAACTTCATCCTCATTTCATGCACTGGCTCCTCTTCATTCTAAGGCTTCTCTAAGGAACCAAACTTTTCTTTTTCCTTCAACATTTAAAAATCCAACAGAAGAGAAGAGTTGCATTCACAATAATATTAACAAAATGCTATTTGTTTCACAGGATAATCCTACAAAAACAGCTTCAACTCTACGAGGCAACTTCTATATCACTGGGGACAGAGGCTATATGGATGAAGATGGATATTTCTGGTTTGTTGCAAGATCGGATGATATCATATTATCCTCTGGGTAATTTTCTTTTTCCTCTGTGCATATGTCTGTGTTAACTGATCATCGGTGTCCTGGAGTGAACCTGCTGCTCACCTTTATAAATTCCTGCCATATCTTTTGTTTCCCAGCTACCGAATTGGACCTTTTGAGGTAGAAAGTGCCCTGATTGAGCATCCTGCGGTAGCAGAGTCAGCTGTTGTCAGCAGCCCAGACCCCATCAGAGGAGAGGTAAAAGAATGGATTAATCTCCACTTTATAATGTGTTGGCCATCTAACGCATACTTTTTTTTTTTTTTGAGGAAGATTAGCCCTGAACTAACATCTGCTGCCAATCCTCCTCTTTTTGCTGAGGAAGACTGGCCCTGAGCTAACATCCATGCCCGTCTTCCTCCACTTTACATGTGGAACACCTACCACAGCATGGCTTACCAAGTGGTGCCATGTCTGCACCCGGGATCCGAACTGGCGAACCCTGGGCTGCCCAAGCGGAACATGCACACTTAACCGCTGTGCCACCGAGCCGGCCACTAAATACTATTTTAACACTGGAATGTGAAATAAAGAGTGAGAAATATTTGTCTAGGTCACTGGGCGCCTAAATTTTTTGGATCACACAGCTCTTAGGAATTTGAAGGCCATAAGGCACTACTGGACTTACGCAATGAAGGAAATGTTCTGTATTGGCACCATCCAATATAATAGCCACAATGGCTATCAAGCACTTGGGATGTGGCTAGTGCAGCTGAGGCAATTTTATTCTATTTTAATTAATTTAAATTTAAAGAGCCACATGTGGCTTGTGGCTACCATATTGAATAGCACAACCACAGACTCTTCTCATAAAAATGCAAAATTTTGCATAGAATTTCAGAGAAACTCAGAAGCACGCTTATGGATTTTAGGTTAAAAAAATCTTGTGCTACTACTTCTACAATAATACCTAATGTTTTTGATGATTTAGTGTGTTCCAGGTGTTGGTGTAAGCCCTCTATCTATGTTAACCTATTTCATCCTCACAACTTCTTTTTAAAAGAAGGAAACTGAGGCACAGAGAGGTGTCCTAACTTACTCAAGATTACACAAAAAAGTATGACTCGAACCCAGATTGACTGACTTCAGAGTTCATGCTCTTAACTACGTTAGGCTGTTCCTTGTTAACTTGTCATTTTCTGTAATGGTTTATAAAGACTTTTACAATGATAAAGTAGACTTTATCCAAGGTGTAGAAATCATCAATATGCAAACCAGTAATTACAAACATTAGCTATTAAAATAAGTTGCCTCTGAATGATTCACTTATAGCAAGGATAAATTTTTTAAAGATTCATAAAAATGTTGATAAAGCAGCAGAGCTGGCAAAAATACATATAATGTTATGAAATGTCAAAAAATGGATAGCACTAAAATTACATACCACACACACACACAAGGTTGTGCAACTGCCCCATGGCACATGTAAATTAGAACTGTTCAAGGGGTTTTGGTGAAGAGAAAAATGAATTGCTCATAAAATGTAAAACTTCTTACTGGTAAACAATGATCAATATGTGAAAAACTTATCACTGCAAGTCTTCATTTCTCACTAACTGGTTGTCCTGAGTGATTTATTCTTTCAAACAGTTCATTTTCAATCAAATATTTACTCCCAGACCAAGATGGATAGGTAATGTTGCTAGCTTATCTCCAAGCTGGATACATGAATCCATGAATTCAAGATCTCAGCCTTTTAAGTGCAGGGTATTTCATTGTAAAAGTTGCAGGAGCCTCTCCTGGAGCTGTGCCCACAAGGAAACATCATTCCATGGCAAACCCTGGGCTGGTAATCTGGATTTGGTGGTAGAAACTAGTTGACTCACCTAGAGTCCTGCCTTAGAAAAGGCAGTGAATGGCAGTGTTGGCAGTGCCCCAGGAGAGAACATTCAGAATCCCAATCTACTCCTGAAGGGGGATACACATGAGGGATGTCCTTCTGTCTTCTCCATTAGAAGTCCAAAACCTCTGGGCAGGATTTTCCAAGACATTTCAAGGAAGAGTGAACTTTGGGGAACAGGATTTGTGAACATAGTGATAAAGTGACTCTCTTCTGCCAGTTAGAGAAAAGGGGCCACCACCACTTCTGCTCTTGTTCCGCAGGGCCAGGTAAGTGGGTCACAGCAACAGGAAAGTGGCTGTTGGAATCTTCACAGCCTCGCATCAACAGAAGTGTCTTTGGAATGGAGTGCACAATCTTAATGAACTGTTCCTGTTAACAAGGATATAGCAACCTAGTGTGAATACTGCTTATAAGGGTCACGCTGAGGGCGGGACCTACAAGCTAGGCTAGATCAAGCTGGGTTGTTACACAAGAGACTGTGTTTAGTGCGTTGCCAAGTTTCCAAAAGGAAACTTTTGAAGGAGATAAAAGATAAAGCAAGAAGTCAAGAAGAGAGATAATCAAAAACAGGCCAGAAAGTGGAGTTCAAGATGTAGTTAGATGAGAAGATTCAAGGGTCAGAAGCTCTCTTCTATTAGATAAAGAGCAAGAGGTATGTGAGTCAACTGGATGGCTTAAGAGCAGAGAGCTGGGATCAAACCCTAATAAACCTTCTGGGACACCCTACCAGGCACTTAGGTTCCCAGTTAGAGAAAGTAAACAAGACATACTAAAACATAAAAATACACAACTCATTTTTCTGGTGTTTCAAATATTTATTTTAGGTAGTAAAGGCTTTTATTGTTCTGAGTCCTGATTATAAGTCACATGATCAAGAACAACTGAAAAAGGAGATTCAGGAGCATGTAAAAAAAACTACAGCACCTTACAAATATCCCAGAAAGGTGGGTATTCTAATTCTGATGAGTATTTCCTTAGCGTTCTGAAAATTTCAGCTCATTATTTTTTCCATTTTAATGAACATTCCTCTCAAACGTGCTACACCAAATGTTCCAAATGAACTAAGGACATGGATAAGAATCAGAATCTTTGTGATTAAAATGAAACTCTGAACCTAATTTGTTGGGTCATTGGCTCACCAGACTCATTGTAAATACTAAATATCAAGAAAAATCTCCTCAACAATACCCTTCTCCCTTTTTGGTTGTTACTAAAAAATCCACTCCAATGGGTGTCCTAATCTTTAATCGAGAGTTCATAATAGAACTGCTATATAATTGACTTTATCTAAAGATGAAAACTTTTGGGCTAATTTTCTTTCCTTGATTCCAACAGGTAGAATTTATTCAAGAGCTGCCAAAGACTATCAGTGGGAAGATAAAAAGAAATGAACTGAGAAAGCAAGAATGGGAAACAATTTAAATCCATTCCATTAATTTCCACAGTATTATAGATTCCATGGTATTTATAAAACAAAGACTCTGTAGAAACCACAAGATTATGGAAAGGTGATGAAAAATGTGATAATATGCTTATAAACTATGGATTTAAAATATCTTATGGTTATAACATCAGAAGCTGAATTTTGAAATAAAATATTCAGTCAATTTCTCTGCTTTAGTGTCAATGTTCTTATAATTTGGTAACATAAAAAGAATACCATCGACTGCTGAGGAATTTTTAAGTATACAGTATAGAAGCAATTTCTGAACCAAATCTGTTGATTTTCAAATGAGTTGAATAATTCTTCTGATATGTTGATATACAAATCAGAACCAATCTTCAAGCACTGAAATAAAACTAACAACTCATAAAAGTTCAGAAAAATAAACCATATCAGAAGATTATCACAATTCTCAAAGTACAAGTATCTAGTTGAAAATAGGCTAGGGATTTTTATTAGTCACATTTTTATTCAAATAAAGAGTTTAAAATTTGTTTCAAGATCTAATAGTAAAAAAAGGATATGCTATTGTTGCTTATTATATTTAATTTAATAAATATAGTTTACAGAATACTTCATTTGTGGTTCTTCAAAAAAGTATGATAAATTTGGCAAATGGTAATATATGAAATATAAATTAAATAGGGTAAGACATTATTAGAATACTCATGATGTTTGGGAATTCAAGGAACAATCAAGAAAGATACATGAACAGAAGACAGATGTTAGATAACTGGTGAATGAAATTAGAAGCCTGTGAAATTTGTTTTTCCTCTGTTTTCAGTCTATGTGTTTAGTAGCCTCAGTGTCACCTACAGACTATGTATGATAAATCCTCCTAACTTGTAGCCCTATACACTTTTTTCTCTTTACTGCACTAAAAGTCACATTAAAGTAAAAATATAGTTTAGATGTAAAAAAGTTTATCAATTCCTCATTGAAGGTCTGAGTCTTAATGAATTTTCAGTAGAAAAATTTACATTTCTGTCACAAATAGGGCTTATTTCTGGAGAACTAAACGCGAGTCCCCCTGGGGAATGAGGTTGAACTATGCTATTGGCTCTTTCCTTTTGAAGTGTTTGTTCCCATTTGAAATAACCACAGCATTTTCTGTTTTCTTGGTATTTCCCAATAGGGCAACAGTAGAAGACTTTTCCATGGTTTGGTCCATTATTAGAAACAACAAGTCTCTTACATCTTCGGCCACACTTGCATAAAGGAGGTGTCATCCTCCCACTCTTCCAAGGCTCTCGTAGGTTAACTGTAGAAGTTAAGACAGAGGGGAGAACCTTCTGGGAAGACCTTCTCCCTGGGGAGCCAAGAGATGATGTGGGCTTTTCTTCATGACTAGTGAAGGTCTGTTTTTTGGCTGGTGGGAAAGCTGAGGGAACGGATGGACTCCTTTCAGTACCACCTAAAAGAAGAGGATGTTTCCCCAAAACTGAAAGATGAGACATACTGGCATTAACGCTGTTGAAGCTACTTGATTTGCATTCAGGTAATTTAAAGTCAGAAACATCTGAACCTGGATTTTTGGGTTCTTTTACATCATAAATAGTAGTGTGTGGACTCTTATACACAATAGACTTAGAGGTTTCAGATTTTTGAGGAGTTTCTTCTGTGCCTCCCAAGTTTTCATGACTCAGCATTTCAGACTCTTTTAAAACCATTAATCTTTCTCCAGAATTAAATGAAGTATCTAAGTTTGAGTCACTAATGGCAGGCATAAAATCTACACTTTGCTCAGGCTGAGAAGCTGGCAGTAAAGCTATATCCTCCCAATCAGCCAACATAGGTAAACAGTGAAAAGCAGAACTCATTTCTGTATCAGAAACATGATTAACAGATGAAAGGGTAGTTGAAACACGTACCAATTCTGAACCAATTGCTGAAGACTTAGATTTGGTATTAAATGCAAGACGTTCATTTTTTATTTGCTTCTGCATAGGTGTATCCAAACTGGGAGACTGCAACTGCCCCAGAGATGTGGAGGACTTAGTATTGAAAAGAGAGAAACAGCTTTTGACATTGTGAAGATCCACTTTTATGTCGTTCTTTAGTTGTAACTGATCTTGCTGTACCATTATAGGAGGATTCACACCAACTGATGTCACTTTAACTTTTTCATGAGGATTTATTGCATTTTTAGGCTCGCTATCAAATATGCTGGGACCCTGAGTGTTACTGTTGCAGGCTGATGTTTCTTCAACTTGATTTGTATTCAAATTTCTGGCCAAAATGTTGGGATTCTTCTTAGTGGGGACCTATGATTCCACAGACAAATTCAACAGCTTTAGAAACTGTGTATTTGTAATTTTTTTAATATACGTTATATGATATGACAAGAAAAATATCTTCATTAATTGATTTATGAATGATTGCACACATGACATCTACATATCAATGAGCCTATGATTACTTCTGGAGTTTGAGATGACAGAATAAAGAGGCAAGACACCACTAACCTTCTTCAAGGGCCTTGTAATTTTCATGAAGCAACCATCCCTGATCATTTTCCAAGCAAGAAGGGCAGTATTCCGAGAATCATCCAACCCTGAGGAAATAGATACCAAACATGAATTTAGTGGTACCAGTGTAAAGATATATAGCACAAAAACCTCCAAAACCAAAAACCGCCACTTAAATAGAAACTGGAATATACTGTCAGTTTTATGATCCTCTATTAATTTTAATCATGACAAATTGGTCTTGTGGAAAGCTGCAGCAGCCTTCCCAATGAAAGACAAGATCTCCCACATTTACAGAGGAGGAAGTGAACATTTCTTAGACAGTTCACAAAATGTGAGCAACATTCGGTAGGGATCACATTTCAAGCGTAATCTAATAGTCTTGTTTAGTTTTTTCACTAGTCCACTGTGTTATTTGGGCATTTATTTAATCTTCATTTGATTTGGCTAATTCTTTTCATTCTTTTTAGCAACTAAAAAGCCACTAGATGGCAGTCTTGTCTTTACAATACTTTATGAAAGTCCATTTGAAAGTCTTAGAAACAATTCGAATTGCATAGATCAGGAGTTTTTTTTTAGGCTGAAGGATATTCCTTATTCATGACATCATAAAAAAGTAAGATTCATTTGAAAGACTTTACAAAACTAAAATAACTTACATAATACAATGATTTTCAATTTATACTAACCAGAATGTTCTCGTCCCAAGAATTCTATTCCCACTTCCTGCAGGGCACCACTTAGTCCTTTTGGTTTTCTCTTATAGAAAATCTAATCAAATAAAAGAAGACATATCTAAAAAAAAAAGGATTACTATTCGAAAGCCTTTGTATTACCCACTTACCTTTCATAATTTTTCATTCTATTAGATTTGGAATGTGGTTGTTTTTGTTGTGTTGTTTTTACATACTTTAAGAAATGTATCTATGTGAACATTTCAAAAGAAAAGACTTTATTTGTAGAAACCCATACCCATGTGTGGGATAAAGTTTAGTCATTTTTCAAGAGAAGGAAAGTGAACACGTCCCCATCTTTGACCCTTACCTTGTAAGTTACTCTGAGATCAATCCAAGAATTCAAGAACACAGGTTTTAACAGTTGTTTTCTTTTACACTCATACTCCAGGCAAACTCCCAAGTCCCAGTCTGCATAAAATATATTAAAATAGAACAAAGTCAATGATGCCAGCAGAGTTTACTTATGCTATTGTCATTTATAAATAAATGCTAAAAGATGATAGAAAGTAAAATAGTAAGATTTAAAATAATAGCATATTATTATGCTATAATAATATAAAGTAGTAAGATTTAATTTCTCTGCTAATATCTAATAATTACTCACTTTACATAACTTTCTATTAAGAAATTAGGTTGGTAACAGAGTTTCAAAGTTTCTTAAATACCCAATAAAACACACTGAATATTTCAGAAAGAAGAGTAAGGTGTCAAATTACAAAGGTATAGGGAGAAGGTTATTTGCTTTCGACATTCTAAGAAAATATTAATGTAATTAAACCAAATATCTTATAGCAGCCTGAAACCAAATATGACTATCAGTGCTATGCTATCAATGGCACAGCACTGCTATCAATGACTATTGATGACAATGCTATATCATGGGCATATAAAAGATCTACCTTAAATGGCTCATTTTTCCCTTGATATTTATATTAGTAGGTGTGAAAGTATAAAAGCAAAGGATGTGAGTTGAATGAGAACTCTTTTTATTCAAGGTTGGGAAAATAGCATGATAAGAGTTTTCACTAGATAATCGTCTTTACCTGGACTCAGAACAGAGAGGAACAATCTAGAAAGATTCTTAAGATTAAGGCTTAAAATTTTAAGGTATCCCAGAATGGTAATTTTAAAAATATGATTAAATTTACTATTCTTGTTTAACATCTGCTAGGCATTTGGATTTCTTTTCCTGGCCCAGGAGGTTAACAAGTATAATTCTTACTAGAGATAAAGAATTATATACTGGTAACACTACTCACTTATAATTGATAGATATAATTTATTTTTTACCTGACCAAGTAACAAATGCACATAATTTTACTTCGGAAGTAGAAAGATCTGCAACCCCGGAAGCAAAAGTAATTTTCTTCTGTTGCTGAATCTTCTGAATCCATTTACAGAACTGAGATAAGCAAATCTTCAGAGGGACTCCTTCATCAACTTGAGCCTAAAGAGAGTCACAAAATCTGAATTCAACAACTGAATTCCATAATTATTGAGCACATAATTAAATACTGTGAAGGGATATAACAAGAAGAAGAGGTTCTGACAAAATTTTATCTAGTGAAAAGATGTTAAAACACCTAAGAGACAATATAATGATTCAAACTCTGCAAGGTAAGAAAAATTAGGTTGAGCAATCTAAAATCACACAGAAATATAATAATTAAATCCATACTGAAAGAAACTTGATGTCATTTGATTTCCACAAAATAAATTT
Source organism: Equus asinus (assembly GCF_041296235.1). NCBI lineage: Eukaryota > Metazoa > Chordata > Mammalia > Perissodactyla > Equidae > Equus > Equus asinus. The sequence goes on from NC_091803.1 coordinate 30,939,528, forward strand.
GATATTCATTTTTACAACACTGTTCTTCCTTATTTGTAAAGAATTCCAATGGACTTCTGGAGGGGACATTATTTCTCTTAACACTGAATAAATGAAATTCCAATGGTATATAGCTTTTACAGTCTTTTTGAAACTGATTTCTGAATTTTAGTATTTGCATCATACCTGCTTGTTTGTTGAGGGCATAAGAGAGGTGGTGAAAAGAGGAGGGCATACCTGCTTTATGCCTGTCAGTTCCATGCAAAATTCAGAAAGAATTGGATGTTCTTGAGGCTGAACATAAGCGTGGAACTCAGATTCAATCTCTCCAGTGGATGTGTTCAGCAATACTGCTGGAAATTCAACTACATGAAAGAATCAATTGATACGTGAATATATAATTGTTAAATTAATGCTGTAATCACTCTAAATTAAACATAGATTACCCTCATATAGCATTATTGAACAATTGTTTCAGTAAAAGCATATTAAAATGACCAAAGCAGTGTGATCTAACAATTACGTTATGCCAAAGAATAACTAAAAATATGAAAGTTATATCTACTTAAAACTCTTGAATGTATTTCCACAAAAAAAAAAAGTATGAAGACCATAAGGAAGTTGAAATGTACTTGTTTTTGCAAAGGTATTTTTTTTGAGGTTCTGTGCAATTGAGATGTAACCCTAAAACAATTATTTTATATGATGACACATGTAGGTATTCAGGTTTTTCTTCTTTTTTGTGTCAAATCACATTTTATAGTGAACTACCAATTCATAGACCATTTTGTTTTCTTAAACTAACCGTTGACTCATTTCTATCTATAAATCTTCAAGTTACTCATCAAGTGCTAGTCCTGGCCATCAGCAGTCCAGACTTACTTATTTCCTGGCTCTGGTGGTGTTTCCCATCATTCCAGCATGTCGACTCAAAATCAATGACAATTAAGTAGTCAAACAACTGTTCTGCAAAAGGTCAGGATATTGTTATGCTTTACCAGTGTGAAAAGTGCAGCTACAACATGTAAAGAAACTAAGCACACTACTTACTGGATTTGCTGCTTCCTAGATTTCCATTTGCTGGTACAATTGACTTTCTCCTAATTAATCCAAGCTGCCTAAAAATGTAAAACAACCCAGTATGTTCAACAAACCCATTCACACTCCTGTTTGAATAGGCTAACAAACTAATGGTATAACCCTCATTATTAATGTATTGTGATTGAGAGGAAACTGAACTAGACTTTAAGGGCAAAAGACCTTGACTTTTGTAGTGCCACCCTCTCTTGATTTTAGTAGTCATTTTTATCTGCATGAGCCTCAAAGTACATGTTGCAAACTTAGACTAATTCTTTCTGCGCCCCTTATTTTACAGTAATACCAAAGAAACGATTGTAGAGGTAAAGATACATAGAAAAGTTTATTTTTGCCTCTGCATTGTTCAAGCCCTTGCTGTGTATACAGCCCAGTTCTGAGGAGACAGGGCAGGTCCAGTCTTCTAGGAGCTTAAAATATCTGAGAAAAAACCCTAGACATCCATGGTAAACTACTGGAAGGTAGTATATGATAAAGGATCCCCAAAGACCCTGAGTCCACAGAAAGGGATGAGTTTCCTGAGGTCTTAAGCATGGCAAGACCACCTTGATGAGTAGCTAGTTTCACAAGGCAGGTGCCTCCTGTTCTAGTTTTTTGTTTATGAGGTGTGATGGGGAGTTGGGAATAATAGGTAACATTTATTCACTGCTTACTACATAGCAGGCACTGAAGATGGCGACCTCACTTAATCCTCAACAACTGTACAAAGTAGTCACTTTTGCTACCTATATGTAATGGATGAGAAAACAATTTCGGTTATTTGCCAAAGAACACATATTTGGTACGTGAACCGGGGTCATCCAACTCCGAACCGACACTTTTCTCCATTACACCAATTTCAGAAATCGGAAATGTGCACAGCGTTTCCAGGCATCAGGCACAAGGCCACAACGATCCACATTACGAGTTACACGGCTCACTAGGACGTGGTGGGGTGAACGGCTTCAAGGGTGCGCTGGGGGCTGCCTGAGACCTGCGACCGGTCTACAAGGCGCTGTCACGTCCAGTCGTTTCCCGAGGCCTAGAACGCGCCGACACGGGCTCCAGGCCACACAGTCAAGAACCCTGGTCCTTCCAACCTCGCGCACAGGGCGGCCTGAGGCTCCAGGCCGACACCTTTCAGCCGGGGCGTGAGAGCGCGGGTCGGAGACGCCGGGGCTGCAGAGAACGGAGGCTGACGCCGCGAGCCCCTGCCCAGCCTGCGGCGGACGCCACCGCGAGACTCGGAGCGACCCCGCCCCGCCCGTCCCCCGAACTCCCTCGCGTACCGGGCCAGCCTCTTGGTCGCCATTCACGACACCCCTTTCGCTTCACAGCCCAACTGCCGGAAGTCGCTCGAATCCACTTCCGGCCCGTTCAAACGCCGCGCGCGGAGGAGGGTCGGACTGCAGCATGTGGGGCGTGTTTTCGGGAGGGAGGGAGCCGCTGGGCAGCGCCCCCTTCAGTCTTTTCCCAGGGGAGGAGGCGCGTTTGCGCCCTTGGGGAACCGTCTGGAATCCTGCCTCCGGCGCGGACGGTAAAACCGTTGGGCCTGGGGCGGCGCGGTTCGCTCCGCGGCGGGGAGCGCTGTGTGAACGGAAGTGGGGAGGGTCCGAGGGAGGCGGTAGCCGTGGACGCCCTGCTGCCCCCCGCTCGGGAAGCCGGGCGTCGGGGTTTCCTCAGCTCCCGCCCGTCTTTCTGCGCAGCCTCATGGAGCCCGAGAGGGGAAGGACCGGGGCGCTCCTCCAGAAGGGCCGGAAGAGGAGGCGCGCCCGCGGCAAGCACGTCGGGGCGGCCGAGGCGCGGAGAGCCCGCTCGGAACCTGAGGAGAGGCGGCCCGGAGCCAAGGTGAGCGGTGGGACTGAGGGGGCGGCCCGAGGCGGTTCGGAGCTCCCAGCCCCTCGGCCCAGCGGCCGGCAGCGCCCGGTCCGCGCTGGACGCTGCTCAGGCGCCCCGCCCTCCGGCCTCTGGGAAGCGGCTCTCCCAGCTGTAAAATGGGAGTGACGGGGCAACGCCTCCCACCTCCGGGGAGATACTGGCGGGTTAGACCTGTGTAGACCTGGCGCACAGGACGGATGTTCACTCGGCAGACGTTGATTCAGATGGTCCGTGTGCCAGGGTTGTTCTAGGTGCCGGGGACATCCCGGCGCACGGAAGCACGATTCCCTGCCCTCGTGCAGTTTACGTTCCAAAGGGGAGTCGTGAGGCTGCTGGTCGTCCCTGCCATTTGCTGAGAGCTGAGCATGGGTCGTTCATCCGTCAGTCGTCACCTGTGTCTTGTGGGCCGGGTGCTGGGCGCCGCCCTGAGCCCCTGGGCTGCAGCAGGGAGTGGAAGACCACTGCTTAGGTTCCAGTGGTGAGAGACAGAAGATCAACAAAAGATACGATGTGTCATCCAGGATGCCGGACGGGAGTTAGTGCTCGGAAACAGATTTTATTGAAGGGGGATTCCACCTTTTTTTTTTCTTTCCTATCAGATTGGCAAAGCAATATTTTAAAGGTTAATGTGGTAAGAAGTGTAAGGAAATCGACAGTCTCATCACTTTCTAATTTTGAAATAATCTCAGACTTAGAGAAAAGTTGCAAGAACCGTACCCAAAACTCCCCCAGCCAACATTTGAAAGAAGTTGCTAACACAATGCTCCATCTCCCCTCCCCCGTTTTAATGTATATTTCCTACAAACAATCCTCTGTAACCACCAAAATCAGGAAAGAACTGATTCATTGCTACCATCTAATCCTTAGGCCTCATTGGAGTTTCTCCACTTCTAGTAAAGTCCTTTTTAAGCAATAACATCCTGCCTAGAATGTGGTACAAATGGTTGTCATGTCTCCTTCCATCCAGACAATTCCTGAGTCTTCCTTGCTGCTCATGACCTTACTACTTTTGAAGAATCCTGGACCAGTGATTTTGTAGAATGTCCCTCAAGTTAGGTTTGTATGTTTCCCCATCGATTAGATGCAGGTTAACATCTTTGGCAGGAATATTGCAGAAGTGATGCTCTGTTCTCTTGTATTTTATCAGGTTGTACATGATTCTGATTTGGATATCATGTAATATCATACCAGTAATCATACATGATATTACTTGTGATACTAACCTTGATTACTTGGTTAACATAGTGTGTGCTAAGCTTCTCTAAACTTACTGTTTTTTCTCTGTAATTTTGTAGGGAGATGCTTCCTCATTAAACTTGCAATTCTTTTTTTTTTTTTTATCAATATGAACTCATGGTTACTTATTTTATTCAATGGTTTATAATCCATTACTGTATTTATTTTGATACCGAAAATATCCCAGATTTGGCCATGAAACTAGCTTCTATGTCCTTTGGACATGACCTCATCTTTCTTTGTGCATTTCCTTACTTTTCTGGGGCAAAAGGATGTTGTTCCAAGCTCATCTGTGCTTTCCCTGCCCCAGCCCTGGAATCAGGCATTTCTCCTTAGATATTTGGTTCTTTTTAGTGGAGAATGACATTTAGAAATGCAAGGTCTGGGTGCTAGATGTGCTTATTGCTATTGGGATGTCAGTACTCCTCCAATAAAGCTAGGGAATATGTGTGTATATGGGTATATCTCTAACAGTGAGAAATCTGACTCCCATTATCTTCAGTATATTTGATCAGTCTCCCATTGCTGCCACATACTCCTCACCCTTCTTGGGCTCTGTCACTCTGGCCTTGTACCAGGTCACCCTCCTGTGTGAATGCCCTTTTCCTTCTCATATGGACATCTTGACCCTGTTTGAGCTCTGAATTCTGTGAAGGGGTCCCATTGTCCCTCAGCATGACGCCGTCTTTTACCTTAAAGTTTCTGACATCTGAGGGGAGGCTCCACTGCTCTCTCCATCCCACAGCATGGATGCCCTCCTCATACCTCTCAGGGTTTGACACCTCACACCAGGCCACCCTCCTACATGTATGTCCTGGGTTTCTACCCCTAGTCCTGCGCTGTCTCCCCTTTAGGACGACCTCCTCACCCTACTCAGGCTCTGATGTCCCGTGCTCAGCAACTTTGATTACTCACGACCCTATGGACCCCTACCTGACTCAGTCCCAACTCATCAATCTCATATATTTTTGGTTGGTAGGTATAAATTGGTACATTCTTTCAGGAGTTAGCAATATTGTCAGAATGTAAAATATATGTGTTTATTTGACCAGGAATTTATCCTCAGAAAATAGACAAGTGTACAAGGATGTCCACACAGGAGTTTCTTTCAGATAAATAATAAGTTTTTAGGTAAATTTAGAGACTGGACTGTTATTAAAATTGACGTTATATTTCACTGATGTGGAAAGATCTGTAGATTTAATTTTTTTGGTGGGAGGAGTTGGTTACAAAACAGAATGTATACTATAATCCCTTGGGGGTGGTATAATATAGAGATGAAGAGAGTTTTGGCTTTGGAGCCTGCATTCCAGTCTTGGTTCTACCGTTTATCTGTTCCTCCATTTCTTTATCTGTAAAATGGGGATAATAGTAGTATCCACGTAAGACGACTTGTAAGAATTAAATGGTTTAATAGATGTAAAGTGCTCAGAACTGTAAGCGGCTGATTATAAGTGCTCAACATTAACTTTAAAAAGTCACAGGGAAAAAATAATAGTAATAATATCTGATGTTTATTAAGTACTTATGATATGTCAGGTACTAGCCTCAGTACACTGCGCTTGCACTGCCTTATCGGTCTTCCCAGTGATCTCATGAGGTACAATTATAATTACTCTGTAGATGAAGAAACCGACTCTTAGGTTCAGGCACATGTCCCAGACAGTAGAGCTTGGTATTTGAACTCGGGTAGTGTGACTCCAGGGCTTGAGCTCCTAACCACTATACTCTGCTGCCTCCCAGACCAAAATGACAGTGGTAATTATCTCCGAGTTGTACAAGTCCAGGTGACTTTTATTTTAATTTATCTGTTAACTGTCTTTTATCTATGTTACCTTTCTCTGTTATCTCACTCTTTTAACAAGCATGAATTGCTTGAATAACCAGATACAAATGCAAAGCTATTTTAAGGAGTAAGGAGCTTCAGGGAACTTCTTGATGCCTCCGTGATGAAGTCTGACTCCTTACCTTTGACCACATTGATCTTGTGTGATCTGGCTCCCACTGCCCGCTCCTCTCCTGTCTCCGCTGCTCTGCAACATGCAGTCTTGGCTCCAGCCAAACCAAACTCCGCGTGTAGATACAGTGTTCCCTCCTACCTGGCTGACTCATTATTTTCAAGGCTCAGCCCCAGTATTTTCATCCCAGTGAAGCTATCCCTGAAACTCTAACCCCCAAGGCAGTTAGCCTCTTTGCATTGTAATTACTTGTTTCTGCATTTTTCCCCCTACCAGGATGGCTCCTTGAGAGCATGAATCATGTTTTCTTCATCCTACTATCCCTAGCACATAAACAGGTATCTGTAATTAAGGTTCTGTATCAATGTTTATTAAATATTCCATTAATAATGTCATAGCACATGATGTTGTTTAAGACCTTCATTTCCAATTAATTAGAAGCTTATATTTCAGTATGTGCTAAAATAATCAGAAACTAGAATATTGTAGTAATTTGCCTTGTTTTGTTGCTGTTCTCAATAGTCATAATTTGTTATGCCCTGATTTATGTTTGCCGAAAGTCTGCTTATCTACCATTTTATTGGCTGAAAACTGTGAAGTAACCCATAGCCAGCCATGTGAATTGCTGAAGTATGCAGTTCGGGGGAAATTTTCATCTCTCTGCTTACATTCACCTTTTCTTCTTGCGTGTTGTCCACTTTTTTTGCTAGAGCCATTAGCATATTAATCATCATAGTTTTCAGTTCTTAGCCTGAAAATTCCATCATCTCTGCCATACTGAGTTTTATTCTAATGCTTGCCCTCTATATTCAAACTGTGTAGTTTTTGCTTTTAGTCTGCCTTGTAAGGTTTTGTTGAAAGCTGGATGTTGTGTCCTCATTTAAGGGAACAACTGAGGTAAACAGGTCTTTAGTGTGAGGATTTATATTTGTCTGGCTAGAGGTTAGGCTGAGTTTACTCTTAGGTGAGACAGGAAGAAGAGAGAGCTCTGGAGCTGGGTAATTTCCCTTAACCAAGGTCACTTAGTCTTTGGAAGAACACGACTTAGGCTCTGCTAAAACAGTTTCTCTTGAGGGCAGGTCTTTTTAAGAGGAACCGAATACTATGAGTTTATTTCTAAGTGGCTGTTTTTCTCCTCTCCCTCGATAGCATGAGGAGATTTTTCTCCAGTATTTACTGTGAGAACCTGTTAGGATTCCTGAAGATAAAATTCACACAAGTATGGCAGCTCCTCGAGGTTGGGGCACCCTGGCATTTTTAAATCTCATGCTTGTCCAAGCTGAGTGTCCAGGACTTCATCAATTACAGCATAAGTTTTCCTACTATGATGTTCTGATTCCTATGGAGATTTCTGACCTTGGGCTTCTGCTCCAGTAAGTGGTGATTGTCTTTATCTGCAGGTCTCGTTCTCTAATTCTACAGGCAACACTTGGCCCTGTGATATCAGTTCTCTGGTAGATCTAGGAAGAATTTTTGCTTTTCAGTTTGTTCAGCTTTTTTCTTGTTAAGTGGACAAGAGTGACAACTTCCAAGCTCCTTACAAGCTAGACCAGAATCCAGGAGGCCATCTCTTTTGGTTGTTTCCTTTAGATCACTAACTTGTACACAAATTAATGTTTGAAATGGAAGTTAACTTTGTAAAATACTCTAAAAAGAAGCCAGTAAGTAAGACAACAATATATTCTCAATGAGAAAACTACAATTTATAAACCTTGACCTTTAAAAAGAAAACATAAATATTAAGTATTTTGTAAGCCCGTCCCTCATCCTGCATGCCCCTGCCTTTGGGGTTGGGTGACAAGTGACAGGGAAGCTCACTGTTCCCTGAGAATCGTGTGAAGTTAAAGGAATCTTCGTGATTTTCTGTTTGCCCTACGTGGATGCATTTTCCTATAACAACATTATTATGACTGGCTTCTGATACTGTAAGAATATTCCAGTATCTTGGCAAGTTTTTTTGGGCTGGCTTAAGCATCTCATCATCATTTAAAACTCTTGAATGGGGAAATATGATTTACGGGTCAAGAAAATATGTCTTTCTGTAGTATTAAAATGGGGTTCTTCCTGCCTGGATTTTATTGAGCTGTAATTCCACAGGGGATGACTGGGGTCTGGGAAGCACTTTTTACCCTTTCTTGAAAATGTTAGATGTCATTTCTGTTGTTGCTTGTGCTTTTCTTTAGCCACTTCCCACTGTCTTTCTCATTTGATGACCCTCTGTTTTTAGAGGTCTGGGAAAATCACAGGACCTGATATGTTGTAATTGTTTATCAATTTAGCAGCCAGCCGACTCTGTGTGAGATTTCAGAAAAGCTTTCTATTGCTTGAGAGAGGCACATCGTAGTACAAAGATTTTGCCTTCTCTTTTCTTTTTAAAATTTTTTTGGAGGCTTTTAAAACAATCCCAGGTTCTAGACTTCACTGTGGATATTGGGGTTGACAAAAAAAATCAGGTAAATGATTCGCTAGTGTATTTATAAAAATGCCTGCCACATTCATCATGAAAATGAAATGATTGGTGTTCATTTAACAGAAGGTAAACAGATCTTTTGATCAAAAATATGTTATTTACCTCTGTGCTCTTTATCAGAGATGGTTTGTGAAGTTTCATACTTAAAGAGGAAGTATAGTTTTTTATTTTTAATATGAATCATTATGCTGAACAAAATGATTACAATTTCATTGGATTGTTATTTTGATATTTTATCAGAACTATACATTTTTACTAATAATACATTTTGACATCAAATTTAAATTTTGTTTCTTCCTCTTCTAGATAAAGCCTCGAGTATATCAAGGTAAGATTTTAGGCTTTAGTTTTCTTTGTGATATTTTCTCAGTTCTGGTGTTTGATGTGGATTTTAATACAATTGGGAGTAAATACAGTGACTTCTGATGTCCAGTTGACCATTTAACACTTGAAGATGATACTCTTCCTGGGTTGGAGTCTAAGTGACAATGTAGAGGGAGTTGCCATCTATTGAGACAAGAGAACAGGAGGAGGAGCAGATCACGGGAGTAGGGACAATGGGATGAATTTAGTTTTGCGCAGAAATGTTTAGGAAGCAAGGGATGGTATGAGTCTGAAGTTTGGACATTGACATGACCTGTTTCTTGGTGAAATGTAAGATGATAGAACACCATTGAAACCTATCAAGAAGCTTGTGGCCTCGAAGAACCCAGATATTGCCAGGCAAAGTGTGTGTCACAACCATGGGTTATGAGTCTGAAGTGGAGGGAGCCACTCATGCCAGTGGAGAGTGAGGGGAAATGAACATGATGCAAAATAGGAATAAGACATTCTGTACAGGCTTTATAGACAGTGATAATTAAGTGGTTCGGTCTGTTGAGAGTCACAGTGGCTACCTGGCACTTAGTAGGCCCTCAACTGCTGGTATTTGTCGCCGTGAATGAGGCAGTGGTGGTGGTGAGAAGAGTGATCAGGATATCAGATCGCTCATTTTGGGTAAATAGAAGATAAGTTTGCACTTTGTAGTCAGGTAAGAGAATTAAATACCTTTGAGAGGAGTCTGGAATTGTGGCCTGTGTTCTGGAGCTTCACATGTGTTTTCCACCTATAATTGGGTGTTTTATGTGCACTGTTTTCCTGTAACAGTGATCAGTAACACTCTCATCTTGGGGCTGAGGAAGCTGGTCTTACAGGGATTGTGAGTTATCCAGGTCCTCTAGCAACTAATGGTAAGGCTGAGATTGTACTCAAGTGTGTTTGATTCCGAAGACCTTGTCCTCAAGAGCCTCCCACTGTGGTTCTCATGAAAGGCAATCTGCTGGGCAGCAGAAAGGCATTGGAGGCTTTCAAGTAGCCAGTCAAGTGACATTTAGAAGGACCTCTGTGGGTCATTTTAAAGGGTAGGTAGAAATGGAGAAAACCTGGAAGAAGTCAGGTGTTTTGTATTTTTGTTTCTTTTTCCTTTCGATTTTTGTTTTTTAAAGCAATTGCATTGATCTGTTTATTTTATTTGATAATTGGAAGACAGAATATAAGCACATCGGTTGCTTGATTTTTCTCTTGTTTCTCCTCTGGTGATGACAGGGCTGTTGAACTGTTCACATTTTCTAAGGATATTGTTTAATGATGGGATGTTAGGCTAAGACATTTTGTTCTATTTCCTCATCTTTGAAAAAAGATTAAATAGAAATCTCGCTGAAATAGGATCCTTATTTCCGTATTTGTTTCTTACATTTAAAATGCCACTGATGAAAACTGGCTTTCTCAGGGATCGTAGTCATACTAAAAAGTTATTTACACTCATAGTGCCAGTAATGTGCTTTTGCTGTTGACACATTGGGTAATTCCATTTTATCGGTTTTGGTAATAATCTTAGAAATGGTTTTTATCTCTTTTTAGTTAATTTGCATCAGATTTCTGAGAAAATTAAGAATTACATGAAGGAAAACTCACACAACTTGTCAAAAAATATCCATTTGTGAACAGAAAGTGTAATCATCCTTTACTTTTTATATTCATGGCTTCACCTTGAAGTACTTCCACTTTGTTCTAGTTCACTTATTTTTCTGTCTCTTTCATCCTAGGGTCCCATTTCATTACATTATGTAGCAGTCTAAATTCAAAGCAAGCATCTTATATGTAAGGTTCTGCTTTTTAAAATTTCTTTAAGGACTTATTCACGGGCGATAGGTTTTGCTATCAATATAATTAATATTTTTGAATTCTGAATCCTTTATTACATGTTTGTATAGATCAGTGAAGCAAAGAAAGGTGATCAAGAAACCAAAAGGCAAAATAAGATAATCTGTGATGAAAGCATGTGAATTTGAGGTAAAAATCCCTTCTTTTTCCTACATTACACTCTAAAAACAGAAGTAAAAGTAATGAGTAAATATTACTAATCTCTATGTGTTTTGTTGAAGAATAACATCAAAACACTTGAAGGCACTAACAAAATCATTAATGACATCATTCCACATATTTGGGTTAAGTTGCAATCTGAGAGAGATTGGAACATCAAGAATTGGGACCTAGGGGCCAGCTCCATGGCTGAGTGGTTAAGTTCGCGCGCTCCACTGCAGCAGCCCAGGGTTCGGATCCTGGGCTCGGACATGGCACCGCTCGTCAGGCAACGTTGAGGCGGCGTCCCACATCCCACAACTAGAAGGACCTGCAACTAAGATATACAACTGTGTACAGGGGGGTTTGGGGAGATAAAGCAGAAAAAAAAAAAAGATTGGCAACAGTTGTTAGCCCAGGTGCCAATCTTAAAAGAAAAAAAAAAAAAAGCAACTCCTCCATTTCCCCAAGTTTAAAAAAAAAAAAAAAAAGAATTGGGACTTAGTGAGAGTTTCGCTACTGTTATTACCATAATTTGACTTTTGAGCCTTTTTGTTCATTGGGTAAATTGAGCAGCCCTGCTTTCTTCCATGCTGTTCACTGCTGTTTTAAGTACCAATACCACGATGCTTTTTTTAATTTAAGGACTTAGGAAGAATTTTTTTTTGCAACCCTGGATTAATTTTTTTTAACGTCATTCAGCACTCTTTCCCCTCCAAGAAACACAGAGCTGGGAAATTGTAGGAGAGAGTACTAGAGATTTCTAGCCGCATTGAACAGTCCTATCCCTCTTAAGGCAGAGCACAGAATTTTCAAAGTGAATCTGGTGACATTTACCTTCCACTGAGGAAAGCTGTTCATTTGAGCTGTTTGGCTTCAAGGTTTTAGACCTTCTTTGCTTTTGCCTTGTCCCCCAGTCAAGTGTCCCATTATCTTGAAAGTAGGAAAGTTGGAGTGCCCATGAAATATTTGTGACTCGACTATTCTCTTAATTCCTCATTTCTTTCTGTGTTTGACTTTTCTCCTCGGTTCAAACTGGATCAGCTGCTTTTAATGATACAGGGGCTGATACAGGGTATGTTTTGTTGGCATTTCTTCTTTTAAGCATATCGTCCAGTGTTTCTTTTGAAATCTGGTACTTTTTTTTTTTAATGATTGGCATCTGAACTAACAACTGTTGCCAATCTTTTTTTTTCCTTCTTCTTCTTCTCCTCCCAAAGCCCCCCAGTACATAGTTGTATATTCTAGTTGTAGGTCCATCTGGCTGTGCTATGTGGGACGCTGCCTCAGCATGGTCTGATGAGCGGTGCCATGTCTGTGCCCAGGAACTGAACTGGTGAAACCCTGGGCCGCCAAAGCAGAGCACGTGAACTTAACCACTTGGCCACAGGGCCGGCCCCTAGTACATGTTTTGTTTCTATCCTACATGCAGATAGGAAAGGAAAAAGCTACAGAGAACTTAAAAGGTGATATTTCTATGAGCACTTCAGAAATAAATTACCTGTATTTGTTGCAAGATTTTAATTGTACACCTCAGCTTTGATGAAAAACAAATATGTCTTAGAATATTAAATTTGTATGTTCTCTATTAGGAATTTTTCTACTTGGCATCTAAGTCATTAGTGAGAATGTTTTGCTTTAAGTTCGAATCCCCCTTAATGAATTTCATGTCAGTAAAGCAAAATTGAAGTCTGAAGAACACCATGTACAGAAGGAAAATGCTCAGCTTAAGATCAAGAAGGAGCAGATAACAAAACGTTCCTCCCATAGCTTATAAAAATCAGAGAACTAAACATTATTACTTCCTTTTAAATTTTATTTTTAATCGTGGTAAAATACACGTAACATAAAGTTCACCATCAGAACCATTTTGAAATGTACATTTTAATAATGTTAAGTATATTCACATTGTTGTACAATCATTACTTCTTGACTGTCTTTTCTCAGATCTTTCTTAAAGTCAGGAGATACGAGTGCGGGATTCAAGGCAGAGAACCTCGATGTCTAATAAATGTAATCTGGAAGGTATGTTGCTTGTTGGGAAGAAAACCCCATATAGTAAAAATGAGTTTGCACTGGGAATGTAAAAAGTGGCTTCAGATTCTCTCCTTTCTCCTCTCTCCACTGCAACCAAATTCTTGGGAAGATGTGCACACACACAAAGAAAATTTTTTTATGTTTTACAGAAAGGAAAAAGAAACTAGAAGACAGCTGAGAGGCATTGCGATCTATTAAAGTGGCAAAGTAAGCCGAATTAAAAATGCTAAAGAAGAACATAGGCAGTCCTTTAAAAAATTGTTTTATTGAGGTCATAATGGTTTATAACATTGTGATATTTCAGGTGTACATTATTATTTATCAGTTTCCATATAGACTGCCTTGTGCTCAACACCAGTAGTCTAATTTTTGTCCATCACCATATATATGTGCCTCTTTACCCCTTTCGCCCACGCCCCCCCCCCCCGCCCCCTTCCCCTTCCCCTTCCCCTTCCCCTGTGGTAACCACTAATCTGTTCTCTTTGTTCTTATGTTTATCTTCCACATATGAGTGAAATCATGCAGTGTTTTGTCTTTCTCTGCTTGGCTTATTTCGGTTAACATAATACTCTCAAGTTCCAGCCACATTGTTGTAAATGGGATGATTTTTTTTTTTTTTTGAGGAAGATTAGCCCTGAGCTAACATCTGCCACCAATCCTCCTCTCTTTGCTGAGGAAGACTGGCCCTGAGCTAACATCCATGCCCATCTTCCTGTAGTTTTCATGTGGGACGCCTGCCACAGCATGGCTTGACAAGCAGTGTCATGTCCACACCCGGGATCTGAACTGGTGACCCCTGGGCCGCCGAAGTGGGACGTGTGAACTTAACCAGTACGCCACCAGGCCGGCCCTGATTTTGTCTTTTTTATGGCTGAGTAGTATTCCATTGCATATATACACCACATCTTTATCCATTCATCACTAGTGGGCTCTTGGGTTGCTGCCATGTCTTGGCTATTGTGACTAATGCTGCAATGAATATAGGGGTGCATAAATCTCTTTGAATTGTTGATTTCAAGTTCCTTGGATAAATACCCAGTAGTGGGATAGCTGAATTTCTGATTTTTTGAGAAATCTCTGTCCTGTTTTCCATAGTGGCTGCACCAGTTTGCATTCCTGCCAGCAGTGTATAAGGGTTCCATTTTCTCCACATCCTCTCCGACATTTCTTACTTTTTGTCTTGGTAATCATAGCTACTGTAACAGGTGTAAGGTGATATCTTAGTGTAGTTTTGACTTGCATTTCCCTAATGATTAGTGATGTTGAAGATCTTTTCATGTACCTGTGGCCATTGTATATCTTCTTTGGAAAAATGTCTATTCATATCCTTTTTGATCAGGTTGTTTGTTTTGTTGTTGTTGAGTTGTATGTGTTCTTCCTATATTTTGGAAATTAACCCATGTCAGATACATGATTTGCAAATATTTTCTCCCAGTTGGTGGGTTGTATTTTCGTTTTGTTCATGGTTTCCTTTGCCTTGGAGAAGCTTGTTAATCTGATGTAGTCCCATTTTTTTTTTTGTTTCCCATGCCTGAGTAGACATGGTATTCGAAAATATGCTAAGACCAATGTCAAAGAGTGTATTGCCTATATGTTGTTCTAGGTTTTTTATGGTTTCCGGTCTTACCTTCAAGTCTTTAACCCTTTTTGAGTTAATTTTTGTGTATGGTGTAAGATAATGGTCTACTTTCATGCTTTTGCTTGTGGCTGTCCAGTTTTCCCAACACCATTTATTGAAGAGACTCTCCCGTCTCCCTTGTATGGTCTTGGCTCCTTTGTTGAAGATTTGCTGTCCATAGATGTATGGTTTTATTTCTAGGCTTTCAGTTCTGTTCCATTGATCTGTGTGTCTGTTTTTGTGCCAGTACCATGCTGTTTTGATGACTATAACTTTGTAGTAGATTTTCAAGTCAGGGATTGTGATGCCTCCAGCTTTGTTCTTTTTTCTCATGATTGTGTTCACTATTTTGGGTCTTTTGTTGTTCCATATAAATTTTGGGATTCTTTGTTCTATTTCCATGAAGAACGTCATCGGAATTCCGTTTGGGGTTGCACTGAATCTGTAGATTGCTTTAGGTAACATGGACATTTTAACTATGTTTGTTCTTCCAATCCATGTACACGGAATATCTTTCCATTTCTTTATGTCATCTTCGATTTCTTTCATTAATGTCTAAAAGTTTTCATTGTATGGGTCTTTCACCTCCTTGGTTAAATTTATTCCTAGATACTTTTTTCTTTTTGTTGTGATTGTAAATGGGATTGTATTCTTGAGTTCTCTTTTCTGTTAGTTCTTTGTTAGAGTATAGAAATGCAACTGATTTTTGTAAGTTGATTTTGTACCCGGCAACTTTGCTGCTGTTGTTGATTATTTCTAATAGTTTTTTGATGGATTCTTTAGGGTTTACTGTGTATAGAATCATGTAATGTGTAAACAGCAGGAGTTTCACTTCTTCCTTGCCAATTTAGATATCTTTTATTTCTTTTTCTTGCCTAATTGCTCTGGCCAAAACCCCCACTACTGTGTTGAATAAGAATGGCAAGAGTGGGCATCCTTGTCTTGTTTGTGTTCTCAGAGGGGTGGCTTTCAGTGTTTCCCCTTGAGTATGATATTGGCTGTGGATTTGTCATGCATGGCTTTTATTATGTTGAGGTAGTTTCCTTCTGTACCCATGTTATTGCAAGTTTTCATCATAAATGGATGCTGCATTGTGTCAAATGCTTTCTCTGCACCTATTGAGATGATCATGTGGTTTTTAGTCGTCATTTTGTTAATGTGGTATATCACATTGATTAATCTGCGAGTGTTGAACCGTCCCTGTGTCCTTGGTATAACTCCCACTTGATCGTGGTGTATGATCTTTTTAATGTATTGTTGTACTTGTTTTGCCAGTATTTGTTGAGGATTTTTGCATTTGTGTTCATCTGCGATATTGGCCTGTAATTTTCCTTCTTTGTGTTGTCTTTGTCTGGCTTTGGGATCAGGGTACTGTTGGCCTCGTAGAATGAATTAGGAAATGTTCTGTCTTTGTCAGTTTTTTGGAGTAGTTGAGAAGGATAGGTATTAAATCTTCTTTGAATGTTTGGTAGAATTCTCCAGAGAAGCCATCTGGTCCTATACGTTTATTTTTTGGGAGGTTTTTGATTGCTGTTTCAGTCTCTTTTCTTGTGATTGATCTATTCGGATTCTCTATTTCTTCTTGATTCAGTTTTGGGAGGTTGTATGACTCTAAGAGTTTATCCATTTCTTCTAGGTTATCCAATTTGTTGGCATGTGGTTTTTCATAGTATTCCCTTATAATCCTTTGTGTTTCTGTGGTATCTGTTGTAATTTCTCCTCTTTCATTTCTAATTTTATTTATTTGAGACTTTTTTCCTGGTGAGTCTGGCTAAAGGTTTGTCAATTTTGTTTATCTTCTCAAAGAACCAGCTCTTAGTTTCATTGATCCTTTCTGCTGTGTTTGTTTTGTTTCTGTTTTCATTAATTTCTGCTCTAATTTTTATTATTTCCCTCCTTCTGCTGACTTTGGGCTTTGTTCTTATTTTTCTAGTTCTGTTAGGTCTACTTTAAGATTACTTATTTGGAACATAGGCATTCTTGAGGAAATCTGTGGACAAAAATAGATTATCACAGAAGAGTAAGATATTTATATGTTGATTGGTACAAATACTGTTGTGTTAGTGAAGGTGTGGAACAATGTAGATAATTATAATTATTTTAGAATATTTACCACCATATTTTTGCCATATTCATTCTACAGAGAAATGTGTTTCTCCTTTCTGCCTTGATTTTGTAATCTGCATCTTGCTTTCCATTCTCACTGATTATCAGAGATTCTTATTTGTAATTAATTTAAGATTGGAGGGAGTACTGGCACCAGCTTTAATCACTTCATTGTCTGGAACCCACTGGGTTTATTTACATTGTACTCTAGATTTCAGTCCCATAATATTGTTTTGACCTGCCTTATGTCTGTCATTTCTTATTAAATTCTAGACATTGGGTAGAAAATATTTAGAGAAAAATTGAGGCCTCGTGTTGTGTTATCTTGCTGCAGAAAATCTGGGAGTTTACATCTGGCGGGTGATCAGGGACGCCAGCAGTACTGAATCCTATTCATCCAGTTAGCAACTCAGACCATTCACTGAAGGCTCAATCCCTCCTAAGGCCAGTGTGTTTTCTGTCCACCTTTATTCTTAGTCTGTAATCTCCTGGATCCCAACTAAGGCCTGCAGGTTTTTCTAGGGATGACCTTCATTTAGTGACTGTGAACTCCAGTTGTTTTACTTCTGTGCCCGTGGATGTGTGCAAATGCTGCATAGCTTCTTTGCATCTCAGTAGTCTCCTCTGGAATTACTTGATGAATTGCTTGATGAAAGTGGCCCCAAATGCCAGGCTGACCTTAATCCTGGGCTTCCTTCTTCTCCATCTTATCCTCATGTTTCTTTACTGGATTGGTAGCAATTTGGTGCATTCTATCATGAATTTCATATTTTGGCCAATGTTTCCTATTGTTCCAAGGGGAAATGAGGGACTTCAGACCCACTCATCCATGTTCAAAAGTGAAACTTTTCTTATATTCCCTCAAGAGTCAGGTTTGTGTTATCCTTTCCCAAGCCCAGGGTTGAGATTGCTATGTCCTTACTTGCATCTTGTTTACATTAAACCATGAGATATTTTAGGGTGGGGATAGTGCCCTCCAGTCCCACTGTATCCTCAGTACCTTACAATGCACCCACTACATTCCAATCAGTCCAGAAAGCATTTGCTGAAAGAATGCTGAGTGGAGTCACATGGAAGGAAGTGAGTGGAGTCATGTGGAGGGATGTGGGTGGTCAGTGGAAGGAAGTGGTGAAGTCACATGGATTAGTAGGGTTAGTGTTACGGTAGTAAAAGGAAAGAAGGGACTTGAGGATTATCCTAGCCAATTATTGGTTGAGCATAACATCTCATTTGTTGAGATGGGGAAGATGGGGACAGGTTTGGGGTTTGATCTCTTTCTTAATGGGCCAACATACAGCATAAGCAAATCAATCCACCTCATTTGAAAGTTTTAGCCACTCTTGGAACCCCAACATGGTGGAGGTGGTGTGCATAGTGGTTAAATGCAGTCTCTGAAGTGAGATTGCCTAGGATTATCTCTCAAGGGCTTTCTAGCTGTGTGATCCTGACTGGTTGCTTAACCTCTCTTTGCCTCACTTTCCTCATCTGTAAAATGGGGATAATGAAACCTAGCTCCCAGTGATGTTGTGAGAACTAGATGAATGCCCAGCCTATTGTAAATACTCATCAAATGTGGCTATTATGGCTTCCCTTGTAGTTGTGTCTGAATTCCAGGCCAAACAGCTCTTCTAATGCAGCACCAACCAGGAAAAAGTGGGAATGAATAAAACAGGGCTGACGACACTCAGGGGCTATTATTATCCAGCCCCCACCCACCCACCACAATGATATATAATTTTATTGGAGTAGCTCCACTTAGAAAATGATACCAGGACCTGGAAAATGGGCACTTTCCCTCCTGGCTTTGGAAAAGCTACAGTTCTTCCTTGACTCTTGGTTTCTTCTCTTGTCTTGGAGGTCCTTTTGGCTTAGCCACCCTTTCCTCCTTCTGAGCTGTTTCCTTCTGTTCAGCTGGCTCTTCCGGCTTGATCCCATTCTCCAGCTCAGGCAGCTTCTGCTCAGGTAACTCTTTCTGCATAAAAGGTACCACTTCTTCCTCAGCTAATACCTCCTCTTCTGTCACTTCACTTTGTTCAATAGACAATAGCTGTTCAAGAAAAGAAGGGAGGGAGGGAAGGAAGAAGGAAGATAAAGAGGCAAGAAATATGTGATAATTGTGATTATAATTGCCAAGGCCACTTTTTCTGGAAGTGCCCAGAGAGAGGCACCTGAGTGATCCTCTTAGATGCAAAGGTTCATTTGGCTTGGTTGGGGACATTCTCAACTGTGATTTTGCCCCTCCAATAACAGGACCTTTGGGGAACCAGCCTTCCTCCACTCTTAAGTCCACAGATATGGCTGCCCCCATGCCTGGCTCCACGGCTGAGCATGTGACCCAGGCCTCGCTAATGAGATCCCTGTCCAGGACATTTGCTAGGACTACTAAGAAGTAGGTGCTTTCTCTCTAAGCTGGGAAGATAGTACTTTAGAGCTATTGGTCAATCTTTGACCCTCCATGGGGAAGTGACTGCTTGGGAAAGAAGCCAACATAGAGGAAAACAGAGATGGGGAGACAGAAAATGAATTTCAGCTGGATCCACTCATGCCTAATGTTCTGCCAGTTATATAGGATAAATTCCCGTTGTTGCTTAAGCCACAGAGTCGTGATTCTGACATTGGCAACTGAAGGGTCCTAACTAATACAGATGGCAACTTCCAGCAGATGGCCTCACTAAGGCATGAACAGGATTAGGAGAGAATGGGGATTGTCATCCCAACCATCAGGAGAATAATACCACAGGGCAGTATGCCATCAAGACATCTGGTTACCAACTCAGGAACAGTGGACCCAGGGAAGCAGCCTTGGGAGCTGTGTGAGACCTCAGAGACTTTGCCCCTCCAAGTGTTTCTGAAGTCTGCCATTGCTGCTTCCTTGTAGAACGTGCCTTTGAAATAAAATCATCCAAACTGGATGGTTGCTCAGCCATCTTCAGGTATCTCCAGAGTGCACAAGAATAATGGAATTCTTGGCACGCTCTTTCCTAGTCCACTGAGGTCTCGATGATTCTGTGTGGGAAAGAATAACCCAGGGTGCTGCTGTTTGCCTTACCTCATCTTCATCCTCAATCCTGGTCTTCCTTTGACTTTCCAGGAAGTCTGAAAAGCCCTTCATGGTGTGTTCTCCCTTATACGGTACAGCCTAGGAAGGAAACAGAACAGGGTCAAAATGGTAGCCTCTTCCTGCAGGGATTCCTTCATAGGTAAATCCAGAGTCCCATTCCATTCCTAACCACCTGAGTACAGTGGGCAGGTTGCTTAACCTCTCTGAGCCTCCATTACCATGGCTCCAAGAGAAGGATAATAAAAATTTCTCCATCCACAATGATTGGGTCAGGGACTAGCAACTGACCTAAGCTGGACCCCATCTGAGTTTTGAGACTTTTGTGGAAGCTAAAGGAAAACACTCTTTAACATGAACATGAGAGGGTCATTGGAGCTGAGAACGAATCTGATTTAATGGAAGGCAGAGCTGCAGATAGGGAGAAACCGAGTCTGCGCTAATGACACAACAACATTTCCAGTTATGTGAGTCCCAAGAGCCCCTCACTTGTTGAGAGTCGGTGGGGAAGAGCCTGAAGAAGGGGTACCAGTCCAGGTTCATCAGCTGAATATCATTTGCCGTGATGGCGATCTTGGCGATGGTGACTGTGGGGTGGTTTTGATATTTTCTGCCCAACTCCTCCAACACTGGGAACAGCGCCCTGCACTTTTCAGACCAGGGTGCATCTGGAAGAGAGGGGCCATTGCGCAGGCTCACACTAATGAGGACTCTGAAAGCCAACACTGGTCCATAAACACCATCACTGTGTTCTACTAATGGTTCTGCTGCTTTGCAAATTGCATTCCTTCTCTGTTTTAATGGTATATTAGATTATTTTACATTTCAGACATAGTACCTGATCATTATTAAATAAGTCAGAAAAATATTAACCTACTCTCCTTTCGCCCAGATGCTAACACTTTTAGCATGCTGGGACATTTTCTTCTATTCTTTGTTTTTCCTTTAACATAGCTTTCCACTCCAGATGAAGAAGAAAACCAGGAAAATATCTATGCTAGTTGCTTCCTCATGTTCTGCCAGTAAGTGAGTGTGTGTGCGTGTGTGTGTGAGTGAGTGTGAGAGGGAGAGAGCATGCAAGAGTTTTCCAACAGAGCTTAAACTTGTAGCCGAAGATCACCCAGTGAGTTAAGCAGAGGAAGGGGGATTTGAAGACAGGTTGCTTTGACTTGTGAACATTATACCACGCTGCCTTTCAGTCTGGTGGAGAGAATGCACCCAAGAAGTGAACAGGAGGTTGTGACAGGTACCACTATGCCCGGAAAGGGGACACTGGACTTCCTTGTGGGATAGTTCCTTGAGCTGTGATTTTTGCCCAGGCACCCAGCCCTCTGGAGAGAAATCAGGGATCAGCTCCAACACAGAAGGGAAATTGAAACTTGTCTGCTGGTCATTCCATTAGTTTCTGGCTGTGCAGGAGGAGTGGCCTCAGAGGCCCTGGACACTCCACATTTGGATGATCACCCCTCCATTTACAAACCAAGTGCCTCCAGGACCACCTGCTCTGCCAGCAGCGGCCCCGCAGCTCCCCGGGAGCCCAATGGGCCCTGAGTTGGAGCAGGAGGGAGTATAATGGCTGCAGTCCCAGGGGGCCAATGTGACAGTCCTGCTTCCAAGAAAATGATGCTGTTTTTACCTTTCACCAGAAACAAATGGGCACTCTCATAACTCCAGGTGTCAGGTAAGTACAGAAAGGACCACCGCAGCCTCTCATTTAAAGGCAACAGATCATGGTTAGTTAGCCACGCAGACCTTAAACACTGCACCCTGTGGATGAGAGTCCAATTTCAGTGAGATTTAAAAGGCCTGCATGATGCAATCCAGCCCTCCTTTCACCCTCCATGAAGTGATGGGATCAGAGCTCGAATTGAACTTTTTGCCTTGCAGCTTATTTACAGTGTGGCCTGAGGTAAGGCAGTTAACCTCTGTAAGGCTGGGTTCCCTGATCTGTATTGTGGAGCAATTCGCTGGCCCTTCCTAAGAGGCTTGTTTTGAGGAGGCAATGAGAGCAGGTGTGTAAACCGCAAGCTCATGTGTGGCTCATGGTACGTGCTCAATAAATGGTAACTGCGTGTTAAATAAAAGAGATGTCTGAAGCAGCTTCATTGTCACCCTTCTCTGCGTCTCAGGCTGGGAGACAGGGTCCCTGGCTTTGGCTCTCACATGCAAATCAGAAACTGGGGAAGGGGCCAGAGTCCTTAGGTGAGCACTGGAAATAATTATAACAATAGGAATAATAATAGCAATGATAGCTGTCATTTATCAAGTGCTTACAACATGCCAGACACTGTGCTAAGTCCTTTACTTGCATGATTTGGGTCCCCCGCTTGGCCACACCAGCTCGGGTAGGTTAAATACAGCACATTTGGTAAGTCACATAAAGCCAGAAGCAGAGGGATTCAGTCCAGCCGTTACCAGCATACGCACTGGAGTCAGGCTGCTTAGGTTTCAATGCCAGTTCCAGGACTTACTAGCTGCGTGACTTTGGAAAAGTTTCTTCTCCTCCCTGGGACTCTGTTTAGTCGTCTGTAAAGTGGGAACAACAATAGTAGCTACTTTCAAAAGTATGTTTTGAGGATTAAATGAGATAACGTAGAGAATGGCTCAGCACAAGGCCTGGTGTACCATGGCATTCAGTCAGTGTTAGCCATCAGCTTTATTATTGTTATAGTCACAGGCCTGGATTAAGTGGAAGGTATTTTACCCATTCCAAGAATTCGATTTTTGAGGAGCGTTGCACTGTAGCTGATTACTGTCTTGATCCAAACTCTTTGGATGTCTGAAGACCATTTGTGGCATGGTGCTTTGATAGATTTTGGAGATTTGGGTGCCCAAGAATTCAGGAACCACACTTGTAAAGTAATGTCAGGGCTATTGCCTCCCGTGGCCTCTGTGGAAGTACTTACAGAACATCACAAATAAGTCCCTTTCCTTGGTGATGACATTGAAGTTCTTCCCAACAAGCTGCTTAACCGTCCCCTGGTCCCAGTATTTTGGAATCTCTTCACTGGATTGATGGTTCTAGGAAGGAAATTTGAGAGGTCTGAGAGTCTCTGGAAAGGGGTTGGCAGTTGGGGCTCCCAGTCCTGACTGGGAAGAATGGAAAATTTTCTCTTCTTCTTACAAGAGACTTGGAAAGAGCTTGAAATGCTGAGACAGATCATGACTTGATGTCAAGCCTGGATTGTCCAGGGCCAGTTAGGATCAGAGGACTGACGAGGAGGCAGGGCTCCAAACTGGGACAGGTTCTAGCATTCTTGGAATTCTTAGATGAGAGTGGGGTTCATGTCTTTAACATCTTAGTTTGTTCTGCCCATAAAAAATTAGCTGTCCTCAATTTTCAGAGCATCAAAACCAAGATCATTTACATGACCTTTAAGATCTTTATCACACTTTGGTTCTTGCCAACCTCTCTAAACTCGTAACCATCCCTTGCGTTCTTTAGCTGTACTGGTCTTCTGTACCCCTTTGTGCTGTTCCTCTGCCTGGAGGGCCTCCCCACCTCGTTCCTACATTCCCTTCTGCATCTGGTTAACTCAGATTTACCATTTAGAATGACCTCAAGGTAGGGCTTCCCTGACTCTCATCCAGACGAGGTCAGATCCTGCTCCCATACGTTCTCACAACACCTGGTGCTTGTATCTCTTATTCAGGTGTGTCATTTATACTTATTTTTCTGGTTATTTGATTAATGTGTCTTTACCACACTAGACAGAATATCACAAGGGACTTTTCTTCCCTTATCATTGAGTATCCACTGCCTGGTACATAGTAGGACCTCGATAAATATTTTGTGAATGAATGAGTGAAAGAATGAACCAAGCTCTTGCTTCTCTTTGAATGAAGTGGTATAAATTTCAGAACCTATATTTTTCTCTGCAACCATTGCTTCCTGACTATCTCTTGAATCCACACCCCTCTCTCTGTCTGCACTGCTACTACCCTAGTCCAGGAAGCCTTCCTCTCTCATCTAGATCACTGGAATAGCCTCCTAGTGTTCTCTCTGCATTGTCTCCTAATCCTCTGCTTGCCTTTATTCTCCTACAGGCAGAATTCTGCCTTCACCGTGCGCATGTAGCTTCCCATTGCTTTTAGGATACCAAATCCTTAATATACGTATAAGTCCTTGCTGTCAGGTCTGCTCAGCTCACCAGCCTTACTTCCGACGTTGCACTCCCTCATTCCTGCCCCAGCCTCTGGAAAGGACTTGAAGATTCTTTTCAAGGGGGCATAAAGGGGAGTGGGGGCTGGGCATGGAAGATGGGAAATGGTGAACATGATGGAGAATTAGGAATGGGCCAGATCAGGCAGATCTCATCACTCATGTGAAGGATACTCATCTTTATTGTAAGAGCACAAGAGCACCTGTTGGTCATGGAGATGGAGACGGACACCTTCTGAGGTATAACTGGAGGGAAGAGAGAGGATGGGTAGAGCTCCAGGTACATTTGTAGATGGGGGGATGGAAAGTGAAGGGTCCCCTGTGTGAAGCCTTCTATTTTATTAGTGACACACGAGTCAAGTGCTCAGGTGAGACTGAAAGTAGGAATGGGGTATGAAGAGAAATAGATTCAGAGATTAAGAGAATGAATACACTAAGAGAAACAAAGAGACGTTAGGACATTTCTAAGTGCCGATGGGAGGTTTGGTTTGTGATTCCTTGAAGCCAGCCTGCCTCACAGTGATGTTCTTTTTCTCCAGGATGGGCCTGGAAGCAGCAGTGATGAGATTTTCACATATTTATGTATACAGGGTAACTATTCAGGTTCAAAACTGATTTGGCTTGAAGTAAAAAAGCCTGAGTTGTGGCCTATCAAATATACATTGTACATCTGCTTTAACCATTGAAAAATGCACTCTCTTAGGATAAGAATGCACACTTCCCCTCCTACACCCAATTGGTAACATGCTATTGGTAACACCCTATTGGTAACGCCCTATTGGTAACTCCCTGATTAGTCCCTTTCCTAACATCAGGGTCATGTTGACCTGCTAATTTGCAACTAAATACTTCTTTGAAACTTTGATGAAAATGTATTCTGGGTGTATTTTTTGTTCTAAAAAGATATGAGACCATACTGAAAACCATGCTTCTCCAGAATGCGTTCTAAGGCCTTCCCAGGTTATAATCCCCACTGTAACTCAGGTAAAACACACCTTATTTTTCTTATCTATAGATTGGTTATTTTCATTGAGAGTAGGGAAAGTAAGTGGGTTCAACGGGGTTGTGATTTTGTCTGGTAAATACTACAGGATGTTGAGGAGGTAGAAAGTGGAGGGGATACGGGAGCTAAGGGGGTCATGACCAGAGAGATGAGCCATGGAATCCAAGTTCACAAAGGAGAGCACTAAAAAGATTGTGGAATGGGATCAGAAGGTTGGAGGCCATGAAAAGTGTAAGGAATTGTAGCCATGTGACAACTAGAGAAGGGATCTAAGAGGATGGAAAGCTTGAAACCAGGCTTTCAGAGGGGCTGCCATCTCTAGAGTGTGTCCATAAGAGCGAGTGGCTGAGATGGCATGGACATACCAATTGTAGGAGAAAAGACCAGGGTTTTGGATATTGACATTACTGGAAATGATGGCAGAGTATGGAAGAAGGGCAAGTGAGGAGCTGAAGTCCTCAGAGGCTGAGGGAGGTGATCAGAGAACAGCAACAGGAGGCAGGATCAGGTGATCAAAAGTCCAAAGGCATGGGCTCCCAAGGGTCTGGAGTTGTTGAAGGTAGGAGGAGGACAAATGGTTTGGAAGCAGAGTGGAGGAGACCTGCCTCACCACTTGGCCTGTGATAATGTGCATCAGAGAAACAACAGCTTTCACTTGATAAGGCTGTGGGGGAGGCAGTGTGTGGGAGAGCAGACAGAAGGTAATGGGTGTCCTCAGAGGTAAGGTTCTGGTACATTCTGGTTTGTCCCGAGAGTCCCAATTTATTCCTGGTGTTCCAGAAATACTTTTTAAAAATACCCCATTACTCTCAAAAGTGTCCCCATTTAGAAAGTAAAAAGTCTAGTCACCTAAATTGGCAGAGTGGTTGAGGATACAGCAATTCCTCAATAAACAGCAGGTGATGGTGTGTTAGGTAGCCATCATTTTGCAGCCTCTCTTCCCTTTTAGCAAAATTGGCTCCCTTCTAATCCCTCAAAGAAAAGCTCCCTAAAGCCTTTGAGGTTAAATCCCGATTGCTGAATACATTCCACCCCAACTACTCCCCGAAGCAAGCATCTTCCCTTGGGCCAAGTGAATCTTTCACATTAGAGTCTGAAAGAAGAGTAAGAGCCGCCTTTTGGAGGATGTTAGCACTGGGAGCGCCTGCTTTTCAATTGGAAATTCCTGCAGAGGAAATGCCTTTACTCTAAGAATAAAGAATTAATGGTGGAATTATAGAGTCAAGACAGGTCAAAAGTTGAATAGATTTGAGGTGGGAGATGGAGGTATTTCCCCACATTGAACCATGAGGTTGACCTTTATCCTGCCTCCCCATTCAGATAACTAAAGCCAGCAGAATGACCAAAAAGAGATAATTCTGAGATTCTGGATAAACCTTGTCTAAGAACAAACTTACCTTGGCACTTTTATTCAGGAAGCTGCAGCTGAATTTCTTGAAGTTTTTGTAGTTTATCTCCTTGGAAGGCATTTTGTACCTCACTTCAGAGCTTAAGTTTAAGATCTGGACAGATGGGATACTGACCTCTGTGATCCGGAAGTGTTTGAAGACATGTCTGTTTGTGGGTTCATCTGCATCCACAAGGATGAAAAGGATCTGCCAAATCAAGTGAAACCTGTCTCTCTCTGGATTTGAGGCCATGAAAAAGGTAAGGAATTGGAATTGGGTAAGGAATCCCTTACCAAGGGTGAGAAAGTGTTGGGAAGTTGTAGGAGGGGACTAATGGAATGCAAGTAGCAGGGTCTATGGAGTGCGTCTGAAAGACTTGACAAAGCCTCCCTTCCATCAGGCAAGTGCAGCCCTGTTCCCCATTGCAGACACGGGCATTGGCCATCAGCCTGGTGTCGCCATCCTTGTGCAGGGCACCAGCCACACAACTGTAGCAAGTCAGGAGGTCCTGAGCTTTCATCTCTCAGTTCCTTGAGCAAAACAGTAAGTTCCGCTGTCTGTGCCTCAGTTTCCTTATCTGTAAAGTGGTAATTATAGTAGTACCCACCTTATAGGGTTGCTAAGAATTAAGCAGGATGATATATGTAAAAGCTTAGTTCAGTGACTGAGAGGTAGAAAATGTTCAATACATGTCAGTTCATCATTATTCTAAATTATTCTTCTACCAAGGAAATTCGTGACTTCATTCACTCTTTCATTCAATAGATATTTGTGGAGTGCCTACCAGGCATTTTCCTAAGTGCTTGGGGTACAGTGCTGCCCAAGACAGACAAAATCTTGCCCTCATAAAGCTTATGTTCTCGTGGAGAAGACAGACAAAAACGTGTAAACAAATTAATAAATTCAGATAGCGAAGCGTGCCAACTAGACCATAAAACAGGGCACTGTGATAGAGTGACTGCACAGACGGGATGAGGTAGGGGCTCAGTATTAGATAGGAAGGTCAGGAGGAGTATCTGAGGAGGTGACATTTTAGCTGGGACCTGGGAGATGAGTAACAAATCAGGGGAACATTGATTCAGGCAGTGGAAACTGTGAGTGCAAAGGCCTACGGAGTGTTGAGAGGGAGTGTAGAGTGTTCTAGAATAGAAAGGAAAGGCCCATGTGGCTTCAGCACCATGAAGGAGAGAGTCATGGGAGACAAAGTCAGAGATGTGTCAGAGATGATGTCAGAACTCCAGTACAGAGCTTGGAGCACAGTTTTTGTCTGAATGAGACATGAGGCCACTGAAGAATAGTAAGCCAGAGAGTGACACGATAATTTTTAAAAGATTATTCTGGTTGCAGAGAAGAAACAAGAGTGGGAGCAGGGAGACCAGTTAGAGACTGCAGCAGACACCTGGCATCAGACACTCTCAAGTCATTCACCAATCAAAATATGAAGGGGCCTACTATGTGCCAAACACTCTTCTAGGGGGTAGGGAGACTGAAAAACAAAGCAGACCTTGTATACTTTCAACAAATGTTGGCTAGAGGTAAACAAGGTAAGATATGGGGGGTATGGCCTACTGGAATAATATTCATCCAGCTCTTTGTCTTTGGCTCTAAAATGGATCCCAATCAATAAATAGCATGTTGGAACTTGCTAATGGAGGTAAAGGCAATTTAGAACCTCATCTCACAGTATGTGCCAAAATGATTTCTTTAATTTTTTCAATGATCCACTGCTTGTTCAATAGCATATTTTTGAGTCTCCACATCTTTGTCCCTTTCTCAGCTTTTTTCTTGTAATTAATTTCTAGATTTATAGCATTATGATCAGAGAAGATGCTTGTTATTATTTCAATTTTTTTAAATTTATAGAGGCTTGCCTTGTTTCCCAAGATATGGTCTATGCTTGAGAATGTTCCGTGTTCAATTGAGAAGAATGTGTAATTTGCTGTTTTTAGATGGAGTGTTCTATATATGTCTATTAAGTCCAACTGTTTTAGCTTTTCATTTAATTCCATCGTTTCCTTGTTGATTTTCTGTCTGGATGATCTTCCAATGATGTGAGTGGGGTGTTGAGGTCCCCTACCATTATTGTGTCATTTTTGATATCTTCTTTTAGGTTTGTTAATAGTTGCTTTATGAACTTTGTTGCTCCTGTGTTGGGTGCATAGATATTTATAAGTGTTATTTCTTCTTGATGTAGTGTCCCTTTGATCATTATATACTGACCCTCTGTCTTTCTTTACCTGCCTTATCTTGAAATCTACTTTGTCTGATATAAATATTGCGACACCTGCTTTCTTTTGTTTGCCATTAGCTTGGATTGTCATCTTCCTCTGCTTCACTCTGAGCCTGTGTTTGTCGTTGGAGCTGAGGTGTGTTTCCTGGAGGCAACAGATTGTTGGATCTTGTTCTTTAATCCATCTTGCCACTCTGTGTCTTTTTATTGGAGAGTTCAATCCGTTTACATTGAGGGTGATTATTGATGCAGGAGGCCTTAATGCTGTCACTATGTCACTCGTTTTCCGGTTTTCCTGCATTACCTTTGTTTCTTGTCCTGTGTGTTTTGGACTACCCATTGACATCACATTCTTAATTCCTTACTTATTTTTTGTGTCTCTGTTCTGTTTTTAAGTTGAGTGACTACCCTGAAGTTTGTATTCAGAATCTCATGTATAACATAGTCCATTTTCTGGTGGCCTCTTATTTCCTTAGCTTAAACTGTTTCAGTTCCTTTCCTCCTAAGTTGTTACTGTCATCTCTTATTCCAACTTGTGTTGTGAGTTTGTAGTTAAAGTGATAAGATTGTTTTTGTTGTTTTCCTTCCCTTTATCCTATTGCTATAGTTGTATATTTGCTATCCTATTCTGATTCTATTTGTCTCCTTACTCTGTGTTTTGTGACCCCTTTCTCCCTTTTGTCCTTTTTTCAGGTATGAGGGCCTTCTTGAGGATTTCTTTTAGGCAGGAGGTCTCGTGGCTATGAAGTCCCTTAGCTTTTGTTTGTCTGGGAGAGATTTAATTTCTCACTCATATCTGAAGGATATTTTTGCTGGATAGAGTATTATTGGCTGAAGATTGTTATCTTTTAAAGTTTTGAATATGTCATTCCAGTCTCTCCTAGCTTGTAAGGTTTCTGCAGAGAAATCTGTTGAAAGTCTGATAGGGGTTCCTTTGTACGTTATTTTCTTCTGCCTTGCTGCTGAGTAATCTTTCTTTGTTATTCACTTTTGCCAGTTTGACTACTATATGCCTTGCAGTAGGTCTTTTTGCATTGACATATCTAGGAGACCTGAAAACTTCCTCCACACACATTTCTCATTCTCTAGATTTGGGAAGTTCTCTGCTATTATTCCTGTGAGCCCACTTTCTGCTCCACTCTCCTATTTGTTGCCCTCGGGGATACTAATTATTTTTATGTTGCATTTCCTCATTGAGTCAGCTATTTCTCAGAGGTTTTCTTCATTCCTTTTTATTCTTAATTCTCTCTTTTTCTCTGTCTGGAGCCATTCAACCTGTCTATCTTCGATTATGCTGATTTGCTCCTCTGATGTCCACACGGGCATTCAGGGATTCCATATGATGTTTTATTTCTTCTGTTGTATTTTTCATCTCTAGTGTTTCTGATTGATTCTTCTTTATAGTTTCAACCTCTTTTGTCAAGTAACTCCAGAACTCGTTGACTTGTTTGTCTATATTTTCCTTTACCTCATTGAGTTCTTTGATGATAGCTATTCTGAATTCATTGTCGCTTAGTGTACTTATTTCTGAGT
The DNA here is from genome assembly GCF_041296235.1 of Equus asinus. Taxonomy (NCBI): domain Eukaryota; kingdom Metazoa; phylum Chordata; class Mammalia; order Perissodactyla; family Equidae; genus Equus; species Equus asinus. The sequence goes on from NC_091803.1 coordinate 30,969,598, forward strand.
CCTCAGAGCATAATTCTGGGTGCTTGTTTTCCCTCTGGTCTGGGGTTTTGATGAATTGATGGATGCTGGAAGGAGGACGAGTCTTCCCCATGGTAATATTATTCAGTTGCAGTTACAGCCTGTCGCCACTAGATGGGGGTGCGTATTGTGCGTAAGAGCTGCGTATTGTGAGCCCTCTGCCTTCAACCAAGATGGTGGTGCACAGCGCGGGTTGGGGGAGGAGGGGCACTTTCTCTTGCGGGTAGACCCAATTTCCGATCAGCTCTCCCTATCTGGTCTCCTGGGGTCTTGACTTGATGAACTCACCACACGTGAAAGCTTTCCCCTGTTAGAGGGCTTCCATCTGGGCTGCGTCACTGTTGGAGTCCTGGATGATCCTGTGGATGTGCGGCCCCTCCCCCACTCCTTCCCTCACCGAACCTCCCGCTGCAGTGATCCCAGTCTTTAGGGGGGCAGCGAAGATCTCTCTTACCCTGTTCCAGCTCCTCCGAGGGGGGGCTCCAGACTCTCCACCCTCCGTTTTTTGGCTGCTGTGGGTCTCTGAGGATTCCTGTGCTATTAGGATGTTTTTTGTTGGAATATGGTTGCTCCTTTTTGTGGTATGTTGGAGGGGAGAGAGTCCCGGGCAAGCTCACTCGGCCATGACACTGACCACAATGTGTGCCAAAATGAATTCTGCCTAGATGAAAGGAGTTAAAAAAATATAATCTAGAAGAAAATATGGTTGAATATTGACTATTATAATGTGGGAGAAATATAGAGAAAGCAATCATATTGTGATCATTTTAATTATATCAAGAATCTTAAAGTTTAAAATTGAATAAACCAGGAAATATATTCACCAGAAATATTTCTGTAATTGGAACAACTCTCCTGGAGAACAATGCAGTGGGCTGTAGCATGAACATTAAACATGTTTATGCCCTGTTGGCTTTACTCTGTGCTTATTTTGGGTTTCAACATTTTTAATTGTTTCATTTGATGTTCAGAATAATTTTCTTCAAAATAAAAAAATCTGCCATTACCATACTTCTTATAAAAATAAAGAGAAAAATGAAGTAAATAGCCCCCATAGTCCAGGTGGTATAACTACATAAATTTGGGCATAGTGCTTAGGAAAAGCAGATTTGTTTCTAATGATAATGATATCAATAAGAAGAAGCACTGTTTATTATACACATTCTCATTGCTTTACATATGGCACCTCCAATTCTACCACAGCTCTGCGTTTGACACATGAAGTGATTGAGACTGAGAGGTTAAGAAACTCACCTAAGACAAAATTGCTTGTAAGAGGAGAGTTTGAACCCAGGTCTGTGTGATGTTAAAGCCCAGAATCTCGGCAATTACTTGTCAGATCATCATGCCATGTCACACCATCAGGCTTTTCATTTTCCCTGACCTCAAGGAGGAGTGGTCTTTTGTCCCTCTTACCTCCAGGCCAAATGCTGCCCACAATGCAGTCACCCACACTTATTCCATCAAAAAAGCAGCTGAATCATCATGTTCCCATAGTAGACTTATCAAAAAGATGAAAGAAGAAGGAGCATGCATTTGACAAGAAAGGAAGAGATACTGGACAGGAAGAAGGGAGGAAGTTGGTTTGAAAGTAAACAGTAAATAATATGTAGCATCTATATTGAAATCAGGAAATTTGTATGCAAATGCAAATCCTTCCTGGCTTAATTTATAATCAGCAGGGCAGGTGAATGGCGTCAGGGTGTACAGATCTTGGATTCCCAACTAATTCCCCAAAAGAGCAAAGGCACCTTCCACAAACCTTGTTTTGGAATTCTTTCAATGCTGCATTATCGTACCAAATGACTTGGAGATGAAGAGCAGCATGTGATTCAGGATATTCAAATAATAAATCAGATCCTTATTCTGAAATTACAAGGAAAAGAGGTCATTCTATGCACAGCTCTCCCAGCACCCCTTCTCCTAGGGAACCTTTGCTCACTGACCTCAGTGTTGTATTCAACAACAAAATTTGTGAGGTGCTGTTTTGTGACTTGACTGAGGACTTGTTTGTTAGTAGTGTCATAAATAAGCTCCTGGCATTTCACAATTTTTCCCTTGGACAAAAGAAGAAAAACATTGGAGGGCTGTAGCTTCCATGATGTAGGCACTTAAGTGTAATTCATAATCTAGGTTCTTAATAAATATGGATGGCTGGGCAGATTAGCTTGTGGG